>NC_064856.1:91420828-91752495 GCF_024139225.1 Suncus etruscus | reverse complement strand
TCTTTCTTTCTTTCTTTCTTTCTTTCTTTCTTTCTTTCTTTCTTTCTTTCTTCTTTCTTTCTTTCTTTCTTTCTTTCTTTCTTTCTTTCTTTCTTTCTTTCTTTCTTTCTTTCTTTCTTCCTTCCTTCCTTCCTTCCTTCCTTCCTTCCTTCCTTCCTTCCTTCCTTCCTTCCTTCCTTCCTTCCTTCCTTCCTTCCTTCTTTCTTTCTTTCTTTCTTTCTTTTTTCTTTCTTTCTTTCTTTCTTTTTACTTTCTTTCTTTCTTTCTTTCTTTCTTTCTTTCTTTCTTTCTTTCTTTCTTTCTTTCTTTCTTTCTTTCTTTCTTTCTTTCTTTCTTTCTTTCTTTCTTTCTTTCTTTCTTTCTTTCTTTCTTTCTTTCTTTCTTTCTTTCTTTCTTTCTTTCTTTCTTTCTTTCTTTCTTTCTTTCTTTCTTTCTTTCTTTCTTTCTTTCTTTCATTAACACCTTTCTGGCCCTCAAAGCACTGTCTTAGCAGACTCATTGGTGTTGCCATGAAAAAGAACATGCCCACTATCTGACAAAGACATTTTGTTAATAAATGATTCCGGATTGCCCCTAAGTCATCTTCCTCATCCTGATACTTTATATGGAATT
The DNA here is from genome assembly GCF_024139225.1 of Suncus etruscus. NCBI lineage: Eukaryota > Metazoa > Chordata > Mammalia > Eulipotyphla > Soricidae > Suncus > Suncus etruscus. The sequence continues at coordinate 91,751,883 of NC_064856.1, read as the reverse complement.
CCAACTGTCTTCGGAGTCTGGTGCTCTGGCTTCTCCTCCTTGGTCTCCCTCAAAAACTGCACGTTGGCTTGAGCTCTTTCCCTCTGAAACTGAGGAAAAAGACTTGCTTGTCTATACTTAGCCTTTTATATTTCTCTTTTATCAAATATTCCATTCCTGGTCTATCAGTTTTCTACCTAAACTAAGGCCTCAGATCTATATTTGGTAATGTATATATAAATGTATATATAATATATATTTATATATAAATGTATATATGAAGAGAAAATAATTTTATCTGATTACTAATGTTTAAAACAATTTGCTACCTCTAAGAAGCAAAAGTAAGAAAAGGGAATATATTTTTGTCTCTAAAATTTTTATGTCAGGCAGCAAAAAAAAAAAAAAAGAGTTTCAAATGCATCTTCATATCATAAGATATTTGATTATAGATAATGTTAAATAAGAAAAATGATAGTGGCTTTTTGAGGAAGGTGACCTCTTTGTAAAAATTATAATAGAAAGTGTAATAGGTCAGCAGTTGCTGAGGGTTATATCCATTATAATAAAAACAGTCTTGTAAGTAAGACAGCGCTGGCCCTGATTTCTATCAGAAACTATCATTTACTAAATATTTGACATGTTTCAAGTTCTGATTCTTATATAAATAATTGGAAAAATACATTTCCTATAATATTGCCTTTATGATTAAATGAAACATATGACAACCAATAGTTTTGAATCGTTATATTTTATTAATAATATATGCCTCTTTTGTTTTTATTTTTTTATTATTTGGGGGGCATAGCTAGTGGTGCTCAGGGTTTACTCTTATCTGTGTGCTCATTAACTGCTTCTGTCTGGGACCAGGGGACCATTTAGAACTAGGGATCAAATTGGGGCTGGTCTTATGCAAGGCAAGAACCCTTACTATCAGTTTAACCCTTAATATTAGTATAATAAAGACAAAATTGGTCACCATACTGCTTTTCACAAAAATTACTTTTGTTTTAAAACATATTAAAATATAAGACAATAGAGATGAGTACAAGGAGGACTGATTCATGGTAGGAATCTTGCCAACAAAGAGCAGGGGAGTATAGTTAGGGCAGAGAAGGAACCTCTATGACAATAAATAGTTGGGAATGATCACTCTGTACAAGAGCTGAGTGCTTAGAGTAGGTCAAGTGATATGCATACTTGCATACTACCCCTTCACTAACCAGATTGCAAACAAGTATTTAAAAGGGAAGAAAAGAGGAGAGAGAGAAAATGAATGAGAATTAGGAGAATGAGGATAAGGATGAGAATGAGAGACTATTAACCACTAAAGAGGGCAGAAAATAAATCACGGAAAGGTGGGAAACAAGCAGAGGACATTGGTTGTGGGAAATGCCCAATGGTGAAAGGATGGGTGTTGTACATTGTATAACTGAAATTCAATCATTAACAACATTGTAATTGTAGCTCAGTGCTTAAAAATAAATTAAAAAAAATAAGAGACATAAGTTAGAAATGCTCTGGACCTACGCCAATGTTGGTGGTGTCAAATGGGGGTCTTTTATGCAGTGCATAAATAATAAAAATAAATATATATTATATGTATGATACATATATAATTATCATACATATATAATATATTATTTTAATAAATATAATAAATAATAAAAAGTTACTTAGTGTATATGCAATATTCACTGTGCTTAATAACTTATTTAATTATGTTTATTTATTTTTATATGGTCTCATTTGAAATGTCTTTCTTTTTTAAAAAAGTCTAATTTAGGGGCCGGGAAGGTGGCACTAGAGGTAAGGTGTCTGCCTTGCAAGCGCTAGCATAGGACAGACCATGGTTCGATCCCCCGGTGTTCTATTTGGTCCCCCCAAGCCAGGGGCGATTTCTGAGAGCATAGCCAGGAGTAACCCCTGAGTGTCAAACGGGTGTGGCCCAAAAACCAAAACCAAAACAAAACAAAAAAAGTCTAATTTATTAATGTGACTACTATTGTTCACTTTTATTATTTTGATGTGCAAAATAATTGCTCTCTACCCCCAAAGTGCACAAGAAACTGCACCACTGAATTTATGTTATTTGTTATCCACCTTCTCTTAACCTCCACCTTCTTGCACTGCTGTTAGTCTCAGTTTAATAATTCAAGACCAAGATTTGTTGTTATGCCATGTTGTTTAATTAATTAATATTTTGTCTCTCTATAGACTGCAAACAATAGACCCATCTGGCATTTCTAACTCTAACACATTTCACTTAACACTAAAATTTCCAGTTCCATTCTCATTGCAGAAAATTGCAAGATCTAGATTTTTATCTTTTTATAGAATCATATGTTCAATTATGTACATATACCTCAGCCTCTTTGCACATTTATCTGTTGTTGGATATTGAGGTTATTTTCATATGATGGTTATTATACTAAGCATTTTCTTAGTATAATAAGTGTACATGAAAAAACAGACTGAACTACTTTAAATTCAAAAAGATTTTCCTAGGAAAGTAAAAAACAACAAAAACCATACTTCAGGCTAAAATAAAAAAAAAACTCAACTTAATGGTGAAAATTTCTATATAAAGACCTGATACTTGAAATATATAAAGCACTCACAGAGTTTAACAGCAAAACAATTTATAAATAATAATAAAAATTGGGAAGATAAATAATAGACTAAAGGCTATATATAAATGACCTACACATATGTGAACAATATTTGTTGTACCATTTGCCAGGTAAATGCAAATCAACAGTAAGATTAAACCCTCACATTTGTGAGAATATCATGTCTTGTAAAATCACCCCATGTGCGGCATTACCGATCCCAGGTGAATGGGTCTGAGTAAGGGTCACTAATAAAATAATTCAAATCAGAGTGAGGGTGAAACACAGGTAGTCTGGCAGTCTTCTACTACATATCAAGAACAAGCTGCCTGCCAGATCTGTCATTTTTTGAGTATAGAGACCACCCCCAAGTGGAGGAGTAAGGACAGTTAGCTCAGGCTATCCTGAGCCAGTCCTGCTCTGTTTTGTATCTGCTTCAAACAAAATAAACCTGGGATGATCTTTGTTTTGAGTAAAATAAATTGTAATCTAACAATGTATCATAAAGACTGGAAACAACCAATATAGGCAGGGAAGTAAAGAAGAAGGAATCCTTTTTCACTGCTGCTGTGATATTGTCTGGTTGAGCCTCTATTAAAACAGTATAAATACTTCTCATAAAAGTAAAAAGAGAGGAACTGTAGTGATAAGACAGAGGATAGTGTGCTTGCCTGGCATATGGCCCATCAGTTTCAATATACAACTTCTGTATATTCCCGGAGTCTACAAGTAGTGATCACTGAACTCGAAGCCAGGAGTTAATTTTAAACACCTCTGGGTGTGCCCCCCAAAAAAGTAAGAAGGTAAGAATAGAGTTCCCATATTTCATGTCATTATTTCCCCCAAGAAATTAATTCAAAAAAATATGTACAAGAACACTTTGGAGAAATACATTTTTGATGTCCTAAATAGCTGGATCTGAAATAATTTCCTTTGGCCAAGGGGTCAACTGACAACTGGGCTAAGGGTATAAACAAACAAAGTATAATAAGCACAATGCAGCAATTTCAAAATTAACTCTTCTCAATTTAAAATTAACTCTTCTCAATATATTTTGTCTAAGAACTGGGGTAAAACCCTAATAAAGATGCTTGGCTTATACATGCATAAATTATTAGGCAGACTAAGAGAAGATGTTATGATTTTGCTGCAATATGATTGGAACTAGAGGGTATCATGTTAAGCAAAATATATCAGAGGGAGGAAAGCAAATATCAAGTGATCTCATTTATCTGTGGTAATTATAGAAACAATAATAATAAATACCAAATAAAATAAACAGATAATAGAAATATTAATAATGGTAAATTCTTGCCTTGGATTATGAATGTTAACCAATAAAAATGGGGAAAATTCTTGAAGGCACAGAATGAAGATCAAATCAGAGGTGGCCTAAGAACAGTGGTTGAGAATCCTGAGCTCTTGGCTGATTGTGAGTTCACAAACTTGTAAATCTATAGCATACACTTTAACATAATTTTAAGCGTGTTATCTAAAGGTATTAAAAATAGAAAACAGAAAGAAAAACCAAAAAAACAAAAGACAAAGGAAAGAAGAAAAAGTTCAGTAGCAAGTATATTTGTGAAAATTATTATCACTAATGAACTTATTAAAGCAATAGCAGAGGTTTAGTAAGCTCTTCCTTTTTATTAAGGATAAGAGTTAAAGAAATACAGTAAAATTGGTGTGAGAGTGGCAATTGTTGTTTGCATAGGCCCAGCGAAATATGGGGAAAGCTTTGGCCTAAATACAAGGAGACCTTACTCCTAAAGTATTCTGGCATAAGACCAACTTTGGGCTCCAAGCATACTAGGTTGTCCTACCCCTGAGTCATTCTCTGGTCCCAGTAAAAAAAAAATTTTTTTTCCTTTTTTTGGTCATACACAGTGGTGCTCAGGTAGTTACTTCTGACTCTGCACTGAAGAATTGCTTCTAGCAGTGCTTGGGACACCCTATATTAGAGGTCTCAAACTCGCGGTCCGCAGGCCGTTTGCGGCCCTCTGTACAACATTTTGTGGCCCACGGCTGGCCTTCAAATATCGCAGTATTCGTGATTATTCGCTTACCGAATAATCGCAATAAAAGTCGCATTAGTAAGAAAAAAAATCACATTAAACATTCGCATACCCTGAGCAGTTCCGTTGGTGGTATGCAAATGTTTAATGCGATTATTTTTGCGATTTTTATTCTTACTAATGCGATTTTTTATTGCGAATATTCGGTAAGCAAAATCCCTTATGTGGCCCTGCCTCACCCCGACTTTGCCTCCTGCGGCCCCCAGGTAAATTGAGTTTGAGACCCCTGCCCTATATGATGCCAGAGATTGTACATGTAAAACAAGCATCTTACCCACTGTGCTATCACTCAGAACCCTCGATACTATCTTTTCAAGAGTAGTAAGATTCTCATTTCCTCAAAACCAATTTTTTTTGTCTCAGGAAAATTCATCTTAAAAATATCCATTCTACTTCTTCTATCATTTGTAATAAAGATGTTAACTTTGTTGCCAGAAAAATACTAGAGTTTTAAAGTACTGGCCTAGCATATGACTAACCACATTTTGATTCACTGTGCTCTAAACACTGCCAGTAATGAATACAGAGCTAGAAATAAACTCTGAACACTATGGGTGTGATCCAAATTCTAGCCACACAACAATAACAACCCAAATTCAATTATGCAACCCAAAATCAATTACAATATGATCATATAGTAAAATATATTGTTCAGCCACTCGTTGCTAATATTTACATTAAAAATTTACACTCAAAGTAAATATCACCAATATCTGTTTCACATATTATATAGCAATTGAAAGCAAATGTATTCCCAGATATATTTAATTCCAATTACTCAACAGATATTTAATTCCATAAAAAAGAAGATTGTTGAAGGCTATGCACTCTATAGTTCTATTTATTTTTTATGTATACTATAGCAAACATGTGAAAATTTTCTTTGCAGATATAATATTAAACAGATTATTAAAAGTAAAACTAGGGCAGGACAGCAGCTATAGTACAGGGAGTATGGCACTTTCCTTGCATTTGTTCTACATGGGTTTCATCCTTCAGCATTCTGGTACTCCCCTAAGCTTGCCAGGAATGATCCCTGAGTACAGGTTTAGGAATACATCTTGAGATCTACCAAGTGCGTCACTCCAAAAAAACTAAAGCAAAACAAAAACAAAAGCACAACAAAAAATGAGATAAAGGGGAAATGGGCACCCTGTTTATTCTATTTATAAACTTTTCTATTATTTATTTCCTTAATGTAAGCACAGATAAGTTGCACAACATTTCTGTTGTTTAGGTTAAAAAAATATCACACTCTAATTCCTCATTGCCTTTCATAATAAAGTACCCATACAACAATAGTATACAGAATGAGTCAGTCTATAACAGGGAATAGAAATTAAGAGAAACACTTAAAAACTTTTATGTTCTCTTGATCAGTAATTTAATATATTTTTTCTGTTTATTCAAGAAGGCTTGAAATTCCATTTTGTTTGCACTTTTAATATTTTAACATCATTATTTACAAAAACCAATCTATCCATAAATTATTGGAAACATTTTAAGGAAGCAAACTAATGGTCTTTTATTACTTACAGATCTTGGAACACATAAATTTATTTTTCCAAAATCTGGAACTGAAGAACTGTAAAATGATAGAGACAGTAGAAACAAAATTTGATGCTTTTTTATTGATGAAGTTAAAAGAGTCACAGAGATCTCTTGAGAATTTACTTTAAGTTCTCAGAGGGCTTCTGGTGTTGTTACTTAAGACAGTAAACATAGAAAGAGAAGCAGAATCTTGGATTATTTTTATGATGATAAATTTTCTTTCAAATACTTTGATGGGGACATTACTTATAAAATATAACACGACTGTCTAGAAAGCCATTAAATATATGTTATATTGATATGATACCCAAGAAGCAAAGTGTTGGCTAGAGGTATCAATTCCAGAGTTGAAGTTTTAGTTTGAATGAAACCATCTGGGTTATACATTAGACAAACTTCTGGGTACCAGAGTTTACTAATGGCACTTGGTAAATGATTACTGACTTTGTCAAATGATGTGGTAAATTAAACCTAAATACATTTAATTCTAAGCTTATGCTTTTCTTGCTAACCTCAATCAATTCTTAGAAATGAATACTACATTGAGTTGGAAATGTTCTGAAAAAAAAAAAAAGAAGAAACATGACATATAGTAGAAGGTACCCAGTTGTGTTGATGCTATTACAAAATGAAGTAGAATTATGATAATAAGATTGTCAACTGGATTTATTAATAGTATCATTGATAATGTTACCAAATACTTTCTGGAGAGTGTAATCAGTATCAGCAAGTAGATACAAACTTTTTGAGAAACATTAAAAAGAAAGTACACACATATAAACCAGTGTTTATATTTTAATTTAGAAGCTTTATACTTAGATACATTAAGAAATCTTAGCATTTTGAAGTTACTAAAGTCGTGGGTATTAGAGACTGGTTTATCTTCTGAGCTTCCAAATAAAATGCTTTTATTATAATTTTATTATAACTACTTTTATTATTTTATGCATAATACTTGTAATAAAATGATTCTTATGAGAACTATATAGTTATTAAGTAATCATCATGTGCTAGCTACTATACCAAAGTAGTTGTTTCACATTGTTTCATGTCATTTTAATAACAGACTTATAAAATGAGTTTCATTTCATTTTGTAGAAGAGAACATTTACATTTAAAGTGATCAAATAATTTGCTCAATATTCAATAGTAAAAACAAAATATATACTAAGATTTTCTTATTACAAAATGTTATAATAGTTGTGTATATATTTATATATACGCACAGAAATTTACATATATATAAATATATACACATACACATTTGTGTTTTGTTTTGGAACCACGTCCAGTGGTTTTTAGAGCTTATTCCTGTTTTAACACTCAGAAATCACTTTTTGGGGATCATATATAGTACTGAGAATCAAGCCTGGGTCATCTGTGCACAAGATAAGCACCTTACATGATATTTTATTGTTCCATTCCCCAAACCTATAATTTTTAATTCTTGTTTTTTTTTCTTAACTTCCTAAACATTAGGGAACATTTTTACATCATAACAAAAATGCATCTACCCATAGTACTTTACATGTACTCTATATAGTAGGCAGAAAATATAAATACAAAAAGGTCATTAATGAGTAGTTATCCTGAGTGACTTGTTCTTTTCTTTTTTAAATTAACTGTATTTTTGATTCAATGATTAAATTATAGTGACTTTATCAAATTAAGTGTATATTAAATATAAGTCTACTTACTTCCAAGCATAAGTTTAGCACATTTGGGCGTGTATTATTATCATTATAAATTTAGTTATGTTTTCGAAAAACCAAATCCTGGTCTCATTGATTTTTTGTATTGTTTTCTTAGTTTCTATGTTGTTTATTCTGCTCTGGTTTTTATTATTTCTCGTCTTATGGTTGTGGTTGAATTTCTTTTCTGCTGTTGTTTCAGTTCTTTAAGGTGACCCTTTAAACCAGGGGTTCTCAAACTTTTTAAACAGGGGGCCAGTTCACTGTCCCTCAGACCATTGGAGGGTCTGACTATAGTAAAAACAAAACTTATGAACGAATTCTTATGCACACTGCATATATCTTAATTTGCAATGAAGAAACAAAACAAATACAAATACAATATGTGGCCATTGGGCCATAGTTTGAGGACCACTGCTTTAAACTGTTGATTTTGTCTTTTTCCTCTTTCCTGAGATGGGCCTGTATTGCTATGAGTTTCTCCCTAATTACTGCTTTTGCTATGTCCCACAGATTACATGACAGGTTGTCTCTTCATTGTTGTTTGTCTCAAGGAATCTTTTTATTTCTTCCTTGAGTTCCTCTTTGATCCGGCTATTGTTGAGCAGTATGTTGTTTAATCTCCATGTGTTGGATTTTTTCCATTGCTTCTTCTTACAGTCTATCTTAACCTCTGTTGCATAGTGATCTGATAGGGTGCTTCTAATGATCCTTACACTTGTGATTTATTCAAGTTAGACTTCTGTCCTAAGGCATGATCTATTCTGGAGAAGGCTCCATGTGGGCTTGAAAAGAAGGTGTATTCTGCTTTCTGGGGGTGGAGGGCCCTATATTAGTCTATTAGCCTTAGATATTCTAATTTTTCAATTAGGGCTCTTATTTCTTTGCTATTTTTCTGTCTAGTAGATCTGTCTAGTGATAATGGAGTATTGAGATCTCCTACTATTATCACATTTACCTTCATGCATTTCTCCAGATTGGCGAGCAATTGTCTCACATATTTTTGTAAGGTCTACATTAGGTGCATCAATTTGACCAGGGCTAGTGTTTCCTGATCTAGTGTTTCCCTGATCATTAAATAGTGGCCTTCTTTATCTCTGATCACTTTCTTGAGGTTGAATGCGTTTTGGTCTGATATAATAATGGCTTTCCCTGCTCTTTTTTGTTTTCCATTGGCCTGTATTATTGTAAATTTAGTTATGTTTTTAATCCCCAAAGAATTATAGTTTAGATTAAGTAGCTACATGAGTGTTTATATGGCTTTTATGTACACAGTTACTTCACTTCAATAACAGAAAATTAAACTAGAGCACCCACCACTTTTCTTAAGTTTCTTCTAATACACCTCCTTCTTCTCCTCTAAATGTTTCTATTCAGCAATCTGTTTTATAACCGAAGACAAAAGATTTGTCATTATTCTATGTTCCATCTTTCTTTGTTTTCTTATTATATAACAAATTAATTGTCCTTTCTGACTTATCTTGCTTAGTTTGATGTCTTACAATTCAAAATAAATTGCAGAAAACTGCCCAATTTTATCTTTTCTTACAACTAGATTAATGGTTTTCCATTGTGTAACACAGCTTTCATTCATTTTTGGAGGGAAGATTCTCACCATGCATATATGTTCTGGTTCTGTGCTCAGGACTCACTCTTTCTTTTCTTTTTTCTTTTCTTTTTTTTTTTTGTGGTTTTTGGTTCACACCCGGCAGTGCTCAGGGGTTATTCCTGGCTCCAGGCTCAGAAATTGCTCCTGGCAGGCATGGGGAACCATATGGGACGCCAGGATTCGAACCAATGACCTCCTGCATGAAAGGCAAACCCCTTACCTCCATGCTATCTCTCCTGCCCCAGGACTCACTCTTAATGTACTTGAGAATCCTATATGTGGTTCAAGGGAATGAACTCAGTTTATGATATACAAAATTCATGCCTTATCCTGTAGTATATTGCTCACATATACCAACATTTCTTTATTCATTTATCTGTTATTACATATTTAGTTTATTTATGTATGTAGGCTTTGGTACTGAGAATGGCACTACAAATATGTGTGCATAAATCTTTCTGACAATGTTTGCATTCAGTTGGTAGATGAGAAAATATGGCTCAACTGGGTCATATAAAATTATTATTTTGTGTTTTTCTCTTTATTTTGTGTTTGGGTCATGCCTAGCTTTGTTTTTGTGTTATTAATCTATCTGCACTCATGAATTGTTCCTGGAGAACTTGGGAGACCACGGGGATGTTAGTGTTTGAACCCATGTTAGTTATGTGGAAGACAAACACCCTTCCCACCATAATATCTCTCCTGTCTCTATTCTTATTTTTTTGAGAAATACCTATACTGTTTTCTAAAGAGGATAACAATCCCATAAACAGTGAATGGGGTCTCTTTTTTTTTTTTTTTTACCAGATTCAATGGTGAATAGAACATGGTTGTTTCCAAACTTTTTGATACATGCCATTCTCGGTGTGAAATATTATCTCATTGTTATTTTTATTTATAGTTCTCTGATTATAAGTGACAATGAACACTGTTTTTATCTGATTAAGCACTATCTGCATATCTTCTTTAAGAAAGTGCTTATTTGATGGGGTTATTGGATTTTTTACTGTCAAACTTTGTGATTTTATTCTATATCTTGGATATTAGCCCTCTAGCTGATATATGTACTAATACATATGTATTTTCCTTTGTTAACTTCATTTCTTGTCAGATATTTAGATATATAGAAAATAAATACACTAGCTAGAAAAGTGTTAGTCTGAGGAGAAGGGTAGAAAAGTTGATTTATGGACCCTTAATTACCAATTACCAAACAATGGCACCATTAGGGAGAAGTACATAAGGGTGACTCATACTTACTCTTGTATCTGCCACCTCTAACAGAAGAAGATATTTCAGATACGTTTGATTTAGCTATCCCAGATTCCTCTGTTATAAAAATTATTAGCACATATATAGATTCAGATAGTTAGACATCTAACCAATGAATGTTATTTTACTCCTTTAGTGATTACTGATCTTAAGCAATAAATATTGTACATGGAGGAAATTCAGGGCTCTCAGTCCCTAGGCTGTGACCCTTTTGTCCCCATACTTTTCTCTCTTATGCCTGTACTGTTTTCTTAATCCTTGAAATGGCCCAACTTTAGACCTATTCACCTGCGTCTGGTGGCCCAAAAATTTCTGACATTCTATCATTTCTCGTTGCATTCTTTTATTTCTATGTTAATATTTTCTTGTTTTCAAGAAATTTTCATGATATAATCAATAAATTATTTATTTGGTAATACATACCATGGTATGGGTCCACAAACAAAGACTAGCCTCATCCCAAGGATAGGTTACAGAGGACAGATTTTTCAATATTTGGGGAAAAATCACACCTAATGGTTCTCAGAGATCATTCTTAAATCAGTCTTGTACTTAGTGAGCCAAATGTAGTGTTGGTGGATTGAACTTGACAAATTTTTGTAATATAGGTACCCTACAAACTGTAGGTCAAAATAAATAAATGAGAGTTGTTTAGTTATAATTAGCTCTATTGTTTAAAAATTTTGAACTTGTTGGCATTGTCTTTACACAGCATATTATAACCTGGATCTTTGTAATAACAGCATAGTTGGCCTTCTTGTGTCTTTTCTAGCTATTAATAGGACAGAGAAGGCTGCTGATGTTTTTCCCATAATCATTGACAAGAAGAAATCAGTAAGTGGGTGTTTTCTCACACTTGTCAATAATAAGTTGCCTCAGGCTGCTGAATCAGCCAGTTTACTTGTGACTTATTAGTGTCATCATGCCATTTAGGGAAGACAGACTCTAACTCAAAATAAGCTCCATAACATTAATGTACTAAGAGATTCTGAAGGCACTACCAGTCAGACCCAATTTACAAACGTTATTCAAAAATTCATCAAATTATTTTGAGAATGAGACACTTTTTCTTTGTTTTGTTTTGGGGCCATACCCGGTGATGCTCAGGGCTCAGAAATCGTTCCTGGCTTGGGGGACCATATTGGAAACTGGGGAATTGAAGCATGGTCTGTCCTAGGCTAGCACAGGCAAGGCAGATGCTTTACAGATTGCGCCACCGCTCCGGCCCCAGAATGAGACACTTTTATGTTAATTTACTAATATTATAAGAAGTTAACCTCAGAATAATAATAAAAAAAATCTAAGGATATTGTCATTGGAATTTTCAAGATAGTCATCATTATTATTGATTATACTTCCTAAGCCCAGTTTTTTGACGATTGAAATTTTGAACCAGTATAATTTAATGGAAAGAAAGTTCAGGGTAAAAAGCAACTCACTAAGTCAGAATTTCATGGAATGGCATTAAAAGAGATATTACTGGGAAAGTCTAATAGACACCATTTTACCCTTTGAACTACGAAGCATTTAAAATGTTAATTTTCTTTTAAAAATTTGTATTGGTGATGTTTACTTGTTGGTGATATTCTTACTTCAATGCCACCTTGATTTTTTATTTTGTAAACTCCTGCAGTTAGGAATCAGGAATATGCTTAGATCCAATCAGTTTGAATCCTGGTAGAAAGCATGCAATATAATTTAAGACAAAAATAAACAAAAATGTAATTAAAGTACTATAATTTAGTAAATTGCTATTAGAAGATTGATTAATAATGATAATAATAATAATAAAAACATAATGAAACTTTGGAGAAGCACCAAAGTAAGGGACTAACACTACCTAATTGCAAAATATATGAAAATAAAAATTTTAAAAATATTTCTGAAGACAGTCTACTGTTGTGATTAAAAACATGATAGCATGATAAATTCCACAAGGATCTCATTTAGACACCCATAACTTTTGTGCATCCAAGATAAAGTGAAAATGTTTGTTAGAGAAGGTGAAGAGAAGAGACTCTGACCTTGATGACATCAAGTATAGTTGAATGTTATGCTGCCTTAATCAAATACACATGCTTATGTGAAAATGAGATTATCATAAAAAATTCTTTCTTTCCCAGGCTTTCAAAATTCTGGAATTTATACTTAAACTTTTTAGACAAAAGGAACAGTATTTCTTCTTATGATAAATTGGTGTGTTCAAAAAGAGAAACAGTAGACCTTTGAACAAAACAAGTTTGAATTTCACAAGATTCAATTATGTGCAGATTAAAAATATATATCTTATTAATGAAATAATGGCCAAAAATAACATCACCTAGGAATGAGACTATAGTAGGAATTATTGTGGTAGTGAAATGGAGTGGAAGAAGGGAAGCAGATATTCAGTGAACTTGAGATAATAGCGGAGGAAAATAGACATTTGGTAGATGGTTAGTGTTGGAATGCTGTATACCCAACCCCTATAATTTACATTATTATAAAATTGGAAGTTATGCTGCCTAAAATAAAATATTTTTAAAATATGTCTTGGAAGTGAAGTCCAATATTTGAGACACTTTGCAAATTTTTCTAGATGAACCAAGTAGTTTAGAAATCTTCAAAGAAGAAAATCTTACATATGTCTTGCATTCATAGAATATATGTAGGTAGTTTATTTTTTATTGTTCACTACTAGAAAATATATACAAATCTATTATAAAAAAGACAACATTGATCAAAACATACACACAGAAGTATATGGCACTATTTGTAGTAGAGAGAAATGTCAATACATGTAGAGATAAAATTAAATTTAAACTGCATAAAATTAACTAGATTCAGTATTATACAGCTATAATTTTAGCTACTTCTTGTTGCTTTTGTGGTGAACTCAAACATTATGAATATCTACCTTAAAGAATATTATGGTGGTAATTTCACTATTACAGCTCATCTCTACAGTTATGAAGAGGTAAGTTAGAGGTGACAGGATAGAAGTGAAATGAATTGAGCACTATGGTGGTGGGAAGGTGGAATAACTATATAAAAATATAAACATTAAAAATATTTTAACCATGAATAAATAGAATTTAAAAGGGTTGTGCACAGAGTTTTCAAGAGTTTGGATACTGTGCAGTCTTGTTTGGATGTCTATAGACCAAACATTGTTCAAGTGTTCATTGTATCTCTGAGAGTCTGTTTATGAATATGATCTATTTATTTCAAATGGGAACAGCCTGTTATCAAAATCACTGTTTGGCAATGCAGGCTACTCCAACTACTTGCTGCTAATCAGCTTTGGTGAATGAAAAATTAGAAGATCTAGGACTAATAGAATCATATAAGACCCTCCATCCCCAGAAAGCAGAATACACATTCTTCTCAAGCCCACATGGAACCTTCTCCAGAATAGACCACATCCTAGGATACAAATCAAACCTTTATAAGACAACAAATGTAAGGATCATTAGAAGCACTCTCTCAGATCACTAAGCAACAGAGGTCAAAATTGACTACAAGAAGAAGCAATGGAGAAAAACTAATACCTGGAGATTAAACAACATGCTGCTCAACAACAGCTAGATTAAAGAGCAAATCAAAGAAGAAATAAAAAGATTCCTTGAGAAAAACGATAATGAAGATACTTGTCAAAATTTGTGGGACACAGCAAAAGCAGTAATTAGGGGGAAACTCAGTAATACACGCCTATGTCAAGAAATAAAAAAATGACAAAATCAAGAGTTTAAAGGATCACCTCAAAGAATTGGAACAACAGCAGCAAAGAAATCCAACCACAACCAGAAGGCAAGAAATAATTAAAACCAGAGCAGAAATAAACAGCATAGAAACTAAGAAAACAATACAAAAAATCAATGAGACCAGGAGTTAGTTTTTTGAAAAAATAAACAAAATAGACAAACCACTGGCAAAACTCACCAAAAAAAAAAAAAAAAAAGAGGGAAAACACCCAAATCAGTAGGATCACAAATGAAAGGGGAGAGATTACAACAGAACCCCAAGAAATACAACATATTATGAGATCATATTATGAACAACTATACTCATTAAGGTTAGAGAACCCAATAGAAATCGATAGATTCCTGGAAAAATACCATCTTCCGAGACTGGATAAGGAAGACCTAGAAAGCCTAAACAGACCAATCACTTCAGAGGAAATTTAAGATGTAATTAAGAAACTCCCTAATAACAAAAGTCCAGGTCCAGATGGATTTACAGGCAAATTTTATCAAACATCCCGAGAAGACTTACTACCACTTTTCCACAGGCTCTTCCAAACTATGAAAAAAACAGGAATCCTCCCCAACTCCTTTTATGAGGATAACATCACACTCATTCCCAAAGATGGCAAGGATACCACCAAGAAAAAAAACTACAGACCAATCTCACTAATGAACATAGATGCAAAAATTCTCACCAAAATTTTAGCAAACCAAATCCAGCACTTTATCAAAAAGATCATACATCATGACCAAATGCGCTTCATCCCAGGAATGCAAGGTTGGTTCAACATACGCAAATCAATCAACATCATAATATCACATCAACAACAAGAAAGACAAAAACCACATGATAATATCAGTCGATGCAGAGAAGGTGTTTGACAAAATTCAACACCCTTTCATGTTAAAGACACACAGCAAAATAGGATTAGAAGGAACCTTCCTCAAGATAGTTACAGCTATCTATGAAAAGCCTACAGCAAACATTATCCTTATTGGTAAAAAGCTAAAAGCATTTACATTAAAAGTCAGGAGCTAGGCAAGGCTGTCCACTCTCTCCACTCTTATTCAATATAATCTTAGAAGTCCTAGCAATAGCAATCCGACAAGAGATGGAAATCAAAGGAATCCAAATTGGGAAAGAGGAATTCAAACTATCTCTTTTTGCAGATGATATGATGATATACATCAAAACCCTAAAGAGTCCACTCCACAGTAAAACTCCTAGAAAAAATTAACCAATACAGCAAAATGACTGGCTACAAAGTCAATACACAAAAGACAGTAGAATTTCTCTATACAAATAACGAAGCTGAGGAGAGAGAGATTAAAAATACAACTCTATTTAAAATAGTATCAAAAAATATAAGGTACCTAGGAATCAACCTTATAAGGGAAGTGAAGGACCTATGCCAGGGAAACTTCAAAACACTCCTGAAAGAAATTGAAGAGGATCTAAGGAAATGGAAGAACATCCCATGCTCATGTGTAGGTAGAATCAACATAGTCAAAATGACTATCCTACTCAAACTACTATATAGATTGAATGCAATTCCTATCCAAATTCAGACATCATTCTTTAAAAAATTGGAACAATCAATCATAAAATTTATCTGGAACCAAAAAAGACCCAGGATAGCCAAACACATACTGAAAAACAAGAAGCAAGGTGGCATCACTTTTTACTTAAATTGAAACTATACTATAAAGACTTAGTGATAAAAACAGCATGATACTGGAACAAAGACAGGACCTCAGACCAGTGGGTTAGAACAGAATTTCCAGACATAAATCCCCAGATATACAGTCAACTAATGTTTTTTTTTTTTTTTTTGGCCACACCCGGTAATGCTCAGGGGTTACTCCTGGCTATGCACTCAGAAGTTGCTCCTGGCTTGGGGGACCATATGGGACGCCGGGGGATCGAACCACAGTCCGTTCTAGGCTAGCGCAGGCAAGGCAGGCACCTTACCTGTAGAGCCACCGCCCGGCCCAGTCAACTAATGTTTGACAAAAGTGTCAAGAACTTGAAATGGAACAAAGAAAGTCTCTTCAACAAATGGTGTTGGTACAACTGGAAAACCATATGTAAGAAATTGAAAATTGACCCATACCTCACTCCTTATACAAAAGTCAACTCAAAATGGATCAAAGACCTTGAAATCAGACCCGAATCTATAAAGTTTATTGAGAATAAAATAGGTAGAACACTCTAAGATCTACATATCAAAAAGGTCTTCGAGGATGGAGCACCAATGGCAAGAACTTTAGCGTCAAACATAAACAAATGGGACTACATCAAACTAAAAAGTTTCTGCATGGCAAAAGAAATCCTACTTAACACAAGAAGACAGTTAACTGACTGAGAAAAGTCTTTTCACTCAACATATCAGATAAACGGCTGATATCCAGAATATACAAAGTACTCAGAAAGCTGAGAGCCCCCAAAACCAAATAAAGCCATAAAAATGGGGAGACAAAATGAATAGACACTTCTCTGAGGAAGACCAAAAGATGGCCAACAAACTCATGAAAACATGCTCACCTTCACTCATCATAAGAGAGAGATCCAAATCAAGACAACAATGAGATACCACCTTACACCAGTGAGGATGGCTCACATCAAAAATAATGGGAACAGTCTCTGTTGGCGGGGATGCGGTATGAAAGGCAGTATGAATGCCCCCTAGTCCAACACCTACAGAGAACATTCTGGAGAGTGCTCAAAGAACTCATAATTGAACTGCCATTTGACCCAGCAATTGCTCTTCTAGGTATCTACTCCCAAGTCGAAAGGACATTCATTCCAAAGTATGTGTGTGCCCCACTATTTATCACAGCACTCAGTATAATAGCCAAGTCCTGGAACCAACCTCGATGTCCAAAAACAGATGAGTGGATCATTAAGATGTGGTATCTATACACAATGGAATACTACATGGCAGTCAGAAATGATACAATCATAGACTTTGTAGCAATGTGGATGGACCTAGAACATATTATGCTAAAGAAAGTAAGCCAGAAGATGAAAGATAAACACAGGATGATAGCACTATTCTGAAGCACCTAGAAAATACACCATATATACAACTAATACTCAATGATCAAATAACAGGGTTCAACTGGGTAGAAACTCCAAACACTATAATAGTCTACATATACTGGGGAGTAGTGCCCAAATCACATGAAAGAGGAATAACACAAACTCTTGACTACACATTGTACCATAAAGAAACTAGCAACAGCAAAATAGCACCTTAGAGAGAACAGGTATGTACTCAGCCCTTTACTACAAAGGCCCACAGTAATCTCTTAGGGATCCTATACAGGATTACAGGTAAAGATTACCATGGGAAATCATTGGCTCCAATGGAAGCATTTCAAAATAATATGATTTAATGCCTTAATCTTACTATATCTAAAATAACCTCTCAGCTTTTCTGTCCATAGGTGTTCTTAGATACAAAGGGTGGACAACCTAAGAAAACACCTCAGGACTCAGTCACATGAGATACACATTCAAGCAAACTAACATTCCTTTGCTCTTTCCTTGTCTCTTCTCACTACTTTTTTTCTCTTCTTTTTCTTTTCAATCTTATCTGCTCTCTTTTTCTTTTCTGCTCCTTCCATATACTTCCATATACTTCTCCCTTTTCCCCTGGTTAGAATTCTGACTATCCCTTCACCCCTCAATCCCATCCAGATTTCCCACTGTATTAAAACTCTTCACCCTCAGTTCTTAATCTATTAGGCATCAAGACTGACCCCCTACCCCAACAAACCAGTATCCAGCACCGAAGCGAAGGGACACCCACCCAAACCCACACCTCATCCCCGGCAAGAAAAGACAACCAACACCCCTGCTGACTCACACCTTGTGGCCCTTCTTACCAACTCTTTTCAACGGGGACTGTTGCTTGATACTGGTTTTAGCTCTAAAAGGACCCCCAATGCAAGATCTCTACCCAAGACCTCAACTGCACAAATCTTTTGCCAATCTCAAGAAGGTCAGGGTATGTGATGAAAAGGTGCCCGGGAACCCATGCCCCACAAGAAAATGTCAAAAGACAATGGGGAAACCTATAGTTCCATCATAAGTATAAGCCCTGTATAACACTACCTCTTTACCTCCTTTTCCTCAAATATAAGGTAGTTTCCTGCATCACTTTGTTCCTTTAATTACTTTTTTATTTTATTTTTTAAATTTTTATTTAAAAAACACTTTTTTTCTTTATATATATGGGAGCACATATATTTTTACCTCTATTTTTATCTATTTTGGGTGTGTAATTTGCTTTTGTTTTCTTCTCTTTCCACTCCAAAATGCAATGGCAATATAATGTAGTACCATCTCTTCCTGCAAAGGAACACTAAAAAAAGGGGTAAGGTTACGTTTAAAAACGGGCTCTTATCTACTAGGGATAAGAACTCATATTTTTTAACAACACAGGGTCATCTTCTACCTTGAATATATGTCATGTGTACCCAACTTAGACCCCAGGTGATTAGATGCCGATGGTCCAGCCTGGAACCCTGGATCCCAGGCATAGAAACGACACAGTTCTTCACAGCAGCTACAGGAACCAAATCCCACCTGGGACATCCTTAATACTGCTCAAACACCAACATGGTCCAGCACTAATAGAATATCCTGACAATGAGGAAATTGAGAACAACTTTACCTAAGAGCAGGTTATCCTACCTTACCAGCTAACGATGAGACAAAATCAGAAGACTTGTCACCCGTTGGTCTGTGCAAAAGCCAAGATCGCGATCTACAGATGACTGGCTGATAGAACCATGACCTGGCAATATGTATCCTGGGTCCAAGAAAAAAACCCTACTCTAGGGTTTGACCTACGACCTGCACAACAACCATGATCTCTAATTCCAGAGGTATGACTGAGACAGTAGCAACTGAATGGGTCTTCTGGTAACATAACGAAAGCTGCTATCCCAGGCTCCAACCTAGGATCAGTGCAAGGACCAAGGCCACGAACCACAGAAGACGGACTATAATGACAATAAGGGAACAGAACTTCTAGAACCACAAAAAAAGACTTCACCATAAGTTCCATCCTTGATAAGTGCAAAGACGGAGATCTCTAGATACAGAGACCTGATTTTACCTCCCAGGATGGAGCAGAAGTTTCCAGACACCACAAAAGTACCAACGGTAGAGTAAATGAACTAGAAAGGAGTCTATAGTGAATCCCATGACAATATACTTCAAGGGTGGAGAAACCCTATATCTCTTAGACCAAGGGAATTCTTTTTAGAATGACTCCAATGTTTACTGTGCCAATGCAGGAGGGGAAAGAGACAGAGAGAGAGACAGACAGAGAGAGAGAGAGAGAGACAGAGAGAGAGAGAGAGACAGAGAGACAGAGAGACAGAGAGACAGAGACAGAGAGACAGAGAAACAGAGAGACAGAGAGACAGAGAGAGAGACAGAGAGAGAGACAGAGACAGACAGAGAGCACAAAATAATCCTTTTTTTCTATCTAGCTTTTGTCGATTTCTTTGATTTGGTGTGGATATTGAACTGGTTGTCTCCATTTTTATTTATTTATGTTTTCTTTCTTCTTTTCTCTTCTTCCGTTTTGTGCTCTGTTAGGTTTTTTATCTCAAGTCCACAGCAAGTATGTGGTGCCTATCCTTATTGCTGTAGCGCTCACTGGATATTTTATTTGGTACTTCTTTTTATACTGATGCAGTGAATGATATGTAAGCCACTATGACTAAAATAAAAATTATAAAAATATTTATATTTGATCTATTAATTAGATTTTATGTATGCAAAATATTCTAAAAAGAATGCAAGATATATAGAGCAATTATAAATGATATCAAAGAACCACATATTTTTAGTGAACTACTGCCAGTTCAATTTCATACTTTCTTTAATCTGTAATTATAATTTTCTGTTACCAGTTGTCATAAAAGAAAGATAAAAAATTAAGTGTAGTTAAGACATATATCTACATGATAAAATGACATCCAATGAAAATTGACTACTAATAAATTCTAAGCCCATTTAGGTAATCTAAAAGACGGGGAAGAAATATCCTCCTTATAATTTTTAACAGTAATGTAATATTTGAATGAATAATAAGATCTTTAAAAAGTTGATTTCATAGCAAAGGTAACTATGAAAGAAATATATGAAAGTGTCTCTTGGAAATGGTCCATCAATTGACAATACTTGTTTCCCAAAATAATTTTTACTTCATAAACTTTATCTGAAGGTGATTATGATATGAGTCCAATCAGTTTCCTTCTTTGGTTGTCCAGTGATTATTCAATGAACATTAGAATTAAATAGTTATTAAAATCATGCAAGTGTTCAGTACTATGAAATTTCTTCACTATTTTGATTTCTCTTAAATCATAGTTCAACATACAAAACAGTAGCAACACAATTTTAGACCCTTGAAGAAATGAGTTGATTAGAAGAACCACAAAACAGTAAAGGCAGGCTGATATGCTATATACAACCCATTGAGCAGATAAAAAATAGTAATTTATCTTACTTGAGAAATATGAGAGTTAGTATTTATATTTGCTTTTCCTACCCTATTATTCCATTTTTTCCTGAAAAGTCATCTAAAACTATTAAAAATATTTATTATATTATACAATATAAGGTTATATAAATTCTCTGGGGAACAATAAAACAACATATATATTATTATTACTGTTCTTACTATTCTTATTATATACTCAAAAAGACTTGCAGAAAGATCGAAGATAAGGTATACTTATGTAAGTGATGGCTCAAAGGTATAATTCATATATTATGATAGCATGGTATAGAGTATGAATTTACAGCCTACTAGGTACAATACACATGTACAAAAATCAGAAAAATAAAAATGTATGTGATCCCATCTATCCTTACAAATGATTATCTATAGTAAAACACTATATTTTAGAGTTTATGACCATGGATTCTATAAGTCAAGATACAATAATTACAGTAAAAGTAAGAATTCAACACAGCTACAGAACACAGATTATTAAATGGCAAATAAGGCAGTATTATTCGCTGGACCAGGTTTCTCTTTTAGTGGATAAATTGGGAGCACTATAAATTATAAAGCATATTCACTCTTCTACCATTTTAAAGAAAAATGAGATTGCTGATTTGCAAAGAAACAGGAAACAACCCAAATGATCCCTTTTGGTATAATTTGTACTGTATTATCTGATATTTATAATTGGAATAAAAATCTATAGGAAACATCAGTTGAGACTTGGATTCATCAAAAGTAAAGTTGCGGCTTATAAAAATTAAAATGACTAGATTGTTTAAAAAGTATAATGGTACAAGTTTACCTGATTTTTTTTTACTATTTAATGTGACTAAACAGAAGATGAATTTTTACACAAATAGATGAAATATTTATTCAAGGAAAATAGCTTTTTGAAAGATTTAGATATTCCTTGTTTTTGAAAGCAATAACTGGACCATTTTTTACCTGCATACACGACATATTGAGAAGGAGTGTGTGTGTGTGTGTGTGTGTGTGTGTGTGTGTGTGAGAGAGAGAGAGAGACAGAGAGAGAGAGAGACAGAGAGAGAGACAGAGAGAGACAGAGAGAGATGTTTTGACTCACCCTTTCTTTTATGTAGTTTGTCAAAAACTAAGGTAAGTGGAAAATATGCCACCCGACACAGGTTAAAAAATGAGCTTGGAGTTATAATGGATCCTGAATATGTTCTGAAAACATTTTTATTTTGAGATACTTGAATGTGGGAGACTAGGCACCTTTTATTTTAAGGAAATAAATAACATATATGTTTCTATTTCTACTTCTTGACTAAGAATTTCAAGTTTCTTTAGGGCTTGAAGGTTTATAGTACTCCAGAGAAATAAATTAAATAATTTATTTCTTAGACATACACTTTCTGACATTATCTTCTAGGTTTCTATTCATAACACTTTGTGTTGGGAAAATGATGTGCACAGTTGTAAATTAATCTATAATTTCGGTTATACTCCAAGAAAAATAAAATGCTTCCAAATTTATTGTTTGTCCAGATATATATATATGTGTATATATTGTCTCTTTGGGTCACATCCGGCAGTACTCAGGGGTTACTCCTAGCTCTGTGCTCAGAAATTGCTCCTGGCAGGCTCAGGAGACCATATATGATTCTGGGATTTGAACCATCGTCCTTCTGCATGCAAGGCAAACGTATTACCTCCAAGCTATCTCTCTGGTCCCTGTCCAGATATTTTTTAACATACCATTCATTCATAAATGCATCCATCCAGTTACTTGTTTAGACAACCAAACCACCATCACAAATTTACTTATATATTGAGAAAATAGAATGTGTTTAGTATCATATGAATATTTGTTGAAAATTGATGGGCAGACACATAAATGAAATAACAAATGAGATACAAAAGAAAATATAATCATTCTTTTTGATGGTGAGAAATAAAGATTGCAAAAAATCAAAAGGGAATCTTTCTCAGAGGGAATGCATACTATTATCTAAGTATTGAGAGAGTCAAGGAATGCATACTATTATCTCAAAGTATTGAGAGAGCCAAAAAAAGCAAGTTTCTTCTTCTTCTTCTTCTTCTTCTTCTTCTTCTTCTTCTTCTTCTTCTTCTTCTTCTTCTTCTTCTTCTTCTTCTTCTTCTTCTTCTTCTTCTTCTTTCTTCTTCTTCTTCCTTCTTCTCCTCCTCTTTCTATTTCTCTTTCTCCTCCTCTTCCTTTCTCTTCTTTCTCTTTCTCTTCCCCTTTCCCTTTTCCTTCTTTATCTTTTCCTCTTTTCCTCTTCCATCTCCTTATTTTTGACCTTGTGCTTATGATCCATTCCATGTGGACCATATATGTTGCCAGGTATGGATTCTAGACTGGCTGCATGCAAGAAAAGTAGCTTCATGTCTAAACTGTCTCTCAGGCTCCAAGGTTTTTGTACTTTTTAATATTATAAGGCAACCATTTAGCTATAACAAGCACAATGAGGCAGTTTAAAAAGTGATATATACATATGCTCTCTTTCATGCATTGACCAATGAAGAATGTAATTTAATTTTTCCTACTTCTTCAAAAGATAGTAAATGACAGCAGTGATGAATCATGTTGAATCTGTGATGATAAACTTCACAATATTTATGTTTAATTACTTAGAGTAAGACGTTTTAGTTTTATTGTTACTGTTCTTTCATACAAATACCTTCTTATGGTTTGAATCTCTTTGTCATTCAGTTGTGTTCTTTAATCTAATTATTCTCTTTACTTTGTGAATTATAAGGCATAAAAGTATCATTGTACGAACTCCCCACTTTAAGATCCTCCTTGGAGGATGTGGAGGGTGTGGTATAGTCTCAAGCCATGAATAAAGGCTCAGTTTTCTTTAATAAATATTGGCAAATTTTAACAGATTTACCCTTGATTATCTGCATGGCAGACCTCTTAATTCTCCAACTGCAAATTAAATGCTTGAGGCTGAATGAATATCAGATTAAAAACTTTACACTTCACAGACATCTACTCAGTAGGAGCAGTTAGATTCTAAGCCATCTTAAGGGAGTTTTGTATGGAAGTCCTTTAGAGCAGGAACCAGAGGATTTGCAATATGATATTGAAGCAAATTTTTTATAGGCTGGAGTGACTTGGGTTCTTTAAATAGTTGCATTAATTTCCTTGCCAAAATAAGCCATATAAACATATTAATATGACATTATTTAACACTAAGAATGTTGGCTTTAATCTCATTGATTCCTATCAGAGCATTATTAAAAAATTAATATTACAAGAGAATAAGTTTCTAAGGATTTTAATTCAGCAAGTTATTATTTGTACCAGAGTGTAAATTGTCTCAAAATATAATTACTTATATTACATTTCTAAGCTTTTCCTGTGATACAGTTTTATTGCAAAATCATCTCTTTAAGATAAAATAGATTAGGATCAGTAAGAGAAAGCATGTTAATTTTTGACATTCATTGATTCATTAATTAAAAATGCATTCTTAAAAGAGGGTACAAGTGGTGATATCTATTTTAATTACCATATGCTTCACAGATGTCTCAAGCAGGTATTATAATAATAAGACAAAACGTGATGGTTTCAGGAGTAAGAAAATGACCAAAAATTTGATATAAAGTGTTGGATATAACTAGCATTGTGAAGAAAATTTAGTAGTATTTTGAACATGACCAATGTCCTATAATTAAAGAGAAGTAATATTGCAAATTGAGACCAGAAAGTAATATAGAAAATAAATTTGGTATATAGCCCTTCAGAATTTTATTTTTTTAGGGAAAAAAAGGGAAAAATCATGACGATTAGAGAGAATGCAATAAATTCTGTAGTATATGTGGACACAAAATTTAGAGAAGAAATTATTTTTAATTTATGATATTTATCCACATTAATAAATGTTATTAAAATCAATATTAACATGGGGGGACACACCCATTGGTTTTCAGTGGTTACAACAGGAATGACATGGGGCAACAGGGATCAAAACCAAGTTGGTTACAAGTTCAAGTTACTTACCCTATGTGTTGTTTTTTTTAGCTCCACGAAATGTCAATTTTTAGACTGTCTAAACTATTCAGTAATTAAAACTATAGTGTGCCCTTGGTATGGATAGTTCTTTCAGACCTATTAGAGTGATCAGAAACTTGAATTATTCTCCTCAGGAATACATCAAATTTTTGTAACGAATAGAAGACTCTACTAATAATACTTGACGTTGGTACTGACAATATATTCTCCTTCGAGCATAGGACTGCTGGAAAAAACAAGAAATTTAAAACTTCCTGGTTATTAAATAGAAATAAGAAAACATATTAAAAATACTCCATGGCCTATGATACTAGAATACACTTCAGTAGAATTAAAGGATCGACATTTTTTCATATTGAAAGGATAAGCGGTGCCCAGGGAATTGAGAAGTATGTACCAATGTCAATTCTATTTCCTTTCCTTGAATCATATTATACTGAATAATTTTAATTTTCTTATACAGTATGGCTTTCATACATATTCTTTCTATCTCTTAACTTCAAGTTTCAAAGCACATATTTTAATATAATAGAGGGCATCTCCTTTAAATATTCAACAAGCTCAAATAATTCAATCTAAAAAATGAAGCCATAATCTGTCTCCTTCAAGTCCACTTCTCATTGCATCATGATCAAAATTATTTTAATTCATCTAGTTGTTCAGACAAGAAACTTAAGGACATTATGTCTTTTCTGTTATTATTAACTTTTAATTATGGACCAAGTTTTGTTGATTTCACTTACCAAATACAAATCACCTACACTCCCCTATTTTTATCTTTCTTGACATTATCTCATTCTAGGCATAGTAACTTCCTGTCTAATATTTGTAACACTTGCTTACTTGTCTCTGCCTATCAGCAGTTCTGGTTGTTAAAAATTCATCCTGTCTAGTGTAAGTGGAATGGTAATTTCAACATGCATAATAAGTTTTGTCATTCCTATTAAAACTCTTCAGTCTTCCCACTGATATTTAAAAATTATGTTCAGGTTTATTAATTCATTTCTCAAGACTAATAACATGAACCTTCCTCATCTCTGCTGTATTTTTCACAGTTATTCACTCTCTATTTTCCTCTCTCCAACCTTACTTTTTTAAACTTTCTCAAACTCACCATGTCGCTTCCTATCCTGGGTCATTTGGATATATTGGTTTCCCTTGGCCTACAAAATCTATCTATATTTGAATTATATTTCTTTTCCTTGTTTGACATATCTCCATTATTCTTCTAGTTCAAGAGTCACTTATTTAATTGTATTTGTATGTTTTTCTTGATACTTGGAAATGAGCTTCAAGATAAAATGAACTTTGAGTATTCCTTAGGTAAGGTCAAGGTGAGGTTATCAGGACAAAGGAAACATTACAGAGTCTCATAAATTGTTCTCAATTTTTCATTGAGTTTTTGAGTCTGGACTGGGAATTTAATGATTGTGTGTGTGTGTGTGTGTGTGTGTGTGTGTGTGTTTCTGCCCTTTATGTAGACAAGGATATTTGAAGCCTGCTGGAATTAGGTATTTTCCTTCCCTATGTTAAATTATAGTTTAATAAAACTCCAGCAATGTCAATTCTGAGTAACTGGTTTTTTCCCCAGGAGTGACTTGGCTGAAGTAAAGGACATATTGGCACATTGCAAATAGTTCCCCTTTCATCTGGAAATATGAAAGAATATGTCTCATATATTCAATATGAGAGATTGAGAGCATGGGCAGTTTTGAGAGACATAGCTGATGTTTCCTAGAATATCTGAGGTTCAAATGGTAGTGGAAATAATTTCTATAATTTTATAATATCCCACTTGTTTTTTATTTATTTATTTATTTATATTTTATTTGGTTTTAGTGACATATCAGTAGTTTTCAGGTTTATTCTTGACTCTATGTTCAGGGAATTAGAGTTTTGGAAACCTAACAATGGTTGGCCATGAGCATAGAGAGTATCTTCACTCCTGACCCACTTTCTGCCCCCTACCTGTAGTTTTTTTTTTGGGGGGGGTGTTGGGCCACATCGGTGACACTCAGGGGTTACCCTTGGCTATGCGCTCAAAAATCGCTCCTGCCTCGGGGTACCATATGGGATGCCAGGGATAAAGCCAGGTCCATCCTGGGTCAGCCACGTGCAAGGCAAACACCTTACCTTATCGCCGTGCTATCGCTCTGTCCCCTCCTACCTATAGTTTTTATTTTTAACTCACATGGTTTGTAATACTAAACTTCCAGAAATTCACTAAATTTCATTTTAATTACACACGTGGTACATGTTCGCAGGGTGTTTTTCACTGTTCCCTAATTTCTGTTCCAATAAACTACAATCTTCTCTATTCCTCTGACTATTCAATTTTGAAAACAATGTTACTTTTTGTTTTTTCTTTTAGATACTCAAGAAAGATTTTAGATATTTTCAGTGCTTCAACTTTTTACCTTTTTTCTGTTGTGAAATGGCTACTTTCAAACTTCTTTTAGGATGAAACAACTACCCTAAAGTTTTTTATTTAGGTAAAAATTCTTTGTTTCTTCCAAATTTTATTCACTGTATCTTAAAATTCACCTGGAAAGTTTAACTCCTGTTGCATTATTATTTATTTACTCTTCTTTTAGGGCTTTAGGGCACCAAGGGTCGTTAATCCTTAAGAGCACTGAATAACTGTGTAACTGAAAGATAACAAGTATTTCTTAAAATGTATCAGTAATTTGATAATACCTGAAAGCATCATTGACAGTTTATACCTTGCATTCCACTGTCCAATAAAGCCACAGTCAAGGTGTAGGCAAAGATTGTAACAACACTGTTCCATTCTAATCTAAGTGGAATATAACCCTTTAACACAAACAGCCATATCCAACTATAAATTGTTTCCTTCTCTGCCCTGGACTATGCACATATAATGTGTAAGAGAAGGTAGTGGACACATTTAAAAAAGGTATCAGGGTTATCTCTAAGCTATAAAATGAAACATTATATTATTTTATGCATTTTAAATTTTCCAAAATTCTCAATTTTTAAATCAAAGTAAATTTCTAAAATGGCACAAAGGAATGACAATAGGCATGGGAAAAGTAGGAAATAAAAGGTAACAGCAAGAGACAAGCTAATATTGTCATTTTATAATACATTGTTTTATGATCTAGTTGAGCTGTTGGTATTTAAATATGGTTCAGAAAAAAAAGACTGAGCTTCCCTCAGCAGTTTTCAGAATGTCGCTTGAACTCCTGTTGTATAGCAGGATATCCATTCATCTTCATCAGCTATAAATTTGGAATCCCAATTCAATTTAAAAATATTTATTGAGCTCTTAATATGTGTTAGGCATTCTGCCAGACACAGAATCCACAAAGGCAAACAAGACATAGTCCATGACCCGTAGGCTTTTCCATTTATGAGTTAGATGCATACAAAAAAAGGAAACAAAGACAAACAAGCAAAACCTACCAAATGCAAAAAGATTATTATAATAAAATCATTGGTACACAGGGACTTTCTTTGCCTAATGTACCTTTCAACCTTTGTGTTAAACAGTGCCCAGTTTGCAGAAAATAACTGACAGCAAGTTGTGCAATTTTAAATTAATAAATAAAAAGAAAAACTCTAAAAGTATTTTCAAAGCATACACTATCATGAACCAGATTATCTTCCCCAAATAAAATGATGGTTTCTAGACTTCTGGAGTCAATTTCATAAACTTTAATGATGAGGTTTAGATTCAATAGAATTTTCTTATATATATAAATATTTCACTAAAACAATATTGATTACATTGGACTGGGAGAGTAATTATACTTGGAAAAGTTGCTTGAAAATCTACATAATACCTAGACATGGTCTTCCTTTCTATCTTATTTCATTACTTATTTCATTATGGCATCAATAAACTATAGTGTTGGACATACTGTAGGGTTGAGTGTACTATATGGTTGGAGGAACTATAGGGTTGCAGAGTGGAACAAACGAATTTTTGAATCAGAACAATATGGATCTTAACCATACAACTCTATCATCTAGATGAATTACCTAGAGTAAGTTGTTTAATCTACTTTAGCCTTAGTTTCTATATCTTTAAAAATTAGATAAGTGGTAGAAGTATTGCAGGATTCATGTAAAGAAATAACATAAAATATCCAGAAAAATTAGAGACAATAAGTATGCTTGTGTCTAGAGAAATAGTGTGCCTTTCACAATCTTATCCCTGCTGTATGTCCAGCATCAAGTTTGATTGCCAGAACACCACCAGGAGTGATCACTGAGCCAAGTGTTGGCCCCGAGCATTTCTAATTGTGTCTTCCCTCCAAATTGCATATTAATTTTCTATAGTTCCATAACATATTAACTTGTCAGATAATTGGATTTTGTTACTGTATATGCAACCAACCAAGGTCCAATAAATGTAGGCTTACAATAGTTTCTTTGGTAGTGAATGTACACTTTTATCCTTGCCATTATTTTCTAAGCAACACAGTAGGGCAACTATTAATGGGCCTGCTAATTTTTATTGTATTATTATTCTAATAATATTTTTAACATCAGGATGATGTCCATAGGTTATAAGTGAACACTGCTCCATTTTTATGTAGAAAATTAAACAGTTATAAATTTTAGAATCTACATGAATGTTAAAACACATTCCCCCAAGGATACCTAGAGTAAAAAGTACTGTTTGTACCACACTGCTTAAATCACATAAATTAATTTTATCACAATTATTAAAGAGTTAGCTTCTTCTGAATCTTCTTAGTTTGACTTATAAGTGGCTGTGTTTTTCTTGTGTGCTCATGTGAATATGTCTGAGCCCCAATCTTCATTTTTATCATAAGGTACCTGTCATGTGATTATAAGAGACTATTCCAAGAATCTAAGATATCTAATTGAGATCTCTAAGGATCTAATTAGGAGTATAGCATTTAAATTTCAAGGAAACAAAATCCTCCATTAAATAATATATTTAATTCATATTTTATTACTGCTATTATTACTACTTCGGTTTTGTTTAATTTTGCTCTACTACATTGATCCTGTTGATAAATGAAAGCTGTTCATTAGAATAATTACAAAAAAGTAAAAAGAACCTGGGCCTAGTAGGTTGAATGAAGGGTTCTTCTTTGGGGTTGATGTTATTTGATGTGCTCTGAATTTAAGATAGATATACCATAGCATTTTAGTCTTTGCAAAATTGGAAAGTACTGCATACTATTTAAAAATATTTTGCATGTATCTGCACAAACAAACTTCAAATGGAAAGAAATTGGAGTTCATGGGCTAGTTTTAACAAATTTAAGTACTTGAAAACATGATTCTCACTAGCATACTATATAAAACCGAAACAGATGCAATAAAAACAAGTATATAGACACTTCATGTTTCAGGACTTGCTGATTGTTCTGGTCGAGCTCAGACAGGTGCAATATTACCAGCGTCATTTTCTGTGCATAGTAAAATTGATAGAAAGAGCAGCTCAATAGAAGAGATACAGTCTGCAGTGAAGAGTTTATAACACTTGTCATAATGGATCTGTCAGAAGAAAAAATGTTTACAGTTCATTGCAGAATATAAAATGTTTGCTAAATCAGCAGTAAAAGTCGAAGCTCCGATAAATTTGCAGCAAGTGTAGCAATACAACACAGCATAACATAAATACACCCAGCAGGAGAGTACGAGGGGGAAAAAAAAAGCAGCAACAACTTAGTTCTGAGAAGGATTTGATTTATTTCATAAATAAATATAAGGGGTATTAGGAAGATTAGTGCATTAGAATGTTAACACAAATCAAGATGTCCTGCTCCAAGCGGGATTGCTTGCACAACAATAAACTGTGCCAATGCCAGGTAAGTCACTGCTGTTTTTTATTGAGCTCATTTGAACTGGGGAGTTTCTCTACGTGGGAATGAAAAGCAATTATGGAGAGTGGTGTTAAGATGGCCAATTGGAACACAAGCAGTTGAGTAGTAGGTTCTGAGTTTAAGAGACATAGAGAATAAAAGAAAAGAATTAAGGAATGGTACCAGGACCAAATAGCTGTATGAACATTGAGTGGAAATAAAAAATGATCAGACTTAAACACCAAACCCAAAGTTAACAACAAAATTGATACCCTATCTACAACAAGCTATACACAGAGGGGAACAGTTACTCTAGTACTCTGGGGGCAATGGAAGGAGTTATGGAACACATGCTGGGGAAAGGGGTGAAAGGAGGAAAACCCTGGTGGTGGGAATGGCCCTGATTCATTATTCCTTAAATATTACTGTGAAAGATTTGTTATTCACTTTGGTCACAATAAAAATATCATTAAAAATAATTAATGTTATTTTAGGAAGTGACTATATTTTGGTTAGAAGAAATTAGAAGAAGAGATATAGGGAAATAACATAGGGAAGGAAAATAAATTAACAATGGTATGTCCCCAGTCATGATTGTTCTCTAGCAGAGAATAGAGAATGGAGTTGAAAAAATGATCAATAAATGCATGTCAAACAAAGTAAAAAGTAAGCATAAAAAAAAGTTAAATGTTCAAAGTAAACTTTTTTGGCCAGAATTTGGAATTTCTTGTGAATGGGATTATCTCTGCTCATCACATTTATGAAGGTATAAAAGATTCAAGTAGTGAATCCTGAAAAGTTAATATATAAAGTAACATGTATTAGTACCTTTTGTTGATATTGTTTCATCAGGTAATGAATAACCAATGTTTGTGAGACTATCTAAACCAATAAGTAGGACTAAAATTCTAAAATTGAAGATTACAGACAGAACTGATGATTTTCCTAAGCTGATAGCAACTTTTACCATTCAGCTTCTCATATAAATTCATGCATGCAAATGCAAAATAATTTGGGGTTTTTAAGTAGCTGCTCATTTAAGTAACAAAACCTCTTCATGGCCATTGTCATAAATTCAACTCTGACACAGTATTACATCGTTTCTTAAAACTAAGTAAGCACAAGAACACTTAATGAAGCGTTGCATTTGATGAATTTGCGTAAACTGAAACCAAGACCAATGCAGCTGGTCGGTTGTTAGGCGTTGTTTTGAGAATCACATTGGACTTTTTTCTTTTGCTCATTCTTATATTCATTCAACAAGTTCTGCTGAGTATGTCCTCAAATCAAATCTGACCTGAAAACACTTCTCACTCAGGTTCACAGTTGTAATCCTGATTCTAGTTACAGTCGACTCTCTTCTATATGTTGCAATAAACTTGTAATCAATTCTCTGTCCTCTTGCTTTTTCTCAAAACTGCACATTATGTGATCTTTTCAAGATGTGAGTCGAGTCTGATCATATGGCTCTTTTTAGTACCCTCCCAATGATTTTCTTTATCATGGTAATAGAAACTTAATACATCTTATTACATCTTATTTGATTATTTACTTATTTGGGTACAGGCTCCCAAGTAGTGTTCAGGATGCCCAGAAGCCACTCCTAGTCTCATGTCACCAATTGGAGTAGGGTTCAACTGTGAAGAACTGAAATGTAGCTCAACTTAGTTAATCAATGGAAACCAAGAAGACATGCTAGGCAGTGCTTGGGGGCCAATCATGGCTATATCTGACAGTGCTTAGGGATCTTTAGAGCTATACTATATAATACTTAAGGAAGTCATGTAAAGCTGGGGGATAAAATCAGGATAAAGTGTCTGTGAAATATTTACACCCTACTCCTAATACTATCTTTATAGTACAATATTGTCATTTTTATTTTTCCTTTCCATATTTTTCTATTCTAGTCACATTGTTACTTCTTGTAAATAATGAAATTTTCCATTATTGAGCTAGTGCCTATAGTTCTTTTAAATAGAGTTTTGCTCATACATATAATCTATATGACATATTGACCTCCTCTATATGCTAACTTTAAACCAGCTTCTCAGATAAACTTTCGAGGACTATTCTAGACATTGCAGTTCTTCACCTCCTCTAGTATATTTTTCTCTATGCCGAACATCACAATTTGTCTTTATTATTGTGGAATATTAAAATATTAATAATATAGTAATAACATTATTCTTATTTTTTATTGCTGGTTCAGCTTCATATCTCTAAGCCCTAAACTAAACCTTGTACTCAATAAAAGGTTCTCAATAAATACTAACTGACTAAAATATATCCTGGTCTATTAAAAAAAATTATATAGGGGCTGGAGCAGTGGTGCAAGAGGTAAGGCATCTATCTTGCCAGCACTAGCCTAGGATGGACAGCGGTTCTATTCCCCCAGCGTCCCATATGGCCCCCAAGCCAGGAGTGATTTCTGAATGCATAGCCAGGAGTAACCCCTTAGAGTCACCAGGTGTGGCCCAAAAACCAAAACCAAAACCAAAAACAAACAAACAAAAAAAAGATATAGTACATACATTGGATTCTTTCATTGATCACCTTTTCTAAATCAAGGTACTCATCCTTCATATATTATGAGATTTCAATTAATAGCACATAGGTTATATATCTCAGATACAGTGCCTTCTTTATATCAGATGATGTCTGCTTGTCTAAATATGTCTGTTTTTGTTGCAACTCATCGCTAAATTTGGTCTACACTGTGTTACAAAAGACTATTCTTTTGTCTCAAAGAGCAAATAACTCTATTTAATGTTAATTGTCTTGAGACTGAGCTCAGACTAAGGTTGAATACATATTCCATAGGTTAGCATTTTCTGAGAAATATCTGGATTCACATTTTCCTTCTCTTTTTTTTTAGTGGTTTCTTCACTACCTTTCTCCTCACTGTATTTTTTGTTTGTTTGTTTTGTTTTGTTTTGGGGTCACGCTCAGCAGCGCTCAGGGGTTACTCCTGGCTCTAATCTCAGAAATCGCTCCTGGCAGGCTTGGGCGACCAAATGGGATGCTGGGATTCGAACCACCAACCTTCCACATGCATGGCAAACGCCTTACCTCCAGGCTATCTCTCCGGCCCATCCTCACTGTACTTTTTAAAAATAAATTACTTTAAAATAAATTTTAATTTAAAGTTGTGGTTCTAGAAAACTCAACCTAAGATTACTGAAAAGAAGATGCGGGTTTATAAAAATTTATATAGATACCTTCTCATAATATTATTTTTTGAAGAAAAATAAAGAGGTGTATGATAAGGAGAAGGTCACTTTCATAGACCATAACCATGAGCATCTATTGGGCACATTTTCAATGTGTGAAAAGCATAAATAAAATATTGTAAATAGTCAATTTAGTTTTTTGTTTGCTTTTTTTGTTTGCATTTTTTTCTTTTGTTTTTGGGCCACTACTGGTGATGCTTGGCCCCATCAATTTAGTTTTTATCTTTAATTTAGTTTTACTTAGAGGATCAAGAAAATTTTACTTTAGAGGCGCTTTAAGAATTTCAACATTTTTTTTATTTTAGTAGAATATTTGAGCCCCATATATAAAGCTAAAAATTAAAATGAAATTTCCTTGTTTTCTAGGCTAAAGTAAGAATTACATAATTACTTTAGTGCTGGTAAAAGAACATATCACTGTTCCAGATTATGATCTAGTATTTACCATAAATGTATCCATCATTGGAGTTGTAAAATGTAGGTAAAATATCTACATTTTCACAACTTAAAAAAATACAACTGTGTGTTTTAACATTTGTTTTAGGTTGATCTCTATGAATACTAATCTTTACGCAGTTGAGAATATGCTTATCAAGAAGTGTTCCTATGATCAACATCTATCAATGGGGGAAAAAGTAGAATTAGGCAAAATAATCAGGAATTTAGGGAAAAATATGTTGATGTGTAAGTCCAAAGGCAGAGTAAATGAACTTTAAGGGAAGTTAAGTAACTCTAATTTATTCCCTGTTTGTTTCAAGATAGTCAAAGCTTTACAGTGATCATCATTTACACTGACATGATCCACCATGGGAATGCACCTGTCCTTGAACTAACCAGATACTTTCATCTGAATGAGCCCCGAAGGTACTGACATTAGAAGACTGGCTGATGGCTACATTCTCAGGAGTTGGAGCAAGAAAGTTGAAAAGATAGCAAGAAAATATGTAACATAGATCCTACAAAATTTAATCTATTAAAATAATACAGATCATTCATTCAAAAGCACATATGCAAACCATTATTCATTGCCCCACTCAACGTAATAGCTAGAATATGGAATCACTTCAGCTGTCTAAAGATAAATGAATAGATACTGAAGGGGTGGCATATACAAATAAACACTACGAAGCTTCAGGAAATAATGAAATCATTCATTTCGCTATAGCTTGGATGTAACTGAAAGATATTGTGTTAAATAGAGTAAACAAGAAGGACAAATACTGAGCTATCTCACTTATTCTATGTGGGACATAGGACAGCATGTGAAGAAGCTGCAATGTATTAAGTGGGGATACTTAGATTACCATTGACCCTATATTATAGAAATTGACAAAGACAGAGAAGGAAAGAAATTGTGTGTTTGGGTGGAAGTAATACTATCAACAGAGAGTATCAGGGCAGGGCCATTGGTGGTAGAGAAGTGAGATCTATGCATATATCTAAACCACAGAGACAACAACACTCAAAGCATGAAACCCAAACTCTAATAACCAAACTTAAAAATGAGCCTGTTAAGAAAACAGACTGGTGTTTGAGGATCCTGGGAGAATTGGTTGAGGGACACTGGTGATAGCATAAGTGTTGGAACTTTGTAATCCTGAATGTATGCTATGAACAACTTTGTAAATCATGGTGCCTTACTATAAAATAGGAACCTAAAAGGGAATGGAAATGCTAAATTCTATCTTTTAACTAGTCACTTAAGAAATACCTTTTAAGCTCATATTATGCATATAATACAATGCCAATTACTAGAGTTAGAAAAGAAAGATAGTTCTTGACCTTGAAAAGTAAATGGATGTTCAAATGTGACAGAGTCCATATAAACAAATAAATAAAAGCTCCTGAGTTTTATTCCAAAGTAAAAATAAAAAGTGCTGTGGGAGCACAAAGGACAGAACCTACAACTCAGCATGGGAATTTGGGGAACACTTCACCTTGGTTTCACCACTCATTTATGTCTAAGTAGCTGAGCTGTTTCTAGAGACAACTACAAAGAAATTGCTTGCCTAATATATCACTTTGAATAGCTACTCACTGAAACATTTTAAACAGTTGTTTAGAGCAAGGCTTTGTCTCCAGATAAATGTGAGCCTCAAACTATCCATTTAGCTTATGGCATAGAACAAATCAAGCTCTTACTTAAAAATTACAGATATTTAGGAATGTTTATCAGGGGATTCGTCTCTTTAGATTTGGGAAATTTTAAATGGCTAAATCTAAGTAGCATCGATAAAATAAATAAATAAATGAAAGAAAGAATCAATAATAGCTATTTTGGGAAAGAAAACAGAACTTACTCTCAAATTGATTCAATCTGGTGCTAGTTAGAAAAAAGAAGTCAGGGGGGCCAGAGAGATAGCACAGTGGTAGGGCATTTGCACACAGCTGATCTGGACAGATGGTACTTTGAAATTTGGCATCCCATATGGTCCCCTGACCCTGTCAGGAGCAATTTCTGAGCACAGAGCCAGGAGTAACCCCTGAGCACCGCCGGGTGTGACACCCAAAAAAACAAAAACAAGTCAGGAAATATTGGTTGTTATAGGTGAGTAATGAAAATTATTGATTCACTCAATATTTACATGCAGAATGCACCCACAAGGAGGTAGAATTTCGAACTTAGATATCTTTATATTCATAAAAGCATAAATCATGGGGCTCCAGTGATAGTACAGGATTGAAGCTTCTGCCTTGCCTGCTGCAACACCCTTCAATCCCTAGTACCAAATATGGTCCCCTGAGAAATATCAACATTGTTCACTGAGCACAGGACTAAATAAGCCCTAAGTACTGACCAGTATGATTCAAAATTCAAAACAAATTGAAAGTATAAACCAGAAATCAATGATGTCAGTCTTTATACTGATACATCTCTGTTTAAAAAACATTGATTAACTCGCCAAAGTCAATTTGTTATTTATGAACTTTTGGAGATTCCTAAAATTAAGTATTGAAATTCCAGGAAGATTCCCAATAAACAAGAGAAAATTGAATTTGATTTAAAAATTGGTCACAGAATGCAGTGTGGGATACCGTAAGTTCCGTAAGTTTTAATTTCTTCATTGCTTAGAAAGGAAAAATAATATTCTTTCTGAAATCACATTATCATATTCAAATGATTAAATAAAATAATGTCTAGTGAGGATATGGCACTGAGTAAGTGTGTAGCAGAGTTTTGTGCCTACTCAGTTTCTGAAAACACTTTCAAGAAAGTTAGAGTGACAGTTAAAATGTTTTCTAGACCCAGATTTATCACTGAATGAAAATAACACTTTTATTTCAGCATTCTAAAAAGAAAGATTAGTGCTATGGTTATTATAAATAACATTTTCATCCTAATTACTGATAGTTTCAATTACATAAATGCATAAAATGAAAGTGACTTCTATATATAAAAAAACTTTGGTGGGTTTTTTAAAAACATCAGAGAGACAATTGGTGTTATTGGTGTTACAGCTTTCAGGTTTGACTCTTAATTCCAGCATTACTGTAAACTAGTTGTTTGACCTGGAGTAGTGATTACTTAAAAACTTCAAGGCTCCATCATTTATGTAAATAAAAAATTAATATTCTGATACCAGAATAGCTTCTGTTAAGATTAATATAATGTTTATAAAGTATTGGATATACTTATGATATTTTAGTCAGCAAATGAGCAGAGAATTTTGTGAAAAACAAAATTTTATATTTTCTTTTTGTTTTTTATATTATGTCCCTCATCTTTATAATTTCCTGGCTACCTATAACTTTATCCTATCAAATTTTTGAAAATAATTTGTCCAATGTTACCAAACTCCTTCACAGTTGACTGTAAGCATATTTACTAAGTTTTATTCCAACTTATCTAACAGCACCTACTATCATACAGAAATGGAGTTTCAGAATATAAACATTCATAGAATTGCAGATTGTTAGAGCAGGAAGGGCCTTAGAGATATCTACTCTTCTTGTCACATTTTATAGATAAGGAAACCACATTAATAAAGTTCCTGGTAGTACTATAATAGGGTGGAGAGACAGCTTGCCTTGATTAAACACAGCAGACCCAGATTTGGACCTGACACTGCATATGGTCCCCTTAAATCTGCTAGGACCTAAGTATAGAGGCAGTAGTAAGACCTGAGCAAATGAAAGCAAAACAAAACTGACATCAGTTCATAGTGAATTTAGACTCATATCAACCCCCAAAATAACACTCACTTTTTTCTTTATATATAGGGAAACCCTCTAATAAAAAAACTGAAGGACTCCGGTTGTACTCCAGTGTCATAGTCAGCCCCTTTAGCATTCTGCCTTTGTTTCTTAGAGTTGTGATATAAAGGTATCACAAATTGAGGTGACTTACAGAAAGGAAATATATTCTTTCATAGTTTTAGAGACTGTAAATTCAAGTATAATTTTTAAAAATATTTTTCTAAAAATATTTTTATTTGTGCATCATGGTTACACACATGTTTGTAATTGGATTTCAGTTATAAAATGTATACCTTTCCTTTATTAGCGTTGACTTTCCCTTCATCAGTGCCTCCCGTCTCACTCCTCCCCATCCCTGCCTGTCTTCAAGACAGGTATTCTATTTCTCCCACTCACTACCATTATCATGGTAGTTGTTAGTGTAGTTATTTAGTTGTTAGTGTAGTTATTTATCTAACTGTACTCACTAGTCTTTGTGGTAAGCTTCATATCATGGTCTGTTCTTTTGGCCCTTATCTTTATTATCTCTGGGTATTATTACCAAACTGTTTTTTATTTTTCTTAAATCTCACAGATGAGTGAGACTATTCTGTGTCAATCTCTCTCCATCTGACATATTTCATTCAGTATAATAGTTTCCATGTTCATCCATGTATAGAAAATTTCATGACTTCCAAAATTTGTCCTGACAGCTTCATTGTATCCCATTGTGTATATGTACCAAAGTTTCTTTTGCCACTCTGTTGTCAGGCCTCTGGGTCGTTTCAAGATTCTACTATTGTAAATAATGCTGCAGTGAACATAGGTCTGCAGAGGGCATTTTTGTATTGTGCTTTTGTGTTCCTAGGGTATATTCCTAGGTGTGGTATTGCTGGATTATATAGGAGTTCAATTTCCATTTTTGGGGGGGAACATCCATATTGTTTTTCAGAAAGGCTGGACTAGCTGGCTTTCCAAATAGCAGTGAATAAGAGTTCCTTTCTTGGCCAGCACTGATTGTCCTTCTTCTTTGTGATGTGTGCCAATCTCTGTGGCGTGAGATGGTACCTCATTATTGTTTTGATTTGCATCTCCCTGATGATTAGTGATGTGGAGCATTTTTTCATACACCTTTTGGCTCTTTGTATTTTGTCTTTGAGGAGGTGTCTGCTCACTTTTCTCCCCATTTTTATCTTGTTAAGTTCTGTCAGTACCTTATATATCTGAGATATTAGCCACTTCTCTGGTGGGTATTAGGTGAATAGTTTATCCCAGTCTGTGGGAGACCTTCGTGTCCTAGTCACTATTTCCTTTGAGAACTAGAAGCTTCTCAGTTTAATAAAGTGTCATTTTTTTTATCTCTGTGTCCACTTGTTTGGATAGTGGTAACACTCACTTTTGATAAGAAACATGAATCATTTTGTAGTCATTTATATGTAGGTAACTAAAATAAATTTGGAGGCAGCATACAAATATCTTTCCTAGTAACCCAAATCTTTTCTTTTAAATTTTTATTGTGGTCAAAGTGAACTACAAATATTTCACAGTAATATTTAAGGCACATAGTGACAATAAATGAGGGGCATTCCCACCACCAGTATTGTCCTCCTTCCACCTCTTTTCCCAGCATGCATCCCACATCTCCCCGCTTTACCTCCCATAAAGCTAGTGCAACTGTTCCCCACTTGTACAGCTTGTTGTAGATTGGGTATCGATTCTATTGTCATTGACTTTGGATTCGATTTTCAAGTCTGATCATTTTTTATTTCCACCAAATGAACATACGACTGTCTGGTCTTGGTATCATCCATTCCCACCCCCCTCAAATTTTGAGGCTGATCAAAGTGATTCCAGTAATGTGGTTATATTGAAGATATAAGAAACGATATGGGAGAAAAAAAAGGAAAAAAAGACAAACAAAAAAGAGGGAAAACTAGAAGTCTGCCTAGGTGTTTTATATATATATATATATATATATATATATACATTTAGAAGAAGAGAGGGGGAAAAAAGAAGAAAAAGGTAACAAAACTAAACAGAACAAAACAAAAACAAAAAACAAGAAGGGAGTAACAACAAAACTACAAAAAGAATTAAAAAAAAAAGAATAAACCAAAAACCAAAACCATCAGCTACGAAGAAACAAACAAAAACAACAACAAAGCAAAAAATAAAACAACAGATCCACTTTTTAGAAAGGGGTGGTGATTCTTCTTCTCTTCTTCTTCTTCTCCTCCTTCTTCTTCTTCTTCTTCTTCTCTTCTTCCTTCTTTTCTTCTGTTCTCTTCTCTTCTCTTCTTCCTTCTTTTATTCTTCTCTTCTTGTCCTCCTCCTCTTCTTCTCTTCTTCTCTTCTCTTCTTCCTTCTTTTCTTCTTCTCTTCTCCTCCTCCTCTTCTTCTTCCTTCTTCTCTCTTCTTTCTTCTTTTCTTCTTCTCTTCTTCATCTTCTCTTCTTTCTTCTTCTTCTCCTCTTCTTCCTTCTTCTTTTCTTCTCTTTTTCTTCTTCTTTCTTCTTCTCTTCTTCCTTCTTCTTTTCTTCTCTTCTCCTCCTCCTCTTCTTCTTCTCTTTTCTTCTCTCTTTTTCCTTCCTTCCTCCTCCTCCTCCTCCTCCTCCTCCTCCTCCTCCTCCTTCTTCTTCTTCTTCTTCTTCTTCTTCTTCTTCTTCTTCTTCTTCTTCTTCTTCTTCTTCTTCTTCTTCTTCTTCTTCTTCTTCTTCTTCTCCTTCTTCTTCTTCTTTATAGGCATGGTAAATATTGGGGAAATTAGAACGGGAATTCCCTTGGTCAAAGAGATACAGGGTTTCTCTGCCCTTGAAGCATACTGCCATGGGAACAACTACAAGCTCCATACTCATTTATACACCCTAAGGTCTTTTTATGGTGCCAGGAAACTTTCCACTCAGATGTGGATGATGACATCCTGCCTATTTAGCTAGAGATCT
This sequence comes from Suncus etruscus, assembly GCF_024139225.1. Taxonomy (NCBI): domain Eukaryota; kingdom Metazoa; phylum Chordata; class Mammalia; order Eulipotyphla; family Soricidae; genus Suncus; species Suncus etruscus. The sequence goes on along the minus strand of NC_064856.1, from coordinate 91,710,676 downwards.
TGTTATTTGCACAGGTCATAGGGCAAAGGCAAGAAGAGAGTTTTTCTTTATGGTTCTAGGAGTTCTGTTCCATCACTGTTGTTGTAATCAGTCTTCTGTAATTAGTGGTTTTGGTTTTTGCTCAGATCCTAGGACAGAGCCTAGGCTATATAGTCTTTTGACCTGGTTCCAGAAGTTCTGCACAGCCTCAGTTGTCAAAGTCAGACCTCCGGAATTAGAGGTCTTGGTTTTTGTACCAATCCTAGGCCGAGGCCTAGGCTAGGAACTTCCTCATTGGTCTCTCTATAGGTTCTGTCCAGTTATGCTTATAAAAGTCAGTCTTCTGTAGATAGCAATTTTGTTTTTTTCTCAGGGCAAAGGATGACAAATCTCCTGTTTATATCACACCCTTAAGTGATGAGATAGAGCAGCCCTCTCTAAGTTCAAGTTGTTGACGTTTCCTCATGTCAGAATGTCATGTTAAAACTGGTGCAAGTTGGTGCCAGGACGGTATTCGGAGTTTTCCTAAGATGAGTTGGTTCCTGGTGCTGTTGCTGGGACCTGTGTCAGTTCCACTTCTAAGATCTGGAGTTCTGTGTTGGATGGTCGCTGTCCAGTCACATGGAGTCTAAGTTGGATAACCCCAAATCTTGATTATCAGTGACTGATTCCTTCTGAATGGAGGTCAAAGATGCTAACCCAATTGGCTATATTAAGGTAAATTATCACACAAAACTCTGGATGCTTTATCTTCAGATGAAAAAGCTGATGCTTTTCATCCTCTTTTACTTGAGTTTGTGTTTTTTATATACCACTTTATCAGAAATTATATTAGCGTAAATAAATTACAACCACAGAATTGCCTCCCACTCACTCCCACCAGCCACTCCTACCAGGTGTGGTATGATACTCAGAGGAAAAGTTTCTAGCCTGAACTAACTATATCACATAACGTTTTATTCAAAGTCCTTCCTGCCCTTGTCAGCAGCAAAATCAGCAACTGTAGCCAGGAGTGTCAGTAAAGAGGCTTGATTAAATATAAATACGTCTATGGAGTCATATTTAACGCAAACTTTTTAGGTCACTGCAGTTGGGAATTGAAAATGAGTTTGGATTTTGAGTATGAGATTAATTTCTAAATAAATGAGGCTGAAAAATAGAGTACATGGCACCTAGGGGTACTCTGAATTCAATGACTGAGAAAAAATATTAAGAACAATTTAAAAAAGCTTGCCACCTGAAATATACTGTAATTTCTTTTGTTTATCTTTCCTCATAAATATATCCCAACTAGGAAGATTGTAAGCGAAATAACTTCTACTAGTGCTACCTCTTAAAATAAAATAGAAATTTCTTTTTTCCACTCACCTAACTCTCTAAGCATAGTGGAAAATGAATAATATAAATAGACTGTGTGTTAAACTTATTGGAACATATGCTTGAAGCTTTTCTGAAGCATCTGGGCTTTAAAGATAATTTGAGGGGATTTCTCATTCCAGACAAAATGGAATTGTCCATTCTTCACAGACTTTCCCTATAATAAGTAATAAGAATAAATAAGTGATACAAGACAAATCTAGATATAGCACAATAATCAAACACAAGAAGATGGAAGCATGCAAGATGGACTTTCTTGCTATATCAGGAATTAAAAAAACCAAAATAGTACCAGGTTTCAGTTTCCTGTTTTGTTTCCATGCCTTCCATATAGGATATAGTTGCAGTTCTCAAAATTTAACAAACAATAGATGAAGAGATATTTTGATAAATGTTGCCATCTCTTTTCTAATCAAATGAATAGAGAAATGGTGGCTTAAAAGGGGAGAACCAAAATATTTTGTTAAGAATATCTACCTCTGCCCATCAGTCAACAACCAAGGATGAACTATTCTCATTCTTCAAGATTTTATTAGCATCATTTTAGATTTTAATGTTTCTTGCCACAGTCTTAACATTCCTAAGCAACAACAGTTCTGTCATTACCCACATTGTGGTGATAGTGTCCCCCAATGAGCTGATTTTCATCCCCAGCTCAATGCAAGCAGATGGTACTGTTTTTCCTGTCAGCCAAGGTAGTGTATGTGGATCTGAGCAGGGAATTGATCTCCTATTAGCCACCCAGCAGAAATACACTGTGGGTGTACCGTCAGCAAGTTCCAATAAAATGCTGAATCTCTCCCTTCTCCAGGAACAATGAAACTTCACTAACGGGTGAAAACCAGAAGAGTTCCTACCCTCTCCTGAAGCAGAAACATAACAGAATAGTGAGTCAGAAGAGGTCAGCATTCCAGTATTCTCTGCCCCTGATGTCAATGAGACCAGGGAGGCAATTGAACCCTATAAATCCACCAAATGCCATGATCACTGAGCAAAGAGTTTTGTAAAACAATTCCAACCCACACAACTTTCCATCTCAGTAGGAAGATGAGCTTCCAGTTCATCTGGTTTCAATGAGGCACAATGAGGTTGTATCCAATGGGATTATACTCTCTTGATATTATACTCTTGATATTCTATGCTCTATTAACTGCATGTTCTTCCTTTTTTTCAATTCTTCTTTCCCATCCTGATGCTCACTTCAACTATCCAATAAAATATTGGTGCTTAAATCCTTGTCTCAATGTCAACTTTAAGATAAGACATGATTCAACTAAGATTTCCGGCAACTTTTCTAAATTTGGGAATTTCTACGTTTTTGGGGAGAAAAATTGTATAAAATAAATATTCTCTAATGTTACAAAATGGACTTTTTGATAGAGGTGACAAGCATTCATCACATTAGAATAAAATTAAAATTATTTATATACTATGAAGAGAGATAAGTTGAAATTAAGATAATGATAAATAGTCTTTTGAATGAACCACAATCCCTCTCAGAATGCAGGTTTGAATACAACCTTATAATCAATCCTTCACCATTCAAAGTTGTTCTCAAAGACATGATTATAACATATTTTCATAGTATTCATTTGTTATTCATCAATAAAATAAAATCTAAACAATAATTTAATCTTGGTCAAACATTGATGCAATTTACATCAAGTTGGTTCTATAAAGTACTGAATTATAGAGAACATAATTGTCAGATAAGGAAGGGTTGACTTAACAAAAGAGAATGAAAAAGGATAGAAAGTTCATTAGGTTGTTGGAGTAAAAAAGGGCTTTAAATTGGGAGAATCATCCCTCCCTGTCCATCAAATTAAGGCAGAATATATCACAATGCAAAGATTTATTATTCTCTTCATATTCAATAATGCATGTGCAAAGCTAAAGAGGTTTATAAAAAAAAAGAATGGAAGCTATAAAAATGTACTTGGCAAGTACTTTTCAATTTATTTCAGTTCATTTTTTTTATCTCTTTCATCTAAATAGTTTCTTTCAGTTAACAGGATGGAATTGTGAAGTATTCCATGAGAACCCCAGAAACTGCAGAAGCTTGCTCAATGATGGAATCAAATCTTTATGCCATTGTGCTTTGGTTCAGACCCTGTTGTAACCTTCAAGCCTCAGCATCTTGCTATCTTTGCCTTTATTAACACATGCCAAATCTGTTTCAGAACCATTGCACTTAACAGCAAGGAGTTAAATCATCCCCTGGAGACTGAACTAAAATAGATTTTGATATAGGTTTTATTGATTTGCTTAATTCTGCTTAAAGAGATAGAACAGTTTAAATGTGAGCAATGTCTGGAAGTCAGTGGTGCAATTCCACGTAGACCTCCCTGTCTTGGGATTGGCATCTATAAAATATCTTTCCCGGGGCACCTTAAAAATCAAATGGTATTTTTGTGTAGTTTTCACTGTATTTTTATATGTAAGTTCACAAATGACAAATATACTAGAGATATCAGTAGTATTTTTAAACAGATATTTCTAAATGCCTCACAATTGTCCTATTGTTAATATATCGATCACAAGTCTATTGAAGTCACTATTTGAAAAAAATGTATTTTACTTTTCTATTTATGGTTCATAGTTGTTCACCTTGCAATAGTAGATAGAGTATGTCTGCTTTTCTCATCAAAGATTGTCACATTTTTAGAAAAATGCTTTACCTAAAGTTTACTTTAGTAAAAATTTAATGTAACTAAAAGAAAGCTAAGAAGACTGCCGATACACCAATTTATTTAAGACTAGCCTATTTTTAAATTATTTTTCTTTTGATTTTGAGTCACTCCCAGTTGTGCTCAGGGATAACTCCTGCTTGTTCCTTCAGGAATCACTTCTGGTGGGATTGGAGACTATATGGGATGCCAGGGATCAAACTCAGGTTGGCCATAATAAACAAGGCAACTACCCTTCCCATTGTAATATTGCTCTGGTCCCTCTCTATTTCAAAATTATCTTTTACCCTCCTTCATCAAATATTCTGATTCGATAATTGGTAAAGAAATAATAATTTTACATTTCTAATGAATCCTAGAGCTATGGTTAAACTCTTAGTTTGAACACCACACTTTAAAATGTCTCAGTCTATGCTGGATTACTATAGATTACATTTCCTTACTAAAGCTAAAGACACAATAACAAAGTACTAAGTCTGTACTTCAGTTGTTGGGAAGTAGGGAACACACTTAATACATTCAGCGTAATGATCAGGAATTTGTTTTTCACAGATAAAGCATGCATATTAATATCTGTTATAATTCTATTTGAGTCAAGAAGAGAGTCTGATAACTTAAGGAATTCTAAAATCATTGATATAAGTTTACTCTGGTCCTATTCTTTCTACCATACATATTTCACTATTCCTGATAAAAGGTAATTAGAATTCCTTCATCACAGTTTTACATTTTCTTCTTTAACGAAAATATATGCCATGATATTAGCCAAAGAGTCTTCTTTAATTAGAAATTGACTTGTTTTCAAGTTTTGGAGGACTAGTTTTAATGAACTTGAAGTTCATATTCATCCTCTTTCTTCTCATTATACAAAGATTATTCTCCAAACACCACATGTCAACTCAAATCTCAAGTTATATACAATCTTATATCTGACTACAATTGGTTCATCTAATTACTGACACTTCTTTTGTTGGCATTTTCTACTTATAAGATCCAATTTCAGGGAAATTTAAATTCAACTCATTGATTAACTTCATGACTTTTGTGTTGACATTTTAATAGCTCTCTGGAAGATTAAATAACTGAATAATTACAACATACTTCTAGTGAGTTGAGAAGCAGTTAGAAAAAAGTAAGGTAAAAAAGTTGGAAGATACACAAGTAGTCATGGATAGCATCAACATATACATAATCATACCAATTGTCATGCACCTAGTCCTCTTTTGACTTTAAGGGAGTTGTTTTAGTGGTAGTTAAAGGTGTTAATTGGTGTTGGTGGTATTTGAAATCACACTCAGGGGTGCTCATAAGGTCATGTGGTGCTAGGGATTAAATACTGAACTGCACACATAAAAGTTCTACACCTTGAGCCATATCCCTGCTCAACCCATTCTTATATGTAACATATGAGCTACAATTCTTGAATTTTTTTTATTATTAGAAAAAACCCTTTGTATCTTTACAAGTAGTCTTTCTCTTTCTATTCCTCTCTCTTTTTTGAACTGGAATATGAAGACGTATTTGTTTCAAAAATCAAGATAGACGATAGGATACCTATCTTTTCTCACAATTAATCTTGAGGTTTTACCACTTAAAACTTTCAAACTGATGTGAAGTTCAACAATCTGCATCTCTTTGGATTCTGCATAAGAACTCCTGATCAATGACTTTCTTCTTAGTCATCACCTGATTGCCCTAGGATATACAGAATATATTTTTTCAAAAACTTCTCTTAGTTTCCAACTTTATTTACAAAAAAATAAAGAAAATATATGTGGGATAAAGCAATGGCAAAGTAGTAGGGCTTTTGCCTTGCATGTGGCTGACCCAGGATAGACCACAGTTTGATCCCCCGGCATTCCATATGGTCCCCCAAGCAGGAGCGATTTCTGAACTCATAACCAGGAGTAACTCCTGAGCATTACTAGGTGTGGCCCCAAAATAAAAAAATAAAGTAAAATAAAATAAATGTGTACATTTTAATCAGTATCATATTTGGCAAAAAATTGAATAAAAATAGATTTTCTTGGGGCCAGTGAGGTGGTGCTAGAGGTAAGGTGTCTGCCTTGCAAGCGCTAGCCAAGGAAGGATCGTGGTTTGATCCTCAGGTGTCCCATATGGTTCCCCCAAGCCAGGGGCAATTTCTGAGTGCTTAGCCAGGAGTAACCCCTGAGCATCAAACGGTGTGGCCAAAAAACCAAAAAAAAAAAAAAAAAAAAAAAAAGATTCTTTAATCAGAATAGTTTTTTTCCCCAAACTTCTAATTTGCGCTTGTCTTTACAGCATGTTCTTAGAAACCACAAACTTCTCAGCTTTATGATCAACTAGAAAGCAGCTATGTACAACTTTAGGCCATAAAGGCAACAATGAATGACAAACTTATTTCATAACTCTTGACTTATAAAATAATAATGAAACTCCTACTTTTATTTTCACTCCTGCCAGTAGGTTCTGCCCTTTTTATTCTCTCAAGTGAAAGTTGAAAATTTGGGGGGTCCTCTATCAGTGAAGTGCATAGTCTTATTTAATAAATTTCACTGTAATTTTTCTATATAAGTCTATTATTATTATTATTATTATTATTATTATTATTATTATTATTATTTTGTTCTTTGGGCCACACCCGGTGATGCTCAGGGGTCACTCCAGGCTTGGTGCTCAGAAATTGCTCCTGGCTTGGGGGACCATATGGGATGGAGGGGATCGAACTATGGTCTGTTCTACATTAGTACATGTACGGCAAATGCCCTACCGCTTCTGCCACCGCTCCGGCCCTTATCAGTCTTTTCTTGATATTCCCAGCATGAATCTCTCTGATAACTTTGTCTTTTTTGGATCTTAACAAATCAGTATCTCCTTCCTCTCAATTTTCTTTAAGCATATTATCCACCTTCAACTACACAGGGCAAAAAAATGATTACCTATATACTCCAGAAACTTGAAATGAGTAGCCCTGAACTCATTATAGTTTGAATGTAAAACAAATTTGATTTATTTTCTCATGTACTTCACTGTCTCCTAGAACTATCACGGATAATATGGATAAGATGAACAATAATATTCATTCCTGTTACCTGTAAAGAGGTCTCACTACCCAACACCTTCACTAGCATAACTTTTTTGAATATTCTTTACAGTAAACAATTCTTCAATGAGGCACTTACAGTGTTATAATCTTTCAAAGGACAGCTATTCTTGCAGAACAATATAAGAGCTATTTTTAAAGCATTGAAACAGAGACTAAAACATCTCATCTTGACTCTCTGAAAAATATGCATTGAATTGTAGAAGAGAGCAATTTTGTTCAGTGTTCCTGAGAACTGTAAACTTGGAGATACAGCTCCAAGTTTATCCCATCAAGTTTTTTTTCATATTTATATTCTTTGAGAGAGAATAGTAATAGAGAGAGAATGTAAAGAAGGATGAGGTGTTTTTATTTATTCATTTTCACTCTGTATTAACAGTATCCTGTTCCATAGTTTGTCTAATGCAGATAAGTGATAACTTGAGGAATAATAGAACAATTCTTTGGCCAAAGGGATTTGCTCTGAGGATGACAGGGCTTAGCAAAATGCCTTCTTAGTGTAGGAGTATGATGAAAGGTATACTGGAGGGAGAAAAAAAATAAACACAGCCATGAAGGAGTTCTTCAAATCACACCCTTACCATTCAAATATTCATGAACTGATGAGGTGGAGAAATTGTTCTGCTCCATTACAGAATCTGTCCCCATTCCCTCTTCCACACATGTAAGCAGCAAGCACTTATTGTCAGATTGTGACCCTAGGGAAGTCATTCATTTCCACTTGAACCAGCTGTTTCAAATAACTTGTGCATGTTGCATTTACCAAAGGAAGATTTTATCCCCCCCCCACCTTTGATTCACTGAGGGACTTTTATTTGGAAAACATTTACTTGTATCTTTCATCAGATGGGGAATAATTCATAGCAAGTAGCTCACTATGAGAAAAGAAACCCTAAATATTCTTAATCTTCTTCAAGGTCTCAAGTTATACTAAAAGGAGGGTAGCATGGAGTGAGGTGGCAGGGGCACAGCATATATTCTAGAAATTAGGGCTCAGAAAACTGCATCTGAATATCTATATGAAAAAAGCAGAATGTAAATGGTGGGGGGAGCAAACAGCATAGTCATGCAAGGTGTAACTTCAAGATCCAAGATTGGAAATTTTCAGACTTTTGATTTTCAAACAATGATAATAAATGAGCATAAGCTACACCTCCACTAGGTGTCTATAATGTGTTTTTAACATGTAAGAAGTGCTAAAAATTGTAGTGACTCTTAGTTTTTCAGAAAAAAATCACTTACCATTTTTATAAAATAAATAAACAATAATACTTGGGCTGGAGCTATAGTACAGTGAGCCAAGCACTTACTTTGGACATGGTTAGCCTGGATTTGATCACCAGCAATGAATATCCCCCCCCCCAAGCCTTTTCAGGAGTGATCCCTGAGTGCAGAACCAGAAGTAACCCCTGAGCATGGCTGGATATGGCTAAACAATTTTTTAAAAAGAAAAAAATTATAAAAAGAAATAATGAAACTTATGCATCAAATGGGTTACTTAGAACAACAATTAGGAAATTCATTAATTCAGGTTGATTTTTTTAATTTGAGGTGATAGAATTACACCAATGGTGTTGCATGCTGGACAGTATTTTTTTCCACCACTGCCTACTTATAACAAATACAGAAGATTTTATTTATACAAGCAAAACATAAAACGTTACAGAGGCCAAACTATTTGAGTATTATATCTAGAAATTATCCTGGATAAAATAGTTTTTCCAAAAGCATGTATTTAATAATGTATTTAATAGAACATGTGGAGACAATGTGTGTGGACTACAATAATGATGAATAATAGCACGGCATTTGTTTAAGTAAGTAGTGATAGAATGTAGGACTTCAATTCAAGTAGTTTTATAAAATAAAAATGAGTGAGCAATGCTGTATTTGTTTTCCAACATGAATGGCGATTAAAGCAGTGAGCATGTGTTTCACAAATGTCAGTAATTTAAAAAATTTTTTAAAATATAATTTTTATTAAGCACTGTGGCTACAACTATGTTCATGGTTGAGTTTCAGCCATGGAATGTTTTCCCACTACCAATGTCTTCAGTTTCCCTTCCACCATGTTACTTCTCTCTGCTATCTCTTATTCTCTCTATATATCATATAATATATATGTCTTTATATATATACATATATATATGTCTTCCTTTTCTTTTTGACACTGGATTTGGGTTTTCACTATTGCTAATGAAGGGCTACCATGCATATCATTTTAACCCGTTTCAGCACCTGTTTCTTATCCAAAGTGACACATTCCAGCTTTCATTGTTACAGTGGACCATTCACTACTCTATCTGCATTCACACCTATTTGTGCTGAATTTCCTACCATGGACTGATCCTCCTGATCCTCATCTATAATCTATAATCATCTATAATCTCTGGATATTATTACCAGACCATCTTTTGCTTTTCTTCTATCTCACAAATGAATAAGATTATTTTATGTCAGTCTCTCCGCTTCTGAGTCATTTTGTAACTGTAATATCAAATTTGAAGAAATGTGTATTTCCCTGATATATATGTATTTTGAAACATGGAATGACATTCCAATTTCTCAGAAAAAATAAAGCATGTGTGAACCTGTGGGCCAAAGGAAAAGTCAATAATATGGGAGCAGTTAAAAATATCCTGGGGATAATAGAGAGGTAGAATGCAGGGTTCTTGCCTTGCATGGAGCCAACCCAGATATAATCCTCAATATAATATGGGGTTCTCCTAAGAGCACCAGGAATAATCCTGATGGCAAAGCCAGGAGTAAGCCTTAAGTACCACCAGGTATTGCAAAAATAAATAAATTAAATTAAATAAACTTGTTTTCTGGGGAGCTGAGAGGTAGTTCAGCATGTTTGGTGCTTGTAGTCTGATTTTGTTTTGTTTTGTTTTTGGGTTTTGGGTCACACCTGGTGGCACTCAGAAATTACTCCTGGCTTTGCACCCAGAAGTCACTCCTGGCAGGCTCAGGAACCATATGGGACGCTGGTATTTGAACCTGGTTCTGTCCTGTGTTGGCTGCTTGCGAGGCAAACACCTTACAGCTGTGCTATCACTTTGGCCCTGTAGATTGATTTTTTTTTATGTTTTCACTTAGAAACTAAAGGTTTCAAAAAAAATGGATGGCAGAGCTTTGAAATCCATAACCTTATTTTGACTAAATTCAGTTTACTTTAAAATTATCTTTAGATTAAAAACTTACTAGTCTTGGAAGGGGTGAGGGTTAGAAAAGACAGTTTCGTTTTTTGGGACCTCCCCCAGCCTGCATCAACCTGGGAACTTTGATCTCCTCCAGCATTAATCTCTTCAAGGTGTGTCTCGGCTGAGGCGTGTGTTTTCTGTTGGAGTTGTGGACAAGAGAATGTTGCTGGTTTCCTTAGCTTGGCAGACATTTGGGGGCTTCCCCAGGCATCCCCTGACGGCTTGCCTCAGCTGAGGTGTGTCTCGGCTGAGGCGTGTGTTTTCTGTTGGAGTTGTGAACAAGAGAATTTTGCTGGTTTCCTTAGCTTGGCAGACATTTGGGGGCTTCCCCAGGCATCCCCTGACGGCTTGCCTCGGCTGAGGTGTGTCTCAGCTGAGGCGTGTGTTTTCTGTTGGAGTTGTGGACAAGAGAATTTTGCTGGTTTCCTTAGCTTGGCAGACATTTGGGGGCTTCCCCAGGCATCCCCTGACAGCTTGCCTCGGCTGAGCATTAATCTCTTCAAGGTGTGTCTCAGCTGAGGCGTGTGTTTTCTGTTGGAGTTGTGGACAAGAGAATTTTGCTGGTTTCCTTAGCTTGGCAGACATTTGGGGGCTTCCCCAGGCATCCCCTGACAGCTTGCCTCGGCTGAGCATTAATCTCTTCAAGGTGTGTCTCAGCTGAGGCGTGTGTTTTCTGTTGGAGTTGTGGACAAGAGAATTTTGCTGGTTTCCTTAGCTTGGCAGACATTTGGGGGCTTCCCCAGGCATCCCCTGACGGCTTGCCTCGGCTGAGGTGAGTGTTTGGGGGCCAGAGTTGCGGATAAGGCTGACTGCTGAACCCCTAGGCCCGGCAGACATTTTGGGACCTCCCCCAGCCTGCATCAACCTGGGAACTTTGATCTCCTCCAGCATTAATCTCTTCAAGGTGTGTCTCGGCTGAGGTGTGTGTTTTCTGTTGAAGTTGTGGACAAGAGAATTTTGCTGGTTTCCTTAGCTTGGCAGACATTTGGGGGCTTCCCCAGGCATCCCCTGACGGCTTGCCTTGGCTGAGGTGAGTGTTTGGGGGCAATGAGTACCACCACAGCACCTAGAAAAACCTACAGCGTAAGCGTGACAATGGGGAGACTACACAGACCAACTTCAACCATAGAGAATGAAGATGGAAACTCTGATGACCCAACAATGGCCAACTACCTAAGCAGTCTTTCAGAAATGGAGTTTAGAGACGAAATATGGAGGTTGCTAACAGAGATCAAAGAAAGTATAAATCAGAACACTAATAAAAATCAAGAGAATATGAAGATAGAAATCAGAAAACTCCAAACTGAAATATCAGATCAGATAACAGGTCTGAAAAACTCAGTAGACGAATTGAAGAACATAATGGATGAGCTTTCCAACAGGTTAACAGCAGCTGAGGATAGAATTAGTGCTTTAGAAGATGAGATGCATAACAACTTTACACAGCAGAAGAGATTGGAAAAAAAGCCTCAAATCAAATGATCAGACAATGGAAAATTTACTCAAAGAATATGAGCAGATGAAAATAGAAGTCTTTGATAAGCTCAACAGAAACAACTTTAGAATCATTGGAGTTCCAGAGACCCAAGAAGAAAATCTTCAGGAAGAATCAATGGTTAAGAACATCATCACAGAGAAACTACCAGAGCTAAAGAAAACATGTGACCAAATCCTGCATGCCCGAAGAGTACCAGCTAAAAAAGACCCCAGTAGAAACACCCCAAGACACATCCTAGTCACCATGATGAAACCCACCGATAGAGATAGAATACTGCAAGCAGCAAGATCGAAAAGGGAAATTACATTCCAGGGAGCATCCTTGAAATTTACAGCAGACCTGTCACCAGAAACACTCAAGGCCAGAAGGCAGTGGTGGGACGTAGTGGCAAAACTCAATGAAATAAATGCTTCGCCAAGAATACTGCACCCAGCAAAACTAAGTTTCAGGTTTGAAGGATGTATACACGGCTTCACAGATAAACAACAGCTCAAAATCTTTGCAGACTCAAAACCAGCCTTAAAAGAAAAACTGAAAGATCTACTCTAAAAACAAGACAGAACAAAAACACACCAAACTTCTACACAAAGATGGCAATAAATCCCATGACAATTATTTCTCTCAATGTCAATGGACTAAATGCACCAGTTAAGAGGCACAGAGTGGCGAAATGGATCAAAAAACTGAAGCCAACCTTCTGCTGTCTACAAGAAACACACCTGAATAGTCAGAATAAACATAGACTCAAAATCAAAGGCTGGAGGAAAATCATTCAAGCAAACAACACCCTTAAAAAAGCGGGGTTGGCCATACTAATATCAGATGACACAAACTTTATACTCAGAAAAGTTGTAAGGGACAAAGATGGATATTATGTACTAATCAAGGGATTTGTACAGCAAGAAGAAATCACTCTCCTAAACATATACGCACCAAATGAGGGTCCAGCAAAGTATTTAATACAATTGTTGACAAATCTGAAGAAGGATATCAATAATAACACAATAATTGTGGGAGACCTCAACACAGGCTTGTCAACACTTGATAGGTCAACCAAATGGAAACCCAACAAAAATATACTAGACCTGAAAAGAGAAATGGATGAAAGAGGCCTAGTAGATATATATAGGGCACTCTATCCTCAGAAACCTGGATACACATTCTTTTCCAATGTACATGGATCATTCTCCAGGATAGATCACGTGCTGGCACATAAAACATACCTCCATAAAATAAAAAAGATAGACATTTTGCAGGATGCCTTTGCTGACCACAAGGCTCTGAAGTTAGATGTGAACTGCAAAGGGACACAGAAGAAAAAATTTAACACCTGGAAGTTAAACTGCCTTATACTCAATAACCAGTGGGTCGGAGATGAAATCAAGGAGGAAATCAAAAGGTTCCTGGAAACAAATGACAATAAAGACACAAACTATCAGAACTTATGGGACACAGCAAAAGCAGTACTGAGAGGAAAATTTATAGCTTTGCAAGCACACATCAGGAAGGAAGAAGGAGCTTACCTGAGTAGCTTAATGACACAGCTAATAGAACTAGAAAGTGCTCAACAAAAGGACCCAAAAATAGGGAGACAGAAGGAAATAACAAAGCTGAGAGCAGAAATCAACGAAGTGGAAACCCAAAAAACAATCCGAAAGATCAACGAAAGCAGAAGTTGGTTCTTTGAAAAAATAAACAAGATTGATAGACCATTGGTAAAACTCACAAAGCAAAAGAAAGAGAGAAACTTGATAACGCATATTAGAAATGAAAAGGGGGAGATCACTACAGATACTGCAGAGATTCAAAGGGTATTCAGAAAATACTTTGAGAAACTCTATGCCACTAAATATGAGAATCTGGAAGAAATGGATAAATTTCTGAACTCATATAACCTTCCACGGTTGAATAAAGAAGAGGTAGCATATCTAAACACCCCCATCACTATTGAGGAAATTAAAACTGTAATCAAAAATTTACCCAAAAACAAAAGCCCAGGCCCTGATGGATTCACGAATGAATTCTTTCAAACCTTTCAAGAGGAACTACTACCAATTCTGGCCAGGCTCTTTTATGAAATTGACAAAACAGGAATACTTCCAAATAGCTTTTATGAAGCCAACATCACCTTAATACCAAAACCTGATAGAGATGCTGCCAAAAAAGAAAATTACAGACCAATATCCCTGATGAACACAGATGCAAAGATCCTCAACAAAATCCTGGCAAACAGGATCCAGTGCCTCATCAAGAAGATCATTCACTTTGATCAAGTAGGTTTCATCCCAGGAATGCAAGGCTGGTTTAACATCCATAAATCTATCAATATAATACACAACATAAACAAGAACAAAAATAAAAATCACATGGTCATAATAATAGATGCAGAAAAAGCATTTGATAAGGTTCAACACCCATTCTTGATGAAAACTCTCAGCAAGATAGGAATAAAAGGAACCTTTCTCAATATAGTCAAAGCCATCTACCAGAAGCCAGTGGCAAATATTATCCTCAATGGAGAAAAACTGAAATCCTTTCCTCTAAATTCTGGTACAAGACAAGGCTGTCCTCTCTCACCACTCCTATTCAACATAGCACTGGAAGTACTTGCTATAGCAATTAGGCAAGAAAAAGATATCAAGGGAATCCAGATAGGAAAGGAAGAAGTCAAGCTCTCACTGTTTGCAGATGACATGATACTCTACTTAGAAAACCCTAAAGACTCTACCAAAAAGCTCCTAGAAATAATAGATTTGTATAGCAAAGTAGCAGGCTACAAAATTAACACACAAAAATCAATGGCCTTTTTATACACTAATAATGATAGGAAAGAAATGGACATTAAGAGAACAATCCCATTCACATTAGTTCCACACAAACTCAAATATCTTGGAGTCAACCTGACTAAAGATGTGAAGGATCTATACAAAGAAAACTACAAAACACTGCTCCAAGAAATAAGAGAGGACACGCGGAAATGGAAACACATACCATACTCATGGATTGGCAGAATCAACATCATTAAAATGGCAATACTTCCAAAAGCATTGTACAGATTTAACGCGATTCCTCTGAAGATACCCATGACATTCTTCAAAGAAGTGGATCAAATACTTCTGAAATTCATCTGGAACAACAAACAACCTCGAATAGCTAAAGCACTCCTTGGGAAAAGGAATATGGGAGGCATTACTTTCCCCAATTTTAAGTTGTATTACAAAGCAACAGTTATAAAAACAGCATGGTATTGGAATAAAGACAGACCCTCAGATCAGTGGAATAGGCTTGAGTACTCAGAGAAGGTTCCTCAGACATATAACCACCTTGTTTTTGATAAAGGAGCAAGAAATCCTAAATGGAGCAGGGAAAGCCTATTCAACGAGTGGTGTTGGCACAACTGGTTAGCCACTTGCAAAAAAGCGAACTCAGACCCACAGCTAACACCATGTACAAAGGTAAAATCCAAATGGATTAAAGACCTTGATATCAGAACTGAAACTATAAGGTATATAGAACAACATGTAGGTGAAACACTCCAGGACATTGAGACTAAAGGCATCTTTAAGGAGGAGACAGCACTTTCCAAGCAAGTGGAAGCAGAGATAAACAGATGGGACTATATTAAGCTGAAAAGCTTCTGCATCTCAAAGGAAATAGTGCCCAGAATACAAAGGCCACCCACTGAGTGGGAGAAATTATTCACCCAATACACATCAGATAAAGGGCTAATATCCAAAATTTACAAGGTACTGACAGAACTATAGAAAAAAAAAAACAACTAACCCCATCAAAAAATGGGGAGAAGAAATGAACAGACACTTTGAAAAAGAAGAAAGGCAAATGGCCAAAAGGCACATGAAAAGATGTTCAACATCACTAATCGTCAGGGAGATGCAAATTAAAACTACTATGAGGTACCACCCCATGCCACTGAGACTGACACACATCACAAAAAAGGAAAACAAGCAGTGCTGGCAGGGATGTGGAGAGAAAGGAACTCTTTTTCACTGCTGGTGGGAATGCCGTCTAGTACAACATTTATGGAAAGCGATATGGAGATTCCTTCACAAACTGGAAATTGAGTTTCCATACGATCCAGCTATACCACTCCTAGGAATATACCCAAGAAACACAAAAATACAATACAAAAATCCCTTCCTTACTCCTATATTCATTGCAGTGCTATTTACAATAGCCAGACTCTGGAAACAACCAAGATGCCCTTCAACAGATGAGTGGCTGAAGAAACTGTGGTACATATACACAATGGAATACTATGCAGCCATCAGGAGAGATGAAGTCATGAAATTTTCCTATACATGGATGTACATGGAATCTATTATGCTGAGTGAAGTAAGTCAGAGGGAGAGAGAAAGATGCAGAATGGTTTCACTCATCTATGGGCTTTAAGAAAAATGAAGGACATTTTTAACATTATCTCAGAGACAAGAAAAATGAGGGCTGGTAGGTGCAGCTCAGGACATGCAGCTCATCACATAGAGTGATGAGTGCAGTTGCAGAGATGACTACACTGAAAACTATCATAACAATGTGAATGAATGAGGGAAGTAGAAAGCCTGTCTCGAGTACAGGTGTAGGGGGGTGGGGAGGAGGGAGATCTGGGAAATTGGTGGTGGGAATGTTGCACCAGTGAAGGGGGGTGCTCTTTACATGACTGTAATCATACAACTATAATCATGTTTGTAATCACGGTGTTTAAATAAAGATAAAGGAAAAAAAAAGAATGGGAATGAGCATGCATAAACTTGTACTTTTCTGACATCAATTTTAATAGTTATAGAATATACTTATATCATATCATGTTACATCTGAGTTCAATAAGTTCTGTGAAGAAAACATATCACACATTACAGAATAAAGAAATATTAGAATATGTTTTTCATTAAAAAATTAAAATAAGCAAAGCCAGAAAATTTTGGTGGAAAGTTGTAATTGCAATATAATGAGGATGTATAAGCTTCGACATATTATCTCCAATAACAAATCTTTAAAAATTACCTAATTTATGTCACTTGTGCTAATTAGAAGTATCTGTCTCTTTAGCAATGTTGATTTAAATAACCTCTGAGAAGTATATATATTTTATTATAGTAAATTATATCTGTTTCTGGTATCTTGATATAAAAAAAAAGTGGCTCAGTGAGTCAATAGATCCTACTTAAACTCCCAAAAATGGAAAATAGGAAATGATTCTTAGTGGAAGTTAGACAAAGAAGGGTTTAGAAGGAGAAAAAAAAAAAGAAAAGACAGTTTCAAATCTCAGAAATAGCATGTCAGGGTCAAAAACCATCCAATCTGTAACATTTGAAAATTACTAAAAATTATAGCTGAGTTTGGTGAGTAATTTAAAGATAATAAAAAGAAATATCAAGTGAATTTTCCTAAAATGCCAGTCAAAATAGAGACAAAATTAATACAGGTTTTAAAAAATGCAAGAGCAATAATAAGTTTAGGCGAACTTTCAAATATGGAACAAAGGGGCACTAATTAGTTTGCTTATAGAGCAAATTACTTTAGAAGCAAATTACTCTAATGCAAGAATTTTCAGAAAGTTATTCAAGACTTTTGCCAAATTGGATAGCTAAAGATCAATTTGGGAACTTTTACATTTAAAGAATCTTGGACCTTGCTTTTGAAATTCTAATTCAGTAGATCTGTGTAAGGCAGAGAAAGTTATATATTTCTATAGAACTGCTAACACTTCCTAGCAACAGATTCTTACCTCGGTAGAAAACCCCAGAAGGAAAAGTTTGGGAGCAACACTAGAAAGGCAACTCAAACAAATAAAACGTACCCAGGTGTTGCTAGGGTACATGGTGTCTAAGTACATGTTGGCCACATCTCCCCTTTTGAAATGTGGACTTTCCTACTCTAACACTAAGATATGACTTGGGACTCCCAGGGCTCTCTTAACAGGAGTAGCCTGTGTTTTACCCTTCCACAAAACCAAAAGCTAATTTTATCTGGATAGTGAGACCCTCCCACAGCTAGCAGGGGTCTCTGTGGTTGGTAATTAAGAGTGGTCTGAGGGGAGGGAGGAGGCAGGTGCAACAAGGAAAATCAGAAACAGGATGGATGCAGAGAGGCTGCTTTCCTGAAATTTCTTCTGACTACCTGTGGATCATATCCTCACTGTTATCTTGAGCCCACAGACCCATGGGCTGCAGGGGCTGCAGGCACCTAGCCGGGCCTAGAAAGGCCTCACCATCCATCCATCCATCCATCCATCCATCCATCCATCCATCCATCCATCCATCCATCCATCCATCCATCCATCCATCCATCCATCCATCCACCCATCCATCCATCCATCCATCCATCCATCCATCCATCCATCCATCCATCCATCCATCCATCCATCCATCCATCCACACAACTAGGATTTTATAATTAATAATTAATTCAACACCTGTGTTCTCTCTTCACCTTATTACTCTGGCTGTCTCTGCCTTTCTTCTCTCTGTCTCTCTCTTCCATTTTTTCACTCTTCCTCGGAACTTGCAAATAAGACCTGTTTCAACTTCACACACACACAACATCGTCTTTTGGGCAAACATTATATAGAATCATTCATTTACCCCAGTGTCCTATATTGTCCACTTGGATATAGATTTAATTTAAACCAAAGAATAAAAAGCAAACCAATGAAATGACTAAAGAAATTCAAAGATTTAAAATAATTCATTTGTTTCCTCATCAGTAAGTCATCTTTTCTTCTGTATTTCCCACTGGGGAAAAAAAAAGAAATATAAAAGAAAGAAAAACAGCTTCTAGTTCTGAAGAATTTAAGTGAAATTTCAGTTAATTTGTGATTTTGGGAGGGAAGAGGTACTCTGGTTCCTTATGCAAAATCTTCTGCTGAAGTCATCAAAATAGAACCTTAATTTATATAAAGATAGTTTAAATGTAAAAATTATTTTTTCAGCTTTTGAGATCATTTTTATCATTAGGCTTTACAATCTCATTTAAAGAAGCCAAAATTTTCAAAGGAAGTTTTGGATTTATCTTCTAAGTTAAAGCTGCTTTCAGCTATCCTAATGATTTCTTATTTATTTTGTATTTTGTATACTTATTGCACTTCAGGTTCATAGTGTCGATTTTATAAGTAAAGAAATACCCAATATATTTATTTTTTCTTTCCTGTCAGGTCCAAGTACATGAGTATGCATATAATAATCATAATCTGTGGTTTAGTTCAATATCATAATGTCAAGAGTTATCACTTCCCATAAAGTAGCTTAGCTGAATAGAACAGCCAAAAAGGTTTCTAATAAACTCTGTCTTTCTTTTTTTTTTGGGGGGGGGGCACACCTGGTGACACTCAAAGATTACTTCTGGCTATGAACTCAGAAATCGCTCCTGGCTTTCTGGACCATATGGGAAGCTGGGATCAATCCAAGTCCGCCCTGGGTCAGCTGCGTGCAAGGCAATCTCTATTGCTGTGCTATCGCTCCAGCCCCTCTGATAAACTCTTAAAAATATTGTGACATTGAAAGTTTGGAATTTCTCACTACCCCCCCCATTTTGTTTTACAGTATTATAATATACTAGTTGCTTTTATTTGTAGATGAGACACTGGAACTTCTAGGTTTACTTGAAGTACTGAGTTGTGTTTATGTTTAGATCTTATGATTACATATAAAGACAAATGCAGCAAATTAAAAATATATTTTGTCGCTCTCTTTTCAGTGGTCATGGAGGATGACCTTAGATAAGGGCCCATTTGAGGGTGTTACTAGCCATACAAGACTTGTGACAGAAAATATATCTGCAAAGACTCTTACTACAGCCCCAACAACTCCAGCTTGTCTTTGAACTGCATTTTTATTTTAGCAAGATAATGCATATAGAATGTTTATAGTTCACTCTGACTGCACTGAGATTCATAATTGTCAGTTTAATTAAAAGATAAATTCACTTTTTAGCATTACAGTAGGTTGCTTTGCAAAGATAAAAGGAAACTTAGCAGGGGAAATTCCATCAAAATAAAAAAAATAAAAAACTTGCAAATGTATTTACACCATCATTTTCTTTTGTTAATTCACTTGGCATTTGTTTTCCAGGCCTTTCATTAGAAATTGTTTGCTAAGTGAATTAAAGAAAAATTAAAAGCATCAATGTTTTCCTGACCCAAGACTTTTATGTCAAAAACAAAGACTAGAAAAAAAGAAGAGAAATACATTGATCACATATCATGGGAGCAAATATTTGGAATGTCTTCCAAGTTCAACATATTTTATACTCCAATGGGAATGCCTAAGGGGTTTGACCTTAGTTAATAAGAAATAGAAGAAAAGAAGTAAACTAAAGTGTAGATTATATGTTTAACAGACTATTTTTATGCCTTCTAAAATGAAATATTTATTTAAACAGCATAGAAGAATAAAATAATCTATGAACTTGACATTGGGAATATGCATTTAAATGTTACCTTTGCATAATATTAATAATATTGTATATACTTTATAGCTCCACATATTTGTTCTTAATAGAAAAGCAAAAATAATATTGGGCAATTTGAAAAATCTAAGATAAAATTCTAAAATCTGTGAAGAATTGCTCATGTTACTGTATGTTGCAAAATCATGCATAACCCAAACACTGAAGTTATGCCTTGATCTAAAACTTAATCCACAAATTTATTAATAACCTTTTCTCCTGAGACCTTCAGACTAGGCCTACTCCTAATTAAGAAGAAAGCTAAAATCTAATTTATCATAGAGTTTCTGGAAACATAAAACCTGACTTCTCAAGATCAGGAAAAGTGCAAATTACAAGACATAAAAATCCTTGTCATGTCAAAGTTATATCATCAGTTCATTTTATTTTTATTAATCTTACTTTACCCTTTGGAGACAAATAAGAGTTCTTTGAAGACAAATAAGGGTTTAAAATAGAGTATATGTTATAAATATTTTTGAACTTTTATAAAATATCTGAAAAATACCTAGCATATAAAATATAAATAATCATTAGCATTATCATTGTTATATTATAATGATTATATTAGCAATCTAGTAAAATTATCTCTGAGGCAATTAGGTATTTTGTCAAATAATCATGGAATAACAAATTTGATTGCAATTTCTATTCTAAAATCACTTCATATATATTTTTGAGTCTATAAGAAGATCTATAAAAAACAATGTCTTCAACTATTTTATCTAATGAATAATGATACCTCATTTAAGTCATGTGCCTCCTTTATGCAAAATGTTAAAGCAAATATCTAGGTATTGACTTATTTCCTATAGTTGATAGCTTCCCTCTTTTTGTGGTACATAAATGATTGCCACCCAATTGTCTGTGTGAACAGATTAAATGGAATATTCTCAAGAAAGCCCTGAAA
This sequence comes from Suncus etruscus, assembly GCF_024139225.1. Taxonomy (NCBI): domain Eukaryota; kingdom Metazoa; phylum Chordata; class Mammalia; order Eulipotyphla; family Soricidae; genus Suncus; species Suncus etruscus. Next base: position 91,689,477 of record NC_064856.1, on the reverse strand, counting down.
CTAGAAAGGTATTGTTCAAAATAAAAACAAAAATAAAAACTATCCAACAGTCAACAGTCATATGAGTCCAATAATAGAGGATAGATATAAAAATACACAATTAACCTGTGTTCATCTGACATAGTTGAGGTAGCAATAGATAATGTAAGGAGATAACAATGGCTAAGCAAGTTATTTTCAAGTATTACTTTATAAAGCTACTAATAAAAAAACGTGTGTGTATCAAACCTTAAGTATCTTTTTTTTGGATATATGGTTCCAAAGCTTTAGCAAGGATCATGGATATCTTTAAATATTCAAGAAAATTCATTGGCAATTCTATAGTCCCAGATCACTGTCAAATAACCTTAAGACTATATTTGTTCAAGGGAAAGAAAACTTCTTGGAGGATTCAGCAAACTCAGAGTCTTCTTAATGACTCCATATCTCTATAAAACCCAAAGCAAGTTGCTCACCACCTGCTCAGAATCTTGCCCTCTCAGTAGGCTGATTCTCCAAACTTCTTTTGCCCACTTTCTATTACCCTTTCATAGTACGTGATCTCACTCTTACACATCGTACCCCCAAATAATTGTCCTTCATATAAACAAAATGCTCCTAGTCAGGAAGCAATATAATTTTAGATCTAAAGAAGAAAGAGACATTAAAACAGGCCGAGGGCAAATTTAGTTTTACTGTTATACACTTGGTTGCACAGTTCAATACCTCTCAGCTGGCACTGGCAGCCAAGGGCCTCTGTTTTCTAATTATTTGTGTTATAATTTAATAGTTTTTCAATGCAAATAAAAAAAGGTCAAGGTGAGGGGAAATAAACCAAACAAACTTGTCCTGCTTAAAATTCTACTGATAGAACCCTTTAATTCAATTCTACATCAGACTAATTGAACTTTATTTCCAAACTAAATTTGTCAGATTAATCAGAGTGGTTGATAGATTATTATATTCAAGTTAAAGTTTTCTAGATTCATGAAGACAAAGTAGATAAGGCCTCTCCCAAAATTAGGGGCTAGTGATTCTCCATGTGTTCCTCAATTTTTACACGTCTTACAGGTAGAATCTATAATTATTTCTTCTCAGAGGTATCATAATAATTATGTTTTTGTATTTTATGTATTTGTGTCTTATACTTTCTTGTGATGCTTAGTATAGATTTTCTGATAACTAGCAGCTACTCTTAGAAGATTATAGTTCTGACATGAAGATTGACTTACCCAAGATCCCCAAGTATAATTTTAAGCCTTTCTGTTATGGAAACAACTCTACTAATTGATAGGGATATTTCTCTTCTAGTTTGAATTTTGTCAAGAGCACATGTCACTTACAATGTACAGCCTCTTTTTAAAAGCACATATTTTGTTTTGTGTTTTGGGGAGCCATACAAGGCAGTACTCGGGGCTTTCACTTGGCTCTAGCTTGTGATTAACTCCTGAAAAGGCTGCAGAGACCATATGGGGTGTCAGGGATTAAACCCATATCTACAACATGCAGGATATACTCCTTTTCCACTATACTATTACTCTTCCCATAGAAAACATATATAATGTCTGTAATTAGAATTCTACTCAAACATCTTTGCTTAGAAAACACTTGTAAGGATAGAAAAGGCTTATGTTGAGGCAACAAATAATCCTCACAATCTTAATGACCTAACACGTAAAATGTATTTATCACTCAGATCAATTCTGCTGACAACTCCCATGAGAAATTCTCTTAGTCAATGAAAATAGCTAGCTAAGTTTCTGGATCTGAGCTTCCATATCTACCCCTCTTGCCTCAGGAGAGGAAGAAATTGTCATACAAAGATTCATTATTGCCTCAACATGAGAGTGACATATGGCATTCCACTTACAATATATTAGCCAGAATTAGCCATTGGGTTTCACCAGACTAAGATAATTTAGGAATATAACCATTCATACTTTAATAAAGACAGTTTTTTAAAACAATTTTTATATAAATTAGGCAGAATTTATCCTATTTGTAAAAATTTGAGAAGCATGTGTAAAGCTCCTGGAAGATTTCTTTAACGTAAAAGTAATGTAAATACTGTTTAATCCCAAAATGTCAGATAGGACTTCATCTGAAGATGAAAGGAACATTAATTTGAAAGCACACATAAAACCTTTCCAATCCCTGTCCCAGTGTTTTCAAAATATGCAAGATGTGAAAATATGCTAAATTCTTATCTAAAGAATTCTTATTCTAAATTCTTTTTTTCGTTTTTTGGTTTTTCGGGCCACACCCATTTGATGCTCAGGGGTTACTCCTGGCTAAGCGCTCAGAAATCGCCCCTGGATTGGGGGGACCATATGGGACGCTGGGGGATCAAACCTCGGTCCTTCCTTGGCTAGTGCTTACAAGGCAGATACCTTACCTCTAGCGCCACCTCGCTTGCCCCATTCTAAATTCTTATCTAAATATATAAGACAATGAAAACATATATTCAGTGGAATAAAATATTAAGAGATGAAATCTTGCATTTTGCTATGACAAAGTTCAAACTTGAACTTGAAGTGATTAGGCTAAGTGAATTAAATCAGAACATAAAGTATAATCACCAGATATTTTCATTTGTGTATAAAAAAATAACTACTGCAAAGTGCCAGACCAACACAACAAAGATAACATCTAGATTAGACTATAGTTTCTCATAGTTTACCTGTTTAGGGGGCTGGAGGAGAGTGGAGAGCTGGAAAAATTCAAGAAGATAGTAGTATCTCTGATCTAATCAGAATAGAGAAAGGAGGGCATTTTTTTGTTCCATCCTCCCTTTATTTATTTATTTATTTATTTTTAGGAGGGCATTTTTTGTTTGTTCATTTAAAAGTAGATTTTCAGGAAGATATGAATAATTTTATTTCTGAAATAGAATATTCTATAAACAAATAATAATATATAATTATGAAAAAAATCAATAATTACTAGAGAGAAAAAGGAAGAGGCTAGGTGGGAGGAACAGATAGAGTAGGTCGATTTAATAGTGTAATTTATTAAAACTTTGGTGGACACAGTCACACTACTATGAAGATATACAATTGCACCCCTCAAACTAGGCTGTCTATAAAACATTAATATTTGATTAAATTACAAAACAAAAAATGAATACATACAAAATATCATCTTATAGCACTTTTATGTTTATAATAGAAAAAATTTAAACATTTTTTAAAGTGATAAATTGCATGTTAACATTATAATATAAGTTACAAATTATGGTTAAAGTTAATGTCCTTTTTGGGGGGGAATGGCCTCTCTTAAGTGGTGCTCAGTATGCCCAGAGCCACCTCCAAGCATTTTTAGGATAAAAGCTATGGGCCTATAGAGCCGAGGATATTCAGGGTAACCTGGTGGTGCAGGGAACCAGATAGTGCTGTGAATCAAAACATAGTTGACCACTTGCTAGTTAAACAACTTGACGCCTTACTTACATTTAGCTCCTTAAACACAAATCAGCTATCTATCTAATAAACCTGGTCAAGTGACATGATACTTTTTTTTTTTTATTTTGGGATCATATACAGCTGTGTCCATGGATGCCTCTACTCTGTGCACAGGGATCACTCCTGATGAAACTGAGAGGATCATATGTGTCTAGATGAAGATGGAGCCCAAACAAGGCAAGGGTCTACCCAATGTATTATTTTTCCAGCACCAAGATATTTCTTAGATGTTAAAGAATATGAGTTGAGGCTAGAGCAATAGCATAATGAGTAGGGTGTTTGCCTTGCATGTTACTGACCTGGGTTCTATCCCCAACATCCCATATGGTCCCTCAAGCCTGCCAGGACCAATATCTGAGTGTAGAGCCAGGAGTAATTCTGAGCATTACCAGATGTAGCCCCATTCCCCCCCCCAATAAAGAATAAAGAAAGAATATGAAGTTCCTATAAAATTTTATTAAGATAATTATGTAACTAAATATAATACAATATAATTTCTAATGTTCTTACTATTTGGAAGCTCTGACTCATATCTCGGCTTATTAAAGATAAATACATGGAAAAGTCAACATTTCAGCCTGTTTGGTTTGCGCTATAATTTATAGTATATATTTTGGTATAAATATATTCATAACGATTACCAAGCTTCAGATTTATAAAGTGTAAATTAAGCTGCAATGCATGAAGGAAGAAGATTCTGAATTGTTTTTGTGGGAATACTTTGTTGTTGGACTTTATATTTATTACTCTATTAATTTATAATCTCGTACCCCCATTTTCTAGGTAAAAGAACTTAAAACACCAAGTTTCTTAAATAGTTTTCTTCCCAATCACCCAAATAGAATGGGTGAAAATTGACTGTATTCTTATTTGTTCATAAGTCTCATGACTTTGATGCCCATATAATCTTGCTTTCCTGATATCTTCCATGTTCTATGTTCACTGGGAGTGTCTGTTCTACATGTATGACTCTCTCTGTTTCATTTCCTCTTTGTTTTCACATATAATCAGTGAATAGCTTTTCATGTCTCATATACCTAAATAAAAAGATGTTATTTTTTTATTTTTTAAAATAAAAATAATTGAATTAAAATTTAAATTTAAATTAAATTTAAAATTTTTTATTTTTTAAAATAAAAAAATCAATTTAAATTTTTTTATTTTTTAAAATAAAATTTTTTTATTTTTTTTAAATAAAAAAAATAAATTTAATTTTTTTTATTTCTTTAAATAAAATAATTAAATAATTAAATTAAAATTAAAATTAAATTTAAATTTAAATTAAAATTTAAAATTTAAATTAAATTAAAAATAATTAAATTAAAATAAAAAGATGTTATTTTTTATTGACCAGTTTGTCAAGATCTCAGAAAATATTTATATAAATTCAGTTCATAATTTTAATAGCGCATCAAGCTGCTTTCTTGGATAATCCATAAATATGCATATTTTAGTAAATTCTTTTGAATAGCCTCTGTTTACAGTCAGATAAATAGGACTTTGATATTGTGAAAGATACCTATAATCCTTAGGGGGGGGAACCCATTTAAATTCATGAAAAGTCAAACTTGAGTAAGGAAAAGAATATAGAATTCATGATTCTACATCTGGATTTAGGAGAATTACCATTTAGATTCAATGTTGACCTCCAACTCAGGACAACTGTCTTTGTATTTGAAGACAATAAAAACATTTTATTTTTCTTTTTGTATCATATTATCCCTTCAAGCTAGGGTGTTTCTTATTGCATCTTTTGAAAAATCACAAACTAATAGAATCTGGGTGAATTCATCATGTTTCCAGAGTCTGAATTTCACACGTGCTAACTGTCAGCTTTAAGTAAGTCATGCAAAACTCTATTTAAATGATTCAGCCTTTCCCTGAATATGGGAAATGGGAAATGTTATTCGGTCGTTTGAATAAAATAGTTTGAATGGTGAGAAATAGATTAAAGCTGCTCACAGTCACTGAACAGAGATAATAAGAGATGATTTGAAAGTAGAAATAGACATTGGTGATGGGCCTTGCTGTTAACACACTGGCATGGGTAAAGACATTAGAGAACAGGGTAAAACCAGTGAACATTTATTCATCTTTGTAAATCAAGCATTTACTGGAGACTCCTTTTCACTAGAAACTTATCATACCTTCTCTCACTTCCATTCCCAACTCATCCATGAGAGCACACAATAGATAGAAGGGCTATACATTAATGAATGCAAATCTAAAATCTTATAGAAAAGATCGCCTGAAGAAAACTGAGTAGGGGAATTCCAATCTCACATCAAAAAGCAGAAGATACTCAGGTCCTGTTCCTTTAAGTATTTGTGGCAGATAGATTCAGGGCACAGCTTGAAACTAATGCTCAAATGCTTTTTTTTTTTAAGTCATTATGTTTAGTCTTTTTTGTTGTTTTAGTCTTTATGTTGGTCTAATCAGTTTTCCTTTATATTCTTGATCTTAGCTTTCTCATTTGTAAATGAAAGATACAGATATAGAAATAATATGGATAGATATAGATAATCAATATAGATTAGATATAGATATAAAGGACATAGATATAAATATATTTTCATGAATGAAAAAGTAATCATAGAATTCTTCATTCTAAGGATTCTAATGATATCTATGAATGAGTGGAGTTTGCCTGGAGCATAGTATACTCGTATTTTAAAGATCAAAACCTGAAACAAAACAAAATACCTGTCAAGCTTAGTTATTTCAACTGAATACAAAAATATGTTTGCTAGTTTTCTAACTCACTTGTTAGCTTGTTTTGTTTAAGCTTTTTAACACCTTCTCTTATTGTTATATACCTAAGGCCCTGAATTCCTCAAACACAAAGGTAAAATAAGCTTTTCTACAAACCATCATATTTTCCTGATTCTGTAACATCCATCATTTCCATATTTTAAGGATTTTGTATTTTACTACTTCCAAAATATAAAGCTGAACCCTTTACAAACTGTAAACCCCTCCCAACGCTCTTCTGTGCAAGAAATGTAAGAATCACACTGCAGATGCCTTTTTCTAATTCATCTCACCTCTCACAAAATATATTTTTACTGAAAAATGCTTCCTGTGACAGATAAGTGTTCTTGTATATAAACATTGGCTAATTACTTTCTAAAGCATCTGTTGCTTGCTAAGCAAATATCTTCCACATGTTTGCAAAACTTGATTTTCTTTCTATAAAATTCATTTGAGACATTTGTAATGCAGGGAATAGGACAAATTCCCTTTTATTTGTTCATTATTTATAATCTAGCAGGCACTTCCCTAATATTTTTTAATTTTCTTAGCATCCTATAAACAGATAAAAGTATACCCATTTAAAACATCAGGAAAACTAAGAATGAAAGAAATCTAATAGTCAACTATATAAATTGAGCTTAAATACAGATTTTCATTAGAGTGGTGTTCTTGGGAGAATACTTTCTGATCTAATATTTGGATTGGAAGAATCATGAATTACATGTTTTCTTTAAAACAAGAGCAGAGTTAATCTAAAAGTTTACAGTTATTTTTATTACATACCATTACTACTGACAATATGTTCTTCATATAGTAAATAAGCATGGATAGAAAAACAAGTGTAATAGATGGAAATGACCATCATTGGTGCAATAGATGTCTGGCCTATCATTTGTAAAAAATGGTGTGAAGACATAGCAATCCCCTTTATGGGCATCTATCCCCCAAACTAATAAATAATACTATGGAAGGATATTATCACATTTATTTTTTCACAGAAATTTTCACAATAGCTGAGACCTGGAAACTACCCAAATATGGAATAAACAACAGGTTCAGGGAGTTAACAGTGGTGGTTAAGATATATAATGAAATACTACACAGCTAGGAGGAATATGAATATGATCAGATTGGCACAATGAGAATGGAATCAGAAGATATTAAACTAAGTGAAGAGAGCCAGAAGACAAAGAGCCAACTTTCAAGTTCTCTTGTTCATATATGGATAAAGAAAAAAATAAAGTGTATAGACAGACTCCAATGAAAATAAACCCAGAGATATTACCAGGAGAATCCTCAATTGGGGCTTCAATGGGAATTGGAGAGAAGTGAGCTTGAGACACATGTGAATATGAATGATATGCGGGGAGTGAAAGTAGTAAAATAGTATTGAAAAATATATAGATACATTTTGATAAATGATGTCACTTCAATTTTTTTAAATTATAAAATAAAATATCTCCCTCCTAAAATGAAAAAATAAAATTACCATAGTAATCCATGGTAAATTGATCATTGCTATCTATATATACATGTATGTAATCAGATTTTTTCTCCTCTATATGTTAGCACTTTATATCACTTTTCCTGTTTTCTTTCAATATTTTATTTGTCCCTTTCTTCATCATTATATACTAAAGATCACATACACAACTTGCTTTCATGGTGTGCTCACCACGGGTCATTGCAATGCTTAGAAAAGTGTTGGTTTTGTGGATTACAATTCCTGGATTTGAGCACTTCTTTATAGTTGTGGTGTTTAGGAAGTAAGGGTGGTGCCAATATATTATGATATTCACACTTTCCTAGTTACACTGCTGCCAGAATTCACTTGCAATATGAGGCTGTTTTATTCTCTGTGCATGTAGTGGCACAGGAATAAAAACCATTTAGCCTATGCTTGTAAGTCAGTAAGCTAATCCCTAAGGGCTCCCCTGCATTCTTTTTATCATCTTGTTTAATATACTAGATAAAATCTCAATTACATAAAGAAAAAATTTTCATTAGAGAAAAAAATGTGAAATATCATTCGTCTTGGAGTTAAAGAACAAAACCATTAGATTATGAACTGAGCATATGCAGTTATATGCCAAATGAAGACATGCTCAGTTATATGCAAATACAGAATGTCAGTCTCTAGGATTGTATTCTACATCACACTAACAGAGAAAAATGTAGTCTTAGTATATCATATATCAATATGTACTATATATTCAGTGTATAATATACAATATTGAAAAATTATATCATGCCAAATTTATCAGAATTTGTTACACGGGATAAACTTAATGCATTAATTTAGGTGCAAAATTAGGGGTAAGTGGTGATAATTAAAATTTAGTAAATAGAAATAAGGAACTTTTTCTGTGAGAAATAAAAATCTTGCTGCAGAAGATTTATCAACTCAATAGAGTTGAGAATCTACCCAACTTCTCTACTTTAATAAACCTTAAAATACATTGTTTTCATGGTTGGGTTTCCTCTGTGACAGATACTAACATAAGGATTTATGTAATAAGTTGTAGATTTTAGGTGATGATACATCAGTAAAGACTCATTTATAGTAATAAACAGATCACATCAATGAAAATCTTATGATGAGAAATATTGGGAAAGTGGGGATGGGGGGTATGTGGAAAAATCTCTGGGCTTTTCTATCCTTTTTCAAATTATTGACTTGATTAAAACATAAGCAAGAGTAGAGTATTTTACTTTTCTAGAAATTTACAAATGGGTTCAAGTAACTCTGGATGATACACCAGCAATTTCTATTATAATTATGAAACATTTAAAAAATTACAATAAACAACTTAAGAACTATGTTGTGCTTCTTATATACATTCAAAGTAAGTTGATTAAAACTACTCTAATGGCAGTAGGGTGACCATTAACTATTCTGTGTCAGACACTCATTAAATAAGAAACACAGTTTTTTGACATTAGTTCTACTATCCTCCTCATTTTGCGCATGAGAACATTTTGTTTATAAAGATAAGACAGCTTCACCAAGTGGATATGCCTGAGAAGTGGATTAGAAAATATCTAAATCCACAGTGTCAACATATTTGCCCATTCTACTAAGAAAAGACCTGAGAAATTTGACCGACTTTGACATGAAACATTGGCAAACTGTTTCAAACAATGACTATCAAATATTGGTGATAATATTAAGTACATCATATAAATTAATTAATTCAATATAAAAGTGTACATGTATTTTGTTTTTGTTTTCGTGTTCGGACCACACTCGGTGAAGCTCAGGGATTATTCCTGGCTATGCACTCAGAAATCACTCCTGGCTTGGGGGACCATATGTGATGCCAGGGAAGGACCCAAGTCCTTCTTGGGTCAGCTGCATGCAAGGCAAACACCCTACAGCTGCGCTATTGCTCTAGCCCCAAACGTATAAATGTTACATAACCTGTGGGGATAGCAAAACTATGCCACTCTATGGTTTGTCAGTGCAACAGAAGATACTGTTAGTACCTTGGTAACACTTCAGTTTTATATTTTTCTTCTTTCTTCCCTTCACTTACTTTTTGTTTATATCTATCTTGATTTTTGTTTGATCTATCTTGCTGTTTAAGAAATTTTCACTCAACAGCCCATTTAAGCAAAACTTACCAGGCTATCAGTTAGTTATGAAACATGAAATCTTCACTCTCAGGTCATACATTTTATTACACAAAATCAGAAAAATAGAGAAATTTCTATAACCTAATTTTGAAAGAGCAAAAACCCCATTTTTATTCACAAAAGGAAAAAGATATTTGTTTCATTTGAAAGTTAAAATAGAAGGGATAGATGGGATTTAGACTAGTTGCAATGGCAGGACAAAACATCCTCAGCAGAAGGATTTGTCAGGCTGAAAAGGAGCAAATTTCTGATGTTCTCTACTCTCAGGGCAGTTCAGTTTGGACATAACAAAGAAAAGGTCAATTGGAATTGACACATGCAGACAGGTCAAACCTAGTTTGTATTCCCTAAGTTCCAAGTTAGGAAATTTCCAGTTCATATTTTTGCTTCAAGTTTAGACTTCCAATTTCTATAATCCAGTTAGATGAGTATTCGATCAAAGTCTAGACAATACTTAACGGTGTATTTTTTATTCAAGATAATTATCTGTCCCTTGATGCAAGACCAAAGGGATATTTAAAGGGTTTGTTTATTTTGTTCTTTCACTAGAAACCAAAAGAGAGGATAATGTGAGTTGAAACTCCTCTAAAATATATTCTTATGACCAATGAACACCTGCCATGAGATTGTATTTATTTTTGATGTCTTTTTAATCTGCTTACCAATTTGCAGCTAGAAAACAAAGCAACTAAAGCCACATTAACTCTAGAAGTACAATAATCCTCACCTCCCTCTTAGATCAGCATTGCTTCTATTGAGCATGCTTATTTGGTTTTTGACTTTATTTAAGAAGAGGGATAAAAACCTTATTTATTAAACTCATTAATGACCTGAAATACCACTACAGAGACACTGAGCTTTCCTAGTGTTGATTTAGATAAATATTCATTTACAGTGCTGTCATGTGGAATTGAGCACAAAATAAAAATTTCTGTAAAAACCAGTGGATAGAATATATATAACATAAGCCAAAAAATCCCAAAAGATGGATTTTTTTGCTGTGCTCCAGAATTTTATTTAAATAGTTCCAAGTAGAATTTGTTCACCATAAAGGTATAAAACTAGAGAAAATTCTCTATTATTTGCTAGGGTGAAGTTGAAAGTTATTATATAGAGTGGAATGATTTGTCCAGGAAACATAAAGAGATATTAATTATTTTGTTGGGAAAACTGACAATACACATGAACTTTCACAATAAAGTGAGGACAAATACATACAATTGATATGAATATATAAAGAAAGTGAGTGTATATATTCTTGACCTAGTCTAATCTCAAACACTGTCAGCTGAATCTAAATTATAATTCTTTTAAAGGACTTGTCAGTGGCAGAGAGTGTGTGAGTTTCCTAAATTTTTATTCCAACTATTAAAACCAGTGAGCTTAGGAGAATTATGAACTTCATGGAGAGATATTTTTTCTTGGATCTAAAATCTAAGAGCCATATATTATTTTTTTGACAACAGAAACCTATATAAAAGACAATTTATAAATTTCCTACTTCAGACACAACTTTTTCAAAATTAAGTCTTCAGAATTTTATCACTCAGAATCCCAGGAATAGAATAGACTATAATCAGAAAGATTTTGTGGTACTTATTTTACTTCTAGTTGGGCACTTGTTGACTTAACTTATTGTAGTTTCTCAATGCATCAGAATTTTCCTATGAGCCATGTATTTATTTATATGTGCCATTTGCATGTATCAACTCATGTACATTTTCTCTTTGAGGTAGGCATTAGTAAACCTCTATTTTCAAATGATAAATATGATTATTCTCTAGCAATTTCCACACTTTTTAAATGTATAGCATTATATATAAATTATATGTATATTTTATAATACATTTAACAATAATATGTTTTGTATTACTGTATATACTAACAACATGTATCTATGATCATATATGTATTTATTATATATTATATATGTCATGCAGTTTACAATAGTAGTAATAATGGTGCTAATTTTAATATTATATTTTTACATATAAATAACGGAAGAAGAGCGGAAGAGTTTTTAAAAGTCATGGAGTTTTGGGGCCAGAGTGATAGCACAGTGGTAGGGTGTGCCTTTCACACGGCTGCCAGGACAGACCTGGGTTCGATCCCCTGAATCCCATATGGTCCCCCAAGCCAGGAGCGATTTCTGAGCTCATAGCCAGGAATAATCACTGAGCGTCACTGGGTGTGGCCCAAAAAACTACATAAATAAATAAATACATAAATAAATAAACAAATAATAAAAAGTTATGGAGCTCAAATTTGATTGAGGATTTGAAATAAATCAGGACCCCAATATTTAGGTATTTAATGCTTCTCAGAAATCTTCTTAATCTTCTCTCCTAGTACCATTGTGAAAATAAAAGAGCATATCCTAAAAATAGGACCTAAAATATATGAATTTTGTTCCATTTCTTCCTCTCAAGTCTGCGACGCTGGAGTATACTAGAGACTCACGTGCTAGGAATAAAGAGATCCATTGCCTTAACCAACTCTCAAGAGACTCATTCATACTGGAGAGCTCATTTAATGATTTACAGTGGATGAATATCTCTTCTCTTGGCAGGAAATCTATTTTAAAAAAACAAATTAAGATCAGTTACTTGATGCATTTATGGGACTTTATCCAGGAAAACCCATAAAGGAATTACTTTGTCAGCGTCTGTCTCTTTCAACATTCTAAGCCACTTTTTCAACAATTCTGGTCAGAGTAAACCCTTGCTATTTATTGATATCAGTAACATCATCATAATTAATGTTAATAGCATTATCTTGAAGATACAAAAATAAGCAAACGTAATTGGCAGTAAACACTTTTTCAAGGTGTGAATTTGAGTCCTGTATGACTGAAGAACTTTAGTTTTTTTTTTATAAAAATGAACAGCATTATATGTAGTGAATTTGTATAGTGGTATTAGAAATGAAAATAAACATGGAAAATAATTAGACAGTGTGTCCAAATATAAATACAGCATTGTATATGACACAATATTCCAATCCTATATACATAACCAACAGAATAGAAAAGGGGACTCAATACATAATTGTATGTCAATATATTTGAAGGATTATTCAGAGTAGATATATCTAGACATAACCCAGGTATACCCATCAGAAGATAAACAGGAAAAATGTGGCAGATACACCAAAATGGAATATTATTCAACTAATAAAATCACTAAAATGTTGTTGCCTATCACAACATGGATACGAGGTAACATTGATCTAATTGGGATTCCACCATTGCTGAGAATAATATTTCCACCACTATTATTACTTCTTTTGTAAACTGCATGAGTGGTAATTTTTACAAATTGCCCTCCCAATATCATTTCTGAATATTGTACTGGTGCCACTAATACTGTAATATGCATTTTAGGTAATACCATTACCTTTTATGTCAAAATCATGACTATAAATATATTTCTTAGAAATTGAATGAGTAATATAGGCATTCTAAGTATAGTGTCAACAATAGGGTTTATAAATCTAAACCACTCTTATTTGCCTAATATGTATCATATTGTATGCATTGTTTTAAAGTCACTTAAAATTTAATGTAAAATAGTGCTTTTTCATGTGGAGAGGGGTGGAAATTCATTACTTGAAAATACTAAATTAGTTTGCATATCACATATCCAATAAAGTCAAAGGCTTTAATTTGAACTCCCCTCTATAGTTGGTCTGTCCACCTCCCTCCAAAGACAGTTTAAATTATGAACTGGAGAAGAAAGGAAGGGATTAAAGCATAGGCCTGTCATGTGACCGACCCTAGTATGATCTCTAATATTAGTTATATTGCCCATCATTAGATGCAGTCCAGTAGATCCTCAAGGACTACTAGAGTAGCCTGTAAACTCCTGATACCAAAAGACACAAGCATCACTACATCTCCAAACACTTGCCTTGAATATCAATTGGCCACAAATTACTGGGAGTGGCCCCTGGTTATATTGAGCATTGTATAGGGAGTTTCTATTCCCATAAACTCCCTCCAATGCTGTGTGGCATTAATAGACTCTAATCTAGTATCTTCTGGGGATACTTCGTGGGGTCTATACAGTGTTTCTGCATTAGACTTAATCCTTAGCAGTAAGAATCTGGTTTAAATGTAATAAATTTTGACATAAAATGGGATGTTATAGTTTTGCTATTAATTTGTCTAGCAAAATTTTCTCAACAAAGAAAGCTGTGTTTTTCAATTATGAATTATTTTTAGCATTTTGTTGAATATATTTAAGTGCCATTATAAGATAGCAACAAATAATTCATGTACTGGCATTATGGCATCACTGTCCTTACACGTTGGTTTTATAGCTATTTTGGACTTCATATTCCCCTTCACCAGTGCAAATTTCCCACTACCCATTTCCCCCCTCCCTCATTAAGAACTTTAAAGAAGGAGCTAAACATGTTTTCCTGCTCTTGTTCTCATTAAATGATGATAATAAACTTGCACAATAGTTTTAAATAAAAGTAGTAAATATCTCACTTTTTATTTTTCTTCCTAAGAAATATCTAACTACTTAATTTATCTTAAAGGCATTTGAAACATAGGAATATTTCATCTCTCACTGGAATAATATTTTAAGCACAGTGACTTAATTGTTACAGAGTGTGGTTTTGATAATATAAACTCTGAGTTATAATTTAAATTTTGAGAAATGAAGGGATTAATGACAGATAAGAGAATTATTGTGTCTATTGGGTGAGTTCATGAATTTAAGAGATGTGTTCAGTGCCTATTATAGTATGATTAATTAACAAATAGTATTCGTTACCAAATATATATATTTGCATTTATTCTTCTGAAATCTAAAAACCCTTTACTTACCTTCATTGCTGGCATAATTTTAGATTATATTTGGCTTATTTGCCCATGTGTATCCACAGGATAACACCATAAACTTTAGAATATTAAATGTGGCTTGGAAAATGAAATGTAACTACTTAACATACACTTATTATAATTGAGTAAGCACTAACATTAAAACATTGCATTATCATAACATACCTCGTTTTGCAAAGCGTCACAATTGTGTCACTTTTAAAGGCAACTAACTACCTATCACCTAAGCACAGCACAATGTCTTAGAGGCTCATTTGAATACTTGACACAAAAACCTGTCTTAATCTCCCTCCCATTCACCACCACACAAATTGTTACCAAATCTTGTTTCTTTTAAACAAAAGGGATTAATATTTTTACATATTTGAAATGATCCACATGTCTATAGATGGGCCATATCAGATTGTGGTGTTGGTGGATCTGCTGAGGCCTCACCTTATCTTACATATGATTTTTCCTTGTTTTGTCTCCATTGTGTATACATTTTTGATCTCTATATGAAATTCATGTTCTTATTGTGCTTATTGTCTAGTTGGGGATGACTCCATGTTTAGGGGCACTCCTAGTAGTGTTAAGACCATATGAAATGATAGACATTAAGCCAGGATCAGCCACATGCACAGTAAACACCTAACTCCTATACTGTCTGTCCTGCCCCTATTTTTTTTACACAATCAGATTTATCACCTCTTTATATCAGCTTTAATATGTTTCCTAAAAAATTATGATCTCTTATGAAGAGGTGAGGAGTTTAATAGATACAGTTTTTGAGAACTTAGAACTTGGGATCTGAGTGC
Source organism: Suncus etruscus (assembly GCF_024139225.1). NCBI lineage: Eukaryota > Metazoa > Chordata > Mammalia > Eulipotyphla > Soricidae > Suncus > Suncus etruscus. The sequence continues at coordinate 91,673,998 of NC_064856.1, read as the reverse complement.
CCAAAGAGGCTTGAATGTAAATTGCTGGCCATAGATTATGTTGTTATGTACTTATGTGTCTGTTGTAGCTAAGCAGGATTAAAACAGACATATGAGGCTATGTGACATGCTGAATGAAAGTGAGAAAACTTTATGAGACTGTGGTGTTGACATTGAGTCACTAGTGTACTCTTTCCATTTCTGCCATCTTGTCTATAGACCAGTGGAAGAGATTTACATTGAAGGTACTATCATATCAGATGCAATGGGAATGCTAAAAAACATCAGGAGAGTATTCATTTTACACTTGAAAATTTATGTCAAGAAATTTTGCTTCTCTCTGAGGAGCAAATCTGTAGTGATAAACTTAAGGTATCTTCAATCCTTTGTATTTTTTTGCCTTGAGGGTACACTGTATTTCCAGCTGACAGAACTTTATGTCTCTTCTTTGGAATTGCATTTCACACAAACCCTTGAATCACCACAGAGTATAACCATGATTAATCAATGAAGGCCAAAGAAATGAAAGAATAACCTCTTATCCGTGTTCAGTTTTCTTTGATGCAATGCATATATAGTGAACTAAAGTTTTATGATTTTAAAGCTTTAATTTATTATAAGCTAAACTTTATATATAAGGCTTTATATATATAAATGTATATTATGAGACTACTTCATCTTTGCAGAGCTCTTTGCACTGGGAATATTTTATGTATATGTCAAAAAACTAATTGAATTAATAGCAGAACAATGAGAGACTTTCTAGAGAGTCATGATATTAGTACAGGCAGTTACATTATTTTATAAAGTTTTTAATGAATGGAAGCATTGAGTAACATATTGAAGGTCATAAGTATATTACATCCACAAGTATACCTTTTTAGCATATAGATTATTTGGAGCTAAAAGCTATTGAGAACCACTAAGTGCAGTGAAATTATATTCTCATTTTGCAAAGAGACTATGTTAGTAGTATTATATCCATCTCTTAAGTCAAGCAGAAGATGCTTAATAATGCATATTAATGAAGTGTTCATTTAAATGTGTTTAAAAAATTTTTACTAACCACCCTTGTTTCCTTTATTTTTATTGATCATCTTTCCAAGATTTGACTTCCAAATGAAAAGGCCCCAGTCCCTTTAATTTTGCTTTCATTCTTTACCTACTAATGATAGCCTGCCCTTTTATAATTGCAATTTATTTAGATACTTTCTGTGTCTCTAGATCTGTAGTAATTGTTATGAAGCACTTATTAGAATATCTTGAAAAGGATTTTATAGAATCTAAAGGGGATGAGTGTTTTTCTTATTTAGGGGGACACATTTAAGAGATTCTCAAGGATTACTTCTGTGTCTGCAGTAAGGATTTATCCTGGCTGGGTCAGGATACCCTATTGGATGCCAAGGATCCAACTCAGGTCTGCCACATAAAAACAAGCACTCTACCAACTGTTCTATCAGTACAGTGTCTAGAGATGTTTTTAATCTTTCAGTTTATTAGAGGACTTCCTATATTATTAAATTTGCTTCCTCTTCAACAATCTGTGTCCTCTTTGGGGTCAATTGTTCTTTCTAGTTATACTTCAAGATTGTGTTCTTTGTGAGCTTCTCAAATTGTGATACGATGCATTTTTGTAAAAAACACCGAAGTAGACATTCTTCAGTTTTAATTGAGTGAAAAAAACATTTGGAAAATCTTTAAAAGCTGTGAAACTTCTCTTTGGGGAAATGCATAAAAGTACATACATCTGTATTTTTGCAAACCAGTTAGATAATGCTTGTCTGATATAGTTTTATTAACCTTGAGTGAAAAAAATGATCTGCACAATAAATTATTTTGGTCCTAATATCTTTCTGGAATCACTTCATAGTTTTTAATTTAACTTCAAGAAGTGAATCTTTATGCTTAGGGTTTTGGTAAACATAATAGAATCCAACTGGGGCCAGCGAGGTGGCTCTAGAGGTAAGGTGTCTGCCTTGCAAGCACTAGCCAAGGAAGGACAGTGGTTCGATCCCCCGGCATCCCATATGGTCCCCCAAAGCCAGGGGCAGTTTCTGAGCGCTTAGCCAGGATTAACCCCTGAGCACCAAATGGGTGTGGCCGAAAAAACAACAACAACAACAACAACAACAAAAAATAGAATCCAACTGGGATAGCTCTGGTAATCATTTAGTAGTGACTGAACAGACCACCAAATAATGAGTCCTAAGATCTGAGCCATGCATTTTGAGAAGTAATCACTAGCACTGCTCAACGTGAACTTTTAAAAATAAAGTAAGAGCAACCTAACTAATGACTAAAATAAAAAATTAAAAAATAGTAAATTTTGGGGCCGGAGCTGTGGCACAAGCAGTAGGGTGTTTGCCTTACACGTGCAAACCTAGGATAAACCGTGGTTTAATCCCCTGCATCCCATATGGTTCCCAGAGCCAGGAATGATTTCTGAGCGCATAGCCGGGAGTAACACCTGAACATCACTGGGTGTGGACCAAATACCAAAAAAAAAAGGGAGGGGAAATAGTAAATTTTATTTTTTTCTTTAAATCAGTAGCATAAAAGTATTGGATTCAAATTGTATTCATGGATATAAATGTAGTCATAGTAATAGTAAAATACTGTAAATAACTACCTAGAAATTGAAGTATACAAATACCCACTCAAATTCTTATATGGGAATTCATATGGATAAGGTTACCAATTAAGGTGCTTAGTAACCTTGATTGATATGCTGGCTGGTAAAATATTATGGTAAGCTGATGATTATGTATTTACCAAGGTAAGAAAAAAAATTTTTAGCAATGAAGGTTCTTGTTAGATTTATTATGCAATCAAATTAACTCCAGATAGATTAGTCAGAGAAAAAATCCTTTAATTACACTTATGTTGAAAATCTATATAAAGTGTATTTTAAGTATATTGTGTCCTTGTTGTTAGAATACACTTTATATATACACACACACGCACACACACACACACACACATATACCATATTTGCTGGTGTATAAGACGACCCTTCAACCCATGAAAAACTTCCTAAAAGTTGCGAGTCATATTATATGCTGGTATACGGCATGCTGAAACTTGTTCCAGCTTCAGGGACAAGTGATCTGCACCCCTCTTACTTTTAAGAAGTAACTTACTTTTAAGACTTTTAGGAAGTTTTTCATGGGTTGAAGGGGTCGTCTTATACACAGGCAAATATGGTATATACACATATATATATATATATATATATGTATATATATTGAACCAAGGCTTGAAACTTGAAAGATAGAGGGACTCACATGATAAGGTAGTTGACAGATGAAGATGCTCATACAATTAGGTTTTGCTTTGCTATGTATACATACTTCTCCAACACATATGCTATATTTTTGATAAAAGTTCAAATTCTATCTAAGTAGTACCACAATTAGCATCATAGATAACAGATTGGTAAATGTTTTTTATGAGTCTGCATGGTCTTAACTGACCTAAGCTAAACTATATGCCCAAATGATACATTCTGAGGAGACATATTTTGAACATCTTAGGGTGAACCATCTTTTTTTTTTCACATTTAAAATACCTATTTTATAACATAGAACCAATTCAGTATCTGGAAAATGTAAAGAGGTAAACCTAAAAAAAATCAACATGAACTGGTTAGAGAATAATTATAAATTGAAGTTATATAGTAGCTAGAAACATATTTAAAAAAATAAAGTAACAGAACTTAACAAAAAAATTCTAACATTATACAAAAATGGAGAGAAGAAGTGAACAGACACTTTGTCAAAGAAAAAATACAAGTGGCCAAAAAGCACATGAAAAAATGCTCCACATCACTAATCAACTGGGAGATGCAAATCAAAAAAAGAGGTACCATCTCACACCACAGAGACTGGCACACATCACAAAGAACAAGAACAATCCGTGCTGGCAGGGATGTGGGGAGAAAGGAACTCTTATTTACTAATGATGATAATGCTGTCTAGTCTAGCCTTTATGAAAAACAATGTGCAGATTCCTCAAAAAACTGGAAATTGAGCTTCCATATGATCCAGCAATACCACTCCTAGGGATATACCCTAAGAACACAAAAAGTACAATTCAAAAATCCCTTCCTCATACTTATATTTACAATAGCCAGACTCTAGAAACAACCAAGATGCACTTCAACAGATGAATGGCTAAAGAAACTGTGGTACAAATACACAATTGAATAGTGTGCAGCCATCAGGAGAAATAAAGTCATGAAATTTTCCTGTACATGAATGGACATGGAATCTATTGTGTTGAATGAAATAAGTCAGAGGGAAAGAGATAGACAGAATAGTTTCAATCATCTATGGGTTTTAAGAAAAAATAAAAGACATTATTGTAATAACACCCAGAAACAAAAGAGATGATGAGTGAAGTTAGAAAAATATCTGCACTGAGAGCTATGGTGAAAATGTTAATGAGTGAGAGAGTAGAATGCCTTTCTCGAATACAGATTGGGGGTTGAAGAGAAAGATTTGGGACATGGGTAATGGGAATATTGCACTGGTGAAGGATGCTGTTCTTTTTATAACTGAAACCCAACTACAATCATGTTTTTAATCAAGGTGCTTAAATATGATTTTTTTTACTTTACTGTCGTCTATTTATTTTGAAAATTATTTTCTCATCTTTTCTTCCTTTAAGACTCATTTTTATCTTCTGCTATTGCCTGGAGGTGTTATGCCGCCCATTTTAGTGTTGACTGTTTCTGTTTTGAGAAGTTATTACTCTGTTGGTGAGGCTTTTATGTGAATTTTTCATTTTGCCTACCAATGTTTTTAGTTCTGTCATTTCTCTTTCAATTTTTCTCATTTCTTTTTTTAAAATATCTTTATTTATGCAATTTGATTACAAACATGATTATAGTTGGATTTCAGTCATATAAAGAACACTCCCTTCAAAAATTTTAAAGAAAAGGAAACTATAGAATATTTTTGGTTTAGAAAAATTTGTATTTATAGTGAGCAGAAATAATTATTAGTTTATATTAGATAAAGAGACAAGAGTATCAACAATATTTATCCTTCCAAATGACTGTTTCTGTGTACCAGAATCCTGCCACAGTGCTGTCATGACACTCATCTAGCTGATAAATGTTTATCAACACAGTAGTCAGTGAGCACAGCTAGGTGACTTCCAATATTTTTAAAGAAATGTCCATTTAGAATATTCCTATCACAAATTTTAAAATAAATATAGAGCTTGGTGCATATTTATGCTGCTTTTGATGATAAGACATTTTATGTACCTTACATATCCCTCATAAAGGAAGGAGATAAGTAAAATGGGATGGACACATGCCAAGGATATGGTATAAGACTCATGAGCAATAAATTAGGTGTGCATTAACTAATATAAATATTTATTTAAGACATGATACATATAGCAACACTTTTTTATAAATCAAGACAGGTACATATATAATAATTTATATTTTTACAAACATAATATGTATACTAAGTGATCCTGAATAGCACGATATAATGGCATAAAAGATAAAATAGAACCAAACAAAACAAAGGGTAGGATTTTGTAAGAAGTACTAACTTTTCTGTTTACCACAAACTAATAAATGTAATTAAATAAACTTTCAGAACTTATATCTGAAAATTAAAAAAAAAAAACAAACATAAAATTAAAAAAAAAAAAAGAAAGAAAGAAACTTCAACAGGGGCCAGGAAGATGGCGCTAGAGGTAAGGTGTCTGCCTTGCAAGTGCTAGTGTAGGACGGACCAGACCTCGGTTTGATCCCCCGGCGTCCCATATGGTCCCCCCAAGCCAGGGGCGATTTCTGAGCGCATAACTCAGGAGTAACCCCTGAGTGTCAAACGGGTGTGGCCCAAAAACAAAAACAAAACAAAACAACAACAACAACAAAAAAAACCCCATAAAATTGTATGCTGAAAACTACCATAAGTAACTACATCTTGAGAATAATTCAAATGAAGTAATAAAAATATGAATATTATATAAAGGAATAATGGTCTAATATATGGCTTTGAAATAGCAAATAAAAAGTAATTAGTTTTCCTTACAGATTATTTGACATAAAATTAAAATAATTATGAATGTTATTGAAAGATGACAAAATATTTCAATGTTATTTTGTCATTTCACTAAATTATACCACAATAATAAATTATTCCCATCTCATTGATTTACAAAAACAATAGTTTTGTTTTCACTCTTGTTACATGTAGGTACTTCGGCTATATATAGTAGTTATATATATACACATATATAGCATATATAGTGTATATATATATTATTATATAATGTATAGATAAAGCCTTCATTCTCCACTTTATGGACTGTATTTCTCTGCCCAAGTTTCAGAATAGAGGTATTTATTTGGGATATAGATTTCTTCAAGGAGAGGTATTCTGAGTAGTGCTTATCAAATCTGGGGACACTTGCTGATTCGCTACATTGGCAGACTGTTTAATTCTAGGACCTAAATGTGGTGATGCCCTGTGGTGCTGGAGAACCATGGAATGCTGCCATTTGAACTTGGACCTGCCAGCCCTTGACTACTGAACAATCTACTGGGCAGTTGGAATGAGGCATGAATTATTAGTGAAAGAGGTAAAGAGCATGATAGTCAGCTCTTAAATCAATGATGATTCTTAAAGCTTCTGTCTAGTCCATCCAAATATATCTTGTTGCCAAAGTAAGTCACATGGATCAGATCCAATACCAGTTAGGTGGAAGATGTGTATTTAACCCAGTGGAGGTTATTTATAATATTTTGTCAGCAGGAGACTTCAATTTATCCCCTAATGGATATGAATTAACAAGAATTTAACCTTGATCTAGTAATATTTGTAGACAGTCTACCTCTTGAAGAATTACCAGATCTTGATTTTATTCATTCTTTAGGATAAAAAGGAAAGAAGACTTTTGCAGAATCTACTGGAAAATTGTCTCATGTCAGACTGTGGAGAATGTTGTATCAATATTCACATATAAATAATAATAATTTTCAAAGATCATTTTAATCTGGGTCAAACAGTTTGATATGGTGTCCTAGCATAAGTAGATACCTAATGTGTGTTTAGTGGGTAAGTGTATACATGTGTCAGTGCGTTAGCATGAAAGAAATAGCCAACTAACATAGCAATGCCAAAAGAGGTTTTAACTAAAATTGTAAGTTTGCCATTGCCTTTACTTCCCATCCTTGCTCTATAAGAATGGGCTTGGCAAATATTTTTATCTGTATCTCTATCTAGAAACTGCAATCTAGGCAATAGTTATTTTTTACAGTGATGCAAAAATTAATATTGCTGCTTGCCTATTTCTAAAAATATAACACACTTATCTGTGATCAATTATGCAGAGAGGCAAAAGGGCTTAAAGAAGGCACAGAAGGAGACAGCTAGGAAAGGAGAAAGTGGAGGGTATCTGATATTATCAAGGGAGAGTGTTCCCTGTTACATTATTGTGCTGTAGTTCCTGAAGAATGTAAAATGTGTTCTTAGATTTTATTTTAAATGTATATAGTCTTTCCTCAGAGTCTATGACTATCCACTTGCCATTGATGGATCCTTGCTCATTTATCCTCTGGAAACCTAGTAGAAACCAGGAATGACAGCAGCCAGATCAGTAGCTGGTCTGTTAGTAAACTTAATAGTTATATATTAATGAATAAAATTAAAGAGTATATGCAGAGAAGTAAGAAGTAAAAAAAAGTCACATAGTTATTGCAGAGTAGCAGGAATAAAATGAATCAAGCATGCATTTTTTTAGTGGCCATCAAGCCAGGCACAAACTTCACTGATATGAAGGACTCAGGTTCACTCTGACAGTTCCTAAGATTTGGCTTTTTGTTTTTCCAATGTACAATGACATATGAAATATTATATGTTGTCAAGGCTTTTCATTTCATCATTTTACTATGGTGATAAAACTCTTATAAACTACAAAATAATTAATGTTGGTGGAGTACCCTAGCATTTAGAAATGCTCATCTACAGCCCAATTTTGTTGTTAAATAAGTCCTGTCTTAATATGACTATTTGTTTTACTCATACTTCTTTACCATCCTGTACTATTCGCTTGTTCTATGGCTTATTTTTGCACTTGTAATGTTACCTATCCATGAACATTTTTGTACATGAACTCTATGGACTCTGACTTTCAGAGGAAAATTTTCAGAGAGAATTTCAGGAGGGACAGTAGCTGTGGAAAGAAGAAGCATTTGATATTGGAAAAAGTTTAACATATTAAAGATCTTTTTTAATTTTAGAAAGGACCTCATAAAAAAGGAAAAAAAACTTTTTTGCATGTGAAAGCTACCTATAAAAATTATAGCCAGGGGCAGGCGAGGTGGCGCTAGAGGTAAGGTGTCTGCCTTGCAAGCGCTAGCCAAGGATCAGGACCGCAGTTCGATCCCCCGGCGTCCCATATGGTCCCCAAGCCAGGGACAATTTCTGAGCGCTAAGCCAGGAGTAACCCCTGACCCCTGAGCATCAAACGGGTGTGGCCAAAAAACCAAAAAAATAAAATTATAGCCAGATCTTTTTCTATCAAATAATAAATATATGAAAATGATAAATATTTAAGAGCATTTTATCATTGATCTTTGGGAATTCTGCATTTTTTACAGAGACAAACACATATATTATACAAATATTGCATAATGACAAAAGGTTTCATATGATAAAGTGTCTATTTCCAGGTGCTCTTTATAAGGTAGTACCCTTAAGGTATCACCATCACTTATGTTATTATCATTAATATTAAAGATAATGTCTTAATAAATGTATATGAAAGAAATATTATTTTAATTATTGCCACATGAATTTTTTAAACTAAAAGCTCTCCTGTAGGTTAAAAAGTGATTATCCATGACTCTGGATTTGGCAAACAATGGTCAATCACTCTACCCTTCTCAAAGTATCCCTGCTGACACTGAACTTTCTCAAATGCCTGAGTCAGAATTACTCAGGTAGATCTCTTCAGGTTAACTAAGGTCTACGGGATCATTGCTTGGATTCATCTTATTAATATTTTAATGGAAGCCTTACTTTGGAATTTGCAACAACCTATTTGGGGGAGTGGAAGAGGAGAGTAACTTAGCATATTTCTTTCTTTTATGCCAACCAAAGCATTGCAATATAAATTAGTCCCTGAAAACTGCTTACTTCCCATAATTAACTCAGCTCTAGGAATAGCTGTTTTATAACTGTTGCAAATCATAGTACTATGCCATTGAAGTATGCACTCTTTAGGAGACCTTGACATCTCATCCTTTAAAGGGATGATGTTTAAAAACAGCAGCTAGCCTCCTCTTTTTTTCTGTTTGAAAGATGGTTGAATCTGAATGGACATTGCCTTGAGTTGTATCAAGGGAAATAGGAGTTGAATCAGCAGCACTTGTACAATGTATAACTCCTATTACTCTGCTCCCAGAGCTTTGGAATTTGCATGGCTTAGCAGACTGGAAGCTGTAATGATAGACTCACAGCAGGTTGACAGCACCAGAATGTCTAAGAATATACTAGGCCCACATTCTCAAATTTTTAGAAGTCATCCTTAAGAGAGTGATTTTGAGGACAAAGCTAATAGTTCCCAATTCCTTGGCTGTTCATTGTGGAATGCTATTATCCATGCTAAGGTAATTTGCCATTAATAGGGATGTAATACACAATGCTATCAAAATTTCTACTGTAAAGCAGTCTTCATAAATGTCTATTATCTTTCAACAGCTCCTGATTCCATACTTTGAATTAACCTCTTTGAAGATGAGTGAACATTATTCTGCTCAGCACAGCATGTATAGCTGCTAATAGAGTGGGGGCTGAGGGAGCAATACTTACTCACTTAGACAATGTCTTCGTCACATGGACATATGGCAAATGCTTAGTAGAGTCAGACAATGTGTGCTTCATAATTAAGTATCAGAAACTCAACAGAGGAATAAAACTTATGCTCTGAAAATCATTTTCACTATATATTTCAAGTTAACAGTTATTTTATCAAGTTATCATGTTCATATTAGATATATGGATACATACTCTGATTTTTATTCTTCAGATAAAAATAACATAATTTTGTCCTATCAGTTGTTGCAACAAAGAAATTATCTTTCTTGAGACACACATCAAGTTAATGACAAATTAATGTTAGTAAATTTGAAGATTTTAGCATAAGGGAATAATTAATCTTTGAATAAACACAATTTCAAAATGCAGATAATTAAAGTTTTATCTTTCACTTAGCAAGTAGATATGAAGGAGCAGGAGGCTTGTGAAGAATGCAGTATATCATAGCAAATCATAGCAAATCTAGTTCTACATGGCAAAATTCAATGCTTCATATTCTTTTGAATAGCTAATGTTTGTTTTTCTTATACAGGGTTGCCCATGTCTCTTTTTTATTATTGGAATATGAACTCAAGGTAAGAAAGTGAGCTCCATTTACTCTTGATATTCTTTCATGTTATGTTTCAAAAATTTTAAGCCATTTGTTGAAACATATTCATCTAACATTTTTAAAACAGTGATCATAAATTGGGTTGTTTTGGTTATTCAATACTTTATACTTACTAGTAGTTAATAAAACCACATAAAATTTTGTGCAACATCTTCGAAAAATGCTCAATAAACAAAATGATGTTTTGTACACATAATTGCAGTGATTCAATATTATATAATTTCAAATATGTAGAATATACCCTTCCAGCCTGAAAAAAATGCTTGGTCTGAAAAGCAATGTAAATAAATGTCTTAAATTTGCAAGTGTTTGGTTGGAAAATGACACTAGATTTATGTAATGCCATAGCTTAAACATATTTTAATAGATTACCAACATAAAGACTATGCAAGAGTTGCCCTACTCAAATAAAGTGGTGAATAAATAAATATAGCATCTAATAATAGAAAGAAATATGACATAAATAATGGTAAGCTAGAAAGTAATTGAGGAACTTTATGGTTATTGGGCTGAATCTAAAATGATATTAAATTTCTACTGGCATTTCAAGAGCTGTCCTAATTAATCAATTGGTAATCGCAGCTATGATTACCGGCTGTGATTATGATTAATTGCCAATTTTGATTGATCCTTCAATAATTCTGGTATGTTCTTCAATACAGCATCTCTGCTGCATTAAGTAGGATTTGGGAGGCAGGGTTATTAAAAGCAAATGATCAAACTCTTCACTCTCATTATTGAAATGTCCTCAGGGGAGATTTGTGATGGTAGAATCATGGATAAATTCACAGTAGGGGAAAGTCAGGAGAGGACAATATTATACTCATGATTATTTTAGTCAAACAGATTCATTGTGGAGATGGAGTGCACATTTTATAATGCTTCATTTACTTCAGGCTTTGCATTCATCTCATCCCCTACTGATTTAGCCTCTTTTTCCAATAACAGCCTGATTGCTTCAGTCTAGCCCAGTCACTACCTTTTCAATCCTATGGGAGTGAATATAAATGTCTCTTGGCCTTTTTAAAGTGTCTTATTTAAAAGTTGCTCACTGACTTGTTTTTTGGGAATTTTAGGAACCTAAGGCCACAATCAGCAGAGATATTTCTGGGATTTTATTACATGGGACAACGTCCTAAAAGTAAGTTTGAGGGGCTAAGCCAATCACTTGGTTTCAGTTGCATATGCCCGATCATATCAAGAGGGAGCAGCAATACTTCTGCAGCAGAAAAGGTAAGCATAGAGCCATGAGAGCTCCCCAACTATGGAGGGAATTGCTTTTCAGAGAATCTCATACTTCAGGCTCAAGTAATGAGTGACTTGATGGAAAGATGACTGATGAAAAACACAATAAAATTCCTACTCATGTTCAATGAATAAGTGATGGAAATATTATTATAGGTACCATGAGAGCAAGGCATTTGTTTTTTATATTCTGCTGCAACCTGCACATGTCTTTGGGGATAGAAATGCAATTAACAATGAATGAATAAGTATATGATCTTTCAAGAGTTGAAACTTGGTATATATCAACTCAAGTGTATGTATATATATTGCAACACATGCACTTTATACCTGTCACTCCATATAAGGAAGATACAATTGCTAATCCAATTTAGAAAATGAGGCATTAATCCAGTGAGATAAGTAACATAGCTAAATACACATAATTAGGAATAGACAGCAAAACAAAAGACTTGAGCTAAGCTCACTAGAATTCCACAGCTCATGCCTTGAACTTTTATGATAGTCTCTCTAATTTTCAGGAAAGTTCAGAAGGTTAATGCATTTCTCTACAAAGCAATGGACTGAGTTACTTGTTTCTAGGAGAGTTTGAATTTGAATCTATCACTCTATTAAGAATGTCAGTTCCTCCATCCCCACCTTCGACTTCCTCTTTATTTTTTCTCTAAGGATTTACCCTGCTCAGAAACTGTTCTTCAGAATCTGTATCATGCCACCTTCTTTTTTAACTCTGTGGTCAGTATATGAACTGAAATTAATTTGTCTTTTCTACAAAAAAAATAATACATCTGTGAGTTGGAAAAGCATACATTTATTATTTTAAGCTCTAAAGTTCTTTGCTTTTGTTTTTTGGACCATACTAGCAGTGTTCAGGATTTACTCCTGATTTTGCCCCAAGGGATCATTTCTGGCAGGGTTCCAGGGACCTTATGAAGTATCAGGAATCAAACCTCAGTTTACAGTGTATAAGTTAAGCATTCTACCCTCTATATTAGTTAAGTATAGTTATAGTTGTTATAGTTATATTATTAGTTGGTTTGTTTAGACTGGAGAAGACAACTGGGCTGTTTCTAAATAAAAGAAAATCCAGTTTTGGTTTTGTCTTCTCTTCTGCAGGTCTACATCTTGACATTTCTAATCCCTCACTTCATCTTCAAGGTCAGTAGCATCTTTATTCCATCTTTACATTGCTTTTTCTGATTGCTGCCTCCTGCCCTTTATAAGAAGTCTTGGGTAGGAGTGATTGCACAGTGGTTAGGGCATTGTTGCACCAGCTAACACAGGTTTGATTCCTGGCATCCTGTTTGGTTTCACAAGCCTGCCAGGAGTAACTTCTGAACACAGAGCCAGGAATAACCCCTGAGTGCTACCAGGTGTGGCCCAAAAACTGAAAATAAGAGTCTGAGACACCTACATGATCTAAGAGAATCTCAAGACTAAATTTCATCAAATCTGAAAGAGAGTATAAGATTCTTAGAGGACACAGACTTTTTTTTTTTTTTTTTTTTGGTTTTTGGGCCACACCCTGTGATGCTCAGGGGTTACTCCTGGCTATGCGCTCAGAAGTTGCTCCTGGCTTCTTAGGGGACCATATGGGACGCCGGGGGATCGAACCGCGGTCCGTCCTAGGCTAGCGCAGGCAAGGCAGGCACCTTACCTCCAGCGCCACCGCCCGGCCCCGAGGACACAGACTTTTATAGCCCCTAGTCAACCATAAGAGGGGCTTGTCCCATAAAGAATTAAGAAATCAGGTAGTATTCCATTGTGCATATGTCCCACAGTTTCTTTAGCCACTCATCTATTTTTAGGCATGTGGGTTGTTTTGAGATCTGGGCTACAGCATATAGCACTTTAATGAATATAGGTGTGCAGAAGGCATTTTAGTATTGTGTTTTTGTGTTCCTAGGCTATATCCCTAGTTGTGGTATGGATGGCTTATATGGGAGCTAAATGTCCAGTTTTTTGAGGAATTTTCATATTATTTTCCACAAACTCTGGACTAGAAGGTATTCCCATCAGTAGTGATGGTGGGAATATACATAGGTGGACATAGAAACTATTATGTTGAGTGAAATATTTCAGAGGGAGAAAGATTGAGACAGAATATTTTCACTCACCTATGGGATTTATAAAAACAAAAGACATTATTGTAATAGCACCCAGAGAACAGACATGAACACTGAAAGGGCCAACCCATGGATAAAGCTTACCACAAAGAGTGGTGAGTTCAGTTAGAGAAATAACTACACTGACAACTATCATGACAATGGTAGTGAGTGAAAGAAATAGAATGCCTCAAAGACAGACAGTCAGTGGGAGAGGAAGGAGATGTGAGGCATTGGTGGTGGGAACATTGCACTGGTGAAGGAGATGTTCATTTTATAACTGAAAGCCAACTACAAACACGTTTGTAATCATAGTGCTTAAAGATACAAAACTGAATATTTAATAAGTGATTTTAAAAAATCAGATAGTAGTAAACTTTGGTTGACTGCTTCTACTATATAGTTGCTGCTGAATTGTTCGAGAAACTGCTGGATTTTCTGTTTCTGTTGTCTTTGCTGCCACTCCTCTTTGGTCCTTTCTCTGGTTGACTGCTTGCCCTGTTCCTAACTTTAGCCATCTCTTTCCCTCTCTTAGCACCTGGCTTCCCTGCTTGGCCTCTCCCCCAATTAAACCCAGTTTCTAAACCTCTCTGGTTGAGATTTGTTTGGGCCTGACACAGGAATTATGGTTCTTGCCTTGTATATGGCTGACACTGGCTTAATTCTTAGCACTGCAAGGCTGCCAGAACACTGCCAAGAGCCTCTACTGAACACAGTTGGAAGTGTCCCCTGAGCACTACAAGATATGGCCAAATCCACCAGTTTTTTCACCCAGTAAAATAATCTTGGTTATATGGGATGGAGTTCAGTAGTAGAATTCCTGTCCTGCAATCATTATGAGGCATTATGAAATTTGTTTCCCACCATATTTCAGCAAAACAACCAAGAGTACAAACCTCTATACACTGAAACCTTGCTCTTGTATGTATAAGCATTGCATCCAGTGTGAAATCTCTAAGGGTGTGGGAGGCAACAACAAAGCAACAACAACAGTGATAGCAGCAGCACTAACAAAAGGGGGAAAAGTTTCTTTGTCATCTAAGGTTTGGGAATTTAGGACATGTGATTTTGAGAATCCACTATTTTCTGCTTATAGATCTGTCTCAGCTGTAGGAAATCATCCACTAACAAAAACAATCAGGTCATGATAGTCCAGAAAAATAAGTTGGCTAGATAAGAAAGGTGAGTAGCAAATATCCACCCAGGAAAGAAGATAATAAAATAGTTTAAAGTCTTTTAGAGAGAGAGTAGAAAATAGTGCACTCAGGCAATAATAGAATGAAATTTTTTAATGACATTGCTCTATACTTTAAGAATTGTCATGACTTTACTCTATCCTCTATAAAGGTGCTTGTTGATTTGCTATGTGATTATTCCGGCCTCTACTTTTAGTATACCCAATTACATTTTGATGTGTCTCCTAACTATACTTAATATATCTGTCAAATTATTGGCTCGTATGTTGGGAACCAGGGTCGGGGAGCAATATTGTATTGACTATATGGATTGCCTGTTAGTTCATTCAAGTCCTTGAATGTGTATTTGTTTCATTTTCTGACCAGACCCAAAGTCCGAGCTGTAGAAACATCTTGGCAACCTTCAGTGTTACTGAATATCCTTGTGTACCCTCCAGTTCACCCTCACTGTTCATATTATGTAAGCACACACACACACACACACTTTTCCCACATTTGGAACTGGGTTAATAAATTCTCCATTATAAAAAAATCAAAAATTACCGTTGTTAGTTACTAGGCATAGCAATTTTATTTGTGCTTGGTAAATTGTGAAAGCAAGTCAATACAATTTAGGGAATAATGTTCTTAAAATAGTTATTGAATTATTAATAATAATTATTAAATTAAAGTCATTAAATTAATTGCTATTATTTATCATGATTTTTAAATGATTGTTATTATTATTAAAAAGAGATTAAAATGTATTGCTATTTTAAATAAAATAAGTATCAGGGCCAACCTTGTAATAGTCATCCTTTCAATATGTCTAAAAGAGAGTGAAGGAAGGTGAGTTTTATTTATTGGGAATTAAGAGCATTGTTTTCAACTTTCTGCAGCAGTGCTATCTTATTTTCACATCTTTACTCTTTAATGTGGCCTATGCTAAACACTAGGCTACATCGATGCTGTCAGTTGTAAGTTATGCTTTATAAAATGTATCAAAAATACTTACAGTATGGCATGCATATTATATTGCATGTCATATACACCAGGTATATATGTATGGCCTACATGCATATTTCTAGCCAACTCAAGTGTAGGTTTTGGATTCTAAGCCACTAATACGTAAGTGATTATTCCATAACATTTAGTAAATTATAGAAAATTCATCAAAGATTTGTGCCTTAGAATGTCACCAGTGTTCTGGATGTCACCAGTGCTCTGTCTGGATGAAAGTCACACAAGGGTCAAACTTTTACTTTATAAATGAGGAACATTATGAACCTAGGAATATATACAACCACTAGAAACTACAAAGAGTGATGAAACAGTCTACACTCAGACGTTTGCAAGAAGTGTAGACCTGACAGTACTTTGATTTATTCTGGCAATACACACAGCAACTTCTAACTTCTAGGACTGCAAGATAGTAAATCTGTGCTGTTTGGAAGTACTCAATTTGTCATAATGTGCCGGAGAAAAATAGAAAATTAATGAAGATTTACATTTTGCTTGACAATGAATACAGGGTGGAAAAATGGTACCATTCCAGAAAGAGGAGCAGTCTGCTGAGTAACAGATGTGTGGCAGCACCTAGTGTGCTGGAGGCAGATATGCAGGCAATGGGTTACAGAACTGTAGCACCTCTTGAGAGATAACAAGCAGGTATGCAGGTGTACTAGGTTCACTATTCAGAGAGTTGGTGCCTCTTTTAACATTAAAACAAACTCATGGTTAGCCAAGAATATCCAGTGGGAACCCCCAGACCTCTTGAGCACCACTTGAGAACCTCCACCTCCCAAAGAACAGAGAAATAAACAAAGCATTCTTAATTTATTAAAAATTTAATACATTGAATCAAAGTATTCAAATACACAATGAATTAATCTAAGACATCTCGTAAATATAAAAATTATATAAGCCTAACATTTTATGTAGTTCCATGTTTCAAATAACTGTGAGCCACCTCAATATAATAGAAAGCACAAGAATGAGATAAGCTAACTTGTTCCTTCTGGTTCTGACCTGAAGGCTCACTCCTAGTAGAACTTGAGGAAACACAAATGTGTTGGGGACTGAACCAGGGTCAGCAACATACAAGGCATTTGCCCTACCTACTATAGTATCATTTGAGTCCTCAAGTTTTTCACTTTAATATTATACATGACATCATGGAATTGGATGACTAAAGGAACTCTAAACTTTTCTAAATTTATTTATGAAAGGGCCTTGCTTCTGTGGGAGATCTTAACAACCATAGGAGCAGAGAAAGGCTTAGTCAATAAAGTTTTAATGCTCTATTCCTCCTTAGAGCAAACCATTTAGTCAACATTTCATATTTCTATTTACAAGAATTCTCTGTTGCAAATTTAATAGAGGTCACTTTTCACCCTAACATATTATATTGTTAATTTTGTTTAATTTAAGAGCACATGACAAAATGGCTTCTTCAGAGTGTATCTTGTTTGATTTTGAGTAATAAATGTATGCCAGCCATCTAATAATCAGATGGTAGAAAAATCCACAATATGCATTTTTAAATAAAATTATACGATCATTAAGTGTTCGAGTTAGAAAAACTGCATTGTTCTCTAATTTTCCAATTAAAATCCATAGAGGTAAAGTAAATTGTTCTAAGGTCCCTCTACTAATTACTGTCAGTATCAGTACTGGGATTTCTTGGTAATCTCATCATACCATACATCTTTCCTCAATTGTCAGTGATTGCTTTTTATTTTCTTAGATGAATATTTGCTTAATTATTTAAATCCAATGTTTTCTTCGGACAATAACTATAGTAAAACTATCTAGGAGACAATATTCAGTTAGCAAAGCTTCCATTGCTAACTAATTAAGGGTAGAAAAAGAGAAAGTAACAACCACATTTTCTTTCAAGACACCTCTCTCTGTAAAGAATCCTCTAAGTTCCAATGATCTTCAAAAGAGAACTAACTTCTTTGATTTAGTGCAGTCATTTCACTGAACAGAAACAGCAGCATGAATCAACTTCACTTCCTAGTGAAGTAAGACCTATGGTGTTCATGATGCTGGGAAAGAAGCTATTGTTTGTGCTAGGTAGTCAGATGTGTCAGGTATCTGATCAAAGCACTTTTCTTTGCAGCTAAAGAGAACAATTGCATCTGTTGTGTCTCCATAGGCAGGTGCCAAGGAGGATATAGAGCTCTAATTTAGTTGCCTCACTGTCTTAAACCTTTCTCAGATATGTTCCCCAATATTCTCCCCTAGTGAAATATGGGGAAGTTCTATATTCTCCTACAAATTAGATCATCCACTTTCTCAATGAACTTGATAAATATTTCAAAGAAGTAGACACTTTACATAAAGAAAAGAAAGTTACCAGCATATGGAAATACTAATGCTGGTTACTTGTGGCATATAAATAAGTCAATACAAACAAATTCTAAGGGTTTGGGGGTAAAGACTTGCTAATAGAGCTAAGCACATTGGAAAGAGTTGGACTCGAATAATTGAAAAATCTAGAAGTGTCACAGACTTCCAGAAACTTAAGCTTTAGACACTTTTCATTGTCTTACTCTCCTCAAGTAGCATTTTTTCTTGTACTCATTAATTTTGTGCAGGATAAGATGCCAAAATAGTTTTTCAAATTTAAACCATGTAAATGACTCAGAAGACAGTAGCTAGCATTACATGAGTCACATGATATTTTTTAATTAATATTGGGAACTCAAGAGGTACGTACTATTGTTGGCCAAATATCTGGGAAATGAACTTCATTAGAATAAACAACTAGCAGATAACTGGATAGAACAATCCATTTGTAGATCATCATATATAATCAAGGAGAATTTCCCAAGGGAAGAGAAATCTGTTCACAGAATAGAGAGGGGTTCCTGAGTTATCAAATGTAAAAAAATGTTCATTAGAATATAGTTTACCTGTCCAAAAATGATTAAATGGATTAAAAAATTTCCCTATGCCTTGAGAGTTTTTATAGCAATATATAAATAATTAAGATCGGAGCCCAGTGTTACATGCTTTTAAAATTTGTACATTTCCTTTTGTAGCTTCTCTGGTTCATAATATTCACAAATCCTTGAAAAGAATAGTTTTGTTATAATATAAAATTTGTTATATTGTTTAATAATAGAAATAAAAGTTGCAGTATATAGGATTTATAGTACGAATAAGTATGTTGGGATAATTTAAATTTTCTGTTACAAATTATTTCACAAGAAGCATGGTTTTTGTTGCATTTTCAATCACACCACAATCTTTTAAAGTCATTAGTGGAACCTTTTAGTACCTTAATATTTGTTTTTGTAGAGTTTGAGGATGAGTCCCAATTCATCATCATTTCTATCTTAACTTTTCAAATGGATTAAGACAAAATGTCTCTACGCCAAAGTAGTAGAATTTTAAATTAGTTAATCCTTTTTAGAATGGCAATATCTTGCTAGAAGAATAAAATCTTAAAAAAAAAAAGAAAAACATGGTGCTTTAAAAAAAGCTTGCCTTATACAATTAATTTATACTTACAATTAAATTTATCTTACAGAATTACCTAGAGAAGTATACATATTTAATTTCGCAAGGTATCTCTAAAATATGACAGTAATAGTACTAAACATTTACTGAATTAATGCAATATACTAAATGCTACAACACTTAATTTTTTTACTCACAATATATCACCTAACAATGATATATTATTAGTTTTATCATCTTACTATTTAGATAAAATATTTATTTCTGATAACCATAAAATAATTTAATAATTATAACTGTATTTGATAAATATTTTTTTTGGAAAAAAAAGTGAGTGAATTGCTCAATTTTCTGGATCTCATGCCACCCTCTTTTTTAATTCTCTTTAATAGATACACTAGTCCCTGGGATTTTTATCATTTATTGTTTACACTTAAATTTTTATATTTAATATATGATATTTTATGATATATGATATATATAGGATACCATAGGTACTAGGTATTTGTTTATCAGGATAACAAAATATAATTTCTTTTTTTTTGTTTGTTTTTGGGCCACACCCAGCGGTGCTCAGGGGTTACTCCTGGCTGTCTGCTCAGAAATAGCTCCTGGCAGGCACAGGGGACCATATGGGACACCAGGATTCAAACCAACCACCTTTGGTCCTGGATCAGCTGCTTGCAAGGCAAACACCGCTGTGCTATCTCTCTGTGCCCTCAAAATATAATTTCTAAGATAGAAGATTACAGCTTGTAACTGAATATTAATGTTTTTACTTGGAAATATTAACAAGAACTAAAATATTTTTAAAACATGAGTTAATCAAGTATTTTCAACCTCCAGATATATTCAGTATTCATTTAAATCTGGCAAATGATTAGGCTTTCTTCTTAATCCCCTGCTGAATTCCTATCTTGCTAATCCTGTGCTTTTCCCTAAATGATTGCAAAGCTCCAAATAAAAAAGTGGCACTATAGAAAAATTCTTTTGACCAAAAGTCTCTCAAAAAATAGCAAAATATTCCTTAAAAAGTTAATAATGGAAAAAACCATAAAATATGTTAAGGAAATAGTATCTTAAATTAAATCATTTACTGAAATAATAGATACCTCTGAACTGACTTTTGTGCTCTGAAATTATAAAGAAATAGTATGTGCTGATTTTGACCTCCTTTCTTTCAATGCGGTATTATTGTAAACACCCAACAGGGAACACAATCATATCCAATTATAACACCCTTCCTTGACAAATATCTAATGGAAAGTACTCATAATTTTTTCATGATGTAAGAAGCTTTTAAACAAGATGTCTAAATGAGGCATGGGTCTTAGATCGTACTAAACATTCCACAACACCCTTTCATGCATGACTTCAGTTTATTCTTTTCTTCCTGAAATTGCAAATTCATAGGGATTCTTCTCCAAAACCTTTGAGTAGAAAAAATAGATTATAAAAACGTTTTTGAGTTCTGACCTAATTGTTAAGTCTGTCATCATCATTTTGAGACAAGTGAATATTTGAACAAAATAATTTGTAGCTCAAAGATATTAGATACTAGTCATCTTTTATTAAGGGCAGAAAAATCTCCACTGAATTTTCTTAATTTTCAATGCTACAAGACAAAGAACAAATCCTGTCCTACTTTGGAGTTTATGGTAAAATTTGATTTATGCTGATATAATAAAGGAAAATATAATTGACTAAGTTGATAACTTATGGTAAGGTGGAGTTTAGGGTCAAAGGTAAAGAGTATGCAAATCCTTTATCCACTTTATGATTTTACTGAGGCTTGAGTCTGTAATAACCCTTGACCTTGACTATTTCATATTTTTACTTTTTGTAAATAGTCTGACCACACATAGGAAACAGAAAACATATTTTCTTTGCATTGGAGTGTGCTAATAGGGTTATAGCATAATAAAAATTTTAATATAAATCTACAATATAACTGTGATTATCAACTCTATTTTAGGGAGATCCAACTAATGTATTTATCTACTATCTTATGATCATGGATAAAATCAGGACTAAATCTACATTCTTTTTTTTGTTTGTTTGTTTTTTTGGGCCACACCCGGCAGTGCTCAAAACATTCTTTTTTTTTTTTTTTTTTTTTGTGGTTTTTGGGTCACACCCGGCAGTGGTCAGGGGTTATTCCTGGCTTCATGCTCAGAAATTGCTCCTGGCAGGCACGGGGACCATATGGGGCACTGGGATTCGAACCGATGACCTCCTGCATGAAAGGCAAACACCTTACCTCCATGCTATCTCTCTGGCCCCTAAAATCAGGACTAAATCTAGCATCCAAACTCCAGTCTCATTACATTCTTTTTGTTGCCTCCATGATTAACTGTGGTTCATATTAATAGTAAAACATGCTTTCATGTCTCTTATTAATTTAAATTTGAAAGTATTAAGACTCTCACCCAGTATCTGGCTTTAAAATATTTTTTTTCTAGATACCATACCCATTAATTCAGGGAGTCATGTTTTACCCAGTACACAAATCAAGGTCTTGTGTATATTGTGTATATTTTCTTTTTTTTTTTTATTAAATATATTTTTATTTAAGTAACATGATCATATTTGGGTTACAGTCAATAACCAGAACATCCCCCTTCACCAGTGCAACATTACCCCCTCCCCCTTCCCACCCCCTGCCTGTATTCGAGACAGGCATTCTTACTACAGTAATTTGTTTTTTTTTTTTTCTCATTGAGCTTTTTTTCTTTATTTAAACACCTTGATTACATACATGATTGTGTTTGGGTTTCAGTCATAAAAGGAACACCACCCATCACCAGTGCAACATTCCCATCACCCAAGTCCCAAATCTCCCTCCTCCCCCCCCAACCCCCGCCTGTACCCTAAACAGGCTCTACATTTCCCTCATACATTCTCAATATTAGGACAGTTCAAAATGTAGTTATTTCTCTAACTAAACTCATCACTCTTTGTGGTGAGCTTCCTGAGGTGAGCTGGAACTTCCAGCTCTTTTCTCTTTTGTGTCTGAAAATTATTATTACAAGGGTGTCTTTCATTTTTCTTAAAACCCATAGATGAGTGAGACCATTCTGCGTTTTTCTCTCTCTCTCTGACTTATTTCACTCAGCATAATAGATTCCATGTACATCCATGTATAGGAAAATTTCATGACTTCATCTCTCCTGACAGCTGCATAATATTCCATTGTGTATATGTACCACAGTTTCTTTAGCCATT
Organism: Suncus etruscus; assembly: GCF_024139225.1. NCBI lineage: Eukaryota > Metazoa > Chordata > Mammalia > Eulipotyphla > Soricidae > Suncus > Suncus etruscus. The sequence goes on along the minus strand of NC_064856.1, from coordinate 91,651,341 downwards.
CGTCTGTTGAAGGGCATCTTGGTTGTTTCCAGAGTCTTGCTATGGTAAATAGAGCTGCAATGAATATAGGTGTAAGGAAGGGGTTTTTGTATTGTATTTTTGTGTTCCTAGGTTATATTCCTAGGAGTGGTATAGCTGGATCGTATGGGAGCTCGATTTCCAGTTTTTGGAGGAATCTCCATATCGCTTTCCATAAAGGTTGAACTAGACAGCATTCCCACCAGCAGTGGATAAGAGTTCCTTTCTCTCCACATCCCCGCCAACACTGTTTATTCTCATTCTTTGTGATGTGTGCCATTCTCTGGGGTGTGAGGTGGTATCTCATCGTTGTTTTGATTTGCATCTCCCTGATGATTAGTGATGTGGAACATTTTTTCATGTGTCTTTTGGCCATGCGTATTTCTTCTTTGTCAAAGTGTCTGTTCATTTCTTCTCCCCATTTTTTGATGGGGTTAGATGTTTTTTTCTTGTAAAGTTCTGTCAGTGCCTTGTATATTTTGGAGATTAGCCCCTTATCTGATGGGTATTGGGTGAATAGTTTCTCCCACTCAGTGGGTGGCTCTTGTATCCTGGGCACTATTTCCTTTGAGGTGCAGAAGCTTCTCAGCTTAATATATTCCCATCTGTTAATCTCTGCTTTCACTTGCTTGGAGAGTGCAGTTTCCTCCTTGAAGATGCCTGTAATGTCCTGTAGTGTTTTGCCTATGTGCTGTTCTATATATCTTATGGTTTTGGGGCTGATATCGAGGTCTTTAATCCATTTGGATTTTACCTTTGTACATGATGTTAGCTGGGGGTCTAAGTTTAATTTTTTGCAAGTGGCTATCCAATTGTGCCAACACCACTTGTTGAAGAGGCTTTCCCTGCTCCATTTAGGATTTCCTGCTCCTTTATCAAAAATTAGATGGTTGTATCTCTGGGGAACATTTTCTGAGTATTCAAGCCTATTCCACTGATCTGAGGACCTATCCTTATTCCAATACCATGCTGTTTTGATAACTGTTGCTTTGTAGTACAGTTTAAAGTTGGGAAAAGTAATTCCTCCCATATTCTTTTTCCCAATGATTGCTTTAGCTATTCGAGGGTGTTTATTGTTCCAAATGAATTTCAAAAGTGTCTGATCCACTTCTTTGAAGAATGTCATGGGTATCTTTAGAGGGATGGCATTAAATCTGTATAATGCCTTGGGGAGTATTGACATTTTGATGATGTTAATCCTGCCAATCTATGAGCAGGGTATGTGCTTCCATTTCCGTGTGTCCTCTCTTATTTCTTGGAGCAGAGTTTTATAGTTTTCTTTGTATAGGTCCTTCACATATTTAGTCAAGTTGATTCCAAGATATTTGAGTTTGTGTGGTACTATTGTGAATGGGGTTGTTTTCTTAATGTCCATTTCATCCTTATTACTATTGGTATATAGAAAGGCCATTGATTTTTGTGTGTTAATTTTGTAGCCTGCCACCTTGCTATATGAGTCTATTGTTTCTAGAAGCTTTTTGATAGAGTCTTTAGGGTTTTCTAAGTAGAGTATCATGTCATCTGCAAACAGTGAGAGCTTGACTTCTTCCTTTCCTATCTGGATTCCCTTGATATCCTTTTCTTGCCTAATCGCTATAGCAAGTACTTCCAGTGCTATGTTAGGAGTGGTGAGAGAGGACAGCCTTGTCTTGTGCCAGAATTTAGAGGGAAGGCTTTCAGTTTTTCTCCATTGAGGATAATATTTGCCACTGGCTTGTGGTAGATGGCCTTCACTATATTGAGAAAGGTTCCCTCCATTTCCATCTTGCTGAGAGTTTTGATCAAGAATGGGTGTTGGACCTTATCAAATGCTTTCTCTGCATCTATTGATATGATCATGTGGTTTTTATTTTTCTTGTTATTGATGTTGTGTATTATGTTGATAGATTTACGGATGTTAAACCAGCCTTGCATTCCTGGGATGAAACCTACTTGATCGTAGTGGATGATCTTCTTAACGAGGCATTGAATCCTATTTGCCAGGATTTTGTTGAGGATCTTTGCATCTGCATTCATCAGTGATATTGGTCTGTAATTTTCTTTTTTGGTAGCGTCTCTGTCTGGTTTAGGTATCAAAGTGATGTTGGCTTCATAAAAGCTATTTGGAAGTGTTTCTGTTTGTTCAATTTCATGAAAGAGTCTTGCCAAGATTGGCAGTAGTTCCTCTTGGAAAGTTTGATAGAATTCATTAGTGAATCCATCTGGACCTGGGCTTTTGTTTTTCGGCAGACATTTGATTACTGTTTTAATTTCATCAATGGTGATGGGGGTGTTTAGATATGCTACATCCTCTTCCTTCAACCGTGGAAGATTATAAGAGTCCAAGAATTTATCCATTTCTTCCAGGTTCTCATTTTTAGTGGCGTAGAGTTTTTCAAAGTAGTTTCTGATTACCCTTTGAATCTCTGTCATATCAGTAGTGATCTCTCCTTTTTCATTCCTGATACGAGTTATCAAGTTTCTCTCTCTCTCTTTCTTTGTTAGGTTTGCCAGTGGTCTATCAATCTTGTTTATTTTTTCAAAGAACCAACTTCTGCTTTCGTTGATCTTTCGGATTGTTTTTTGAGTTTCCACTTCGTTGATTTCTGCTCTCAGCTTTGTTATTTCCTTCTGTCTTCCTGTTCTTGGGTCCTTTTGTTGAGCATTTTCTAGTTCTATTAGCTGTGTCATTAAGCTACTCAGGTAAGCTCCTTCTTCCTGATGTGTGCTTGCAAAGCTATAAATTTTCCTCTCAGTACTGCTTTTGCTGTGTCCCATAAGTTCTGAGAGTTTGTGTCTTTATTGTCATTTGTTTCCAGGAACCTTTTGATTTCCTCCTTGATTTCATCTCGGACCCACTGGTTATTGAGCATGAGGCTGTTTAACTTCCAGGTGTTAAAGTGTTTCTTCTGAGTCCCTTTGGAGTTCACAAATAATTTCAGAGCCTTGTGGTCAGCGAAGGTAGTCTGCAAAATTTCTATCCTCTTGATCTTATGGAGGTATGTTTTATGTGCCAGCATGTAGTCTATCCTGGAGAATGTCCCATGTACATTGGAGAAGAATGTGTATCCAGGTTTCTGGGGATGGAGTGTCCTATATATATCCACTAGGCCTCTTTCTTCCATTTCTCTCCTCAGGTCTAGTATATTCTTGTTGGGTTTCAGTCTGGTTGACCTGTCCATTGTTGACAAAGCCGTGTTAAGGTCCCCCACAATTATTGTGTTGTTGTTGATATTATTTTTCAGATTTGTCAACAGTTGTATTAAATATTTTGCTGGCCCCTCATTCGGTGCATATATGTTTAGGAGAGTGAATTCTTCCTGCTCTACGTACCCCTTGATTAATATAAAATGTCCGTCTTTGTCCCTTACAACCTTCCTGAGTATAAAGTTTGCATTATCTGATATTAGTATGGCCACTCCAGCTTTTTTATGGGTGTTGTTTGCTTGGATAACTTTTCTCCAGCCTTTTATTTTGAGTCTATGTTTGTTCTGACTATTCAGGTGCGTTTCTTGTAGGCAGCAGAAGGTTGGATTGAGTTTTTTGATCCATTTAGCCACTCTGTGTCTCTTAACTGGTGCATTTAGTCCATTGACGTTGAGAGAAAGAATTGTCCTGGGATTTAACGCCATCTTTATTTCAAAATTTGGTGTGTCTTTTGGGTAGTCTTGTCTTAGATTAGGTCTTTCAGTTTTTCTCTTAAGACTGGTTTTGTGTCTGTGAAGTTTCTGAGCTGTTTTTTGTCTGTGAAACCATGTATTCTTCCATCAAACCGGAAAGTGAGTTTTGCTGGGTATAGTATTCTGGGTGAAGCATTCATTTCATTCAGTCTTGTCACAATATCCCACCACTGCTTTCTGGCATTGAGCGTTTCTGGTGACAGGTCTGCTGTAAATCTCAGGGAAGCTTGCTTGAACATGATTTCCCCTTTTGATCTTGCTGTTTTCAGAATTCTGTCTCTATCTGTGGGATTTGTCATTGTGACTAGGATGTGTCTTGGGGTGGTTTTTCTGGGGTCTCTTTTGGTTGGTACTCTTCGGGCATGCAGGATTTGATCACATATATTCTTTAGCTCTGGAAGTTTCTCTTTAATGATGTTCTTGACCATTGATTCTTCCTGGAAATTTTCTTCCTGGGTCTCTGGGACTCCAATGATTCTTAAGTTGTTTCTGTTGATCTTATCATAGACTTCTATTTTCGTCTGTTCCCATTCTTTGACTAATTTTTCCATTGTCTGCTCATTTGCTTTAAGTTTTTTGTCCAATCTCTCCTGCTGTATGGAATTGTTATGTATCTCATCTTCCACAGCACCAAGTCTATTCTCAGCTTCTGATACCCTGTCCCAGAGCTTATCCATTTTGTCATTCACTTCGTTTACTGACTTTTTCAGTCCTGTTAGTTGACATGTTATTTCAGTTTGGAGTTTTGTCATTTCTGCCTTCATATTTTCTTGGTTCTTATTAGTGTTCTGTTCAACTCGATTCATGGTTTCTTGGAGTCTGTTGAGCACCTTCCATATTGCTAGTCTAAAGTCCTTATCTGAGAGGTTGATTAGTTGTTCAGTCATTATCTGGTCCTCAGAATTGTCATCTTCATTCTCTATGTCTGATGCTGGCCTGCGTTGTTTCCCCATTGTCACACTTGTATTGTGGGTTTTTCTACGTGTTGTAGTGGTATTCATTGTCTATATGATGTAGGCAGCACACTCCTCTGGCTCCTCCCTTTCTGGATGGGCTGACTTGCCTCTAAGGGAGGGGAGTCCTCCGTGGATGAAGCCTCACACTGGGTCAAATCTTAGGCCCGAGCATGCAACAGAGAAGACAGTCCAGAGAGAAATGTTTGCTTCTGTGATATAGCGCCGTTCGTAGTGTGATTTTTCCTTCTTGTTGCAATGGAGTTCTTTCCTTAGAAAGAGTGCACGGCCGCATAGCGAAGCGGAGCGGCCGTGCTCCTCTGAGCCTCTTTTTGCCCCACTCGCAAGAGTTTCACGCAAGAGGACAGTAGACAGACATAGACAGGTCACACTCACAGTCTTTCACAGCTGAGCCCCACTGGGCCGGTGTACTTTCGCGGATTTTCCCCGCCTGGTGTCACACACAGGGAGCCCTGTGTATATTTTCTAACTCCAAAGACATTTCCTTTGTCCCAAGCCGAACATTTTATAGTAATTGAATTGACTGTTGGTCAATGTGCTATGTGTATGATTATTGTTTTAACTATATTGATACCTCCCATATATGAAAAGGAATGTCTTTTCATTTTTTCTGTTTTTAATTTTTTTTAGTAGTGATTCATAGAATCCATTATATAAATATATTTTACTAAGGTGACTCCTTAATCACTTGATTAATTTTTGAGGGGAAATTGAGAATGGGCTTTTTTGTTTAAATTTCTTTCTCTTCACTTTTATTATATACAGAAATGCTAAGTGTTTCTATATTTAATTACAAAGAAAGTGTTTGACAAGATTCAGCACTTACACATAATAAATACTGTTTAATAATGTAGACATAGAATTTAAAAGCAACTTTCCTTGATAAGAAAATGTACCTGAATCCCACAGCAAATATCATATTCAATGGTGAAAATCTGATAGCATTCCCTTAAAGTTTAGGGATAAGTTTAGCCACTCTCACCACTGTTCCTCAAAATATGATTGGAAATCCTTGCCATGGCAATTAGCTAAGAAAAAGAAATTAGAATTTCTTAGAAGGGCATCCTTTTGGAAAATAGGTCAAACTATACTGCTTTGCACATAACATGATGTTGTATAAAGCCCACTTTTATGTAAAGTCAATGTAAAAAACATTGCCATAAAAATATCAGCAGAAAGATTTCTAATGTTCACCTTGCCTGTGGAGAAATCTTTGAAAAAATTGTGATAGAATATCAGGTTTTAATCAACAGAGAGATCAGGAGAAGCCACATTGAGTGTCTCAGAGAATTTTAACCTCTGAAAGAATATTTTAAATGACTGTGAACATTTATTTTTATTAAAACGGTATTTCTACTACTGGCTTCTGATAGGAGGAGGCTAAAGTATGCTTCTTACTACCCTTATAATGCTATGACAACTTCCCCTAACAATTTTCTGTTTTAACAGTTCTGTATTTCCGACACTATTCTAAATTATTTTTATGAAAAAAATTTTTTCCATTTTATCTATATCAGTTTGAGCTCCCCTAAATTTTCTTTCTTTTGCTTTCAATACCTGACATCAATTATTTTAATGCTTAAGAAGACTCATGCAACTTGCCTTTGGCGTTATATTTATTTTAATTTGAATATTTATTTTTATATTCTGTTATTTTTATCTTTTTCTACTATAAAATTTCTTAAGCCCTGAAACAAATGCAGAAATCCTTTTAAAAAATCAAATATGGTATTGTCTTCAATGGACCAAAAGAAATAAAGAGAAAGTTGTGAAGCTTTAATATATCCATTTTATTTGTCACACCATTATTCTGAAAACTTATCATCCTGTACACCTTAAAGTATCAGTTGAAAATTAAGTTTTTATGCCTTTACTCTCAGTTCGTAATTGAATAATTATTAAAGAAAAATTATTTTTATAAATGAAAAACATAGAATAAAAGTCATTTTTGTAACAATCCTCAGAGACAATGAGAGGAGTGCTGGAACACCAGCGCACTCCATGAAGCTCACCACAAAGAGTGGTGAGTACAGCTATAGAAATAACTACACAGAGAACTACCATAATCAAGTGAATGAATGAGGGAACTGGAAAGCCTGTCTGGAGTACAGGTGGGGGTGGGGTGGTATGGAGGGAGATCTGGGACATTGGTGGTGGGAATGTTGCCCTGGTGAAGGGGGGTGTTCTTTACATGACTGAAACCTAATCACAATCATTTATGTAATCAAGATGTTCAAATAAAGAAGGAAAAAAAATAAATGAAAAAACATGAATAAAACCGTGAAGAGAATTTGGAGTTTTCATAGAAAATTTACAAAAAAAAAAACAATCAAAATAGAGATACCGCATGAATTCAAAATGTGACCCTTTATCGAACTAGTTCCACTATGAGTTCTACTTCAATTAGGATTAATTCATATTCTAGTAATAATGTACTATGTGTCCCTAACGCTAATACAACAAAAATAAATAAAAATAAAATTTATTGATTTATGAAATATATAATAAAACGAGAAATATACATAAATATATTTATAGAAGATAAAGACCTTTAGTATGTTGCAATAACAACTTCATAAAAACAAAGCCTACCACTGCTCATAGACCTCTTGGTCATACCAATAGGTAAGCGTTTCATGGGTCCATTTTAATATTTTGTGAAATGTGCTAGAGAAAATTTGGCTTATATACTAAAAGGATGCAAGAAGGAATAGGATAAGAATAAGTCCTCTATCTTTAAGCCTTCTGTTTTTAAGATTCCTGGGTTAGGGACTTAGCTTGATGGGATGGAATGCAGACTTTGCATACAGAAGCAGACTTTGCATACAGAATCATCCAGTTTCATCCCCAGCACTTCAGTCCCCAAGCACTACCAGGAGCAATTTCTACTGATGTGGCAGGAATATACCCTAATCACAACTGTGTGCAGTCTTCAAAACAAACTACCGTAAAAGATTACAATGAATACCTCTATGTTATATTAATATAATTTAATCTTCTCTGTTATTACTATCAGTAAAAATTTTTATTCTGTTTATTGCTTTAGTTTTGTGGACAACATCCAGCAATGCTCAGGGCTTATTCCTGTCTCTGTGCTCAGAGATAATAGTGGTGGTGCTCAGAGGCTTTATGAGGATGCCAGAGATTAAACCTCAATTGACTACATGCAAGACAACTATTCTACCAGCTATATATCTCTCCAGCCCCTTCAATAGAAATTTTAAAATAATCTCAAATTATGGATTATTTAAGTAAGCATACCAGTAAAGGAAAGTTTTTCAAAATCGATGGCTAAATCTAAAAATTAAATGTTTTATATTTTTAAGTAGTTATAACTTCTGTTTGCAGGCTATGCAAAAAATTTTTTTTCTACAAAAAATTATGTTTTTAAGTATTTAAAAGAGCATGGCAAAAATAGCTTACACATATTTGATTCTAATTAATTTTAAGAAGAATACACAAAAATAGCATGAAAATGTTTACAAACTATAAAATAGTAACATTATCTTACTGCATGATTTTTGAATAATTTTACTTTTTATTTCCGTATTCCAATATTTTTTCAGTGACAATACTTCAGTTTTAAAGAAGTAAAAAAAATGAGTGCTATTTTTAAAAGAGCCTCATAGAGAATATTTTTCTTTTTCTAATGTATTGTTAAAACCATTTCCATATCAGTACCATCCACTCTATCTTGGGGAAAGGGAGGTAAATGCATCTGTAATAAATGAAGACAGCAAACAACAAAATGTGGCCAAATCCATTTGCCTAGCCAAGCAATTTTTGTGACTGCAACAGTTGGAATCAATTACTGGGAACTTTCATATTGTAATGCCTGCACAGTCTCAACTTCTGGAGTTGGAGTTTAGGAAGAAGTCACTTGAGCTTCACACTGGGGCTAAGAAAGACCAATTTGATCAGAAATGACTTCATTTCACGAATCATTATGCTATTACCCTGTGCTTGAAGATAAGCAGTTTAGGCGGGGTCATGATTTAGCAGTCTCTTGAGATGTGACTGTCTAATTAACATGGCTCTCAAAAACTGAGCTCAGCTCATTTCTCATTGGGCCTATCGAAAAGGAAGGCGTGTTTTTCACTACTGTCAGCATTATGCAAGTTTTATTAGTCCTGTGCTATTCATGTGGCAGATAGAAATTTATTTTTGGCTCCGAAAACTCAATGGCTAGGAATTTGTCCAAGATAATGATATCCTCAAAAGAGTCAAGAATAGCACAATTTTATAATGCTCAGGATCCACAGACAGTACTCTCTGATGTTATACTTCTGCGAAAGTCTATTTGCATTGCGTTTGTACAGCAGCATGCAGCTTGTCATAAGAGGTTTTATCAAAATCCTTGCAGAAATCAACCAGTTATTTAAACTTTAAAAATATTGTTTTTAATAATAATTATCTCATCATTTGTTGGACTGAATAAAGCAATTAGCCATGTTTCACTTATAAAGAATAATTACAGTGAATTAACACATATGTGTGACTAGACTGGCAATACAGTTTTCTCTTTTCACCTATAAACTCATACTAGAAATCGATATCTGAATGTGTTATATTTGAATAAAATTAGATACCAAATATTGTTTTATATTTACCTTATTGTGGTAAGAACAGTTAGCAGCTTTACCTTCAAGAAATTTTAAAGTACAAAATACAAAATTATTGGGGCCTGTGAGGTGGTGCTAGAGGTAAGGTGTCTGCCTTGAAGCACTAGCCAAGAAGGACTGTGGTTCAATCCCCTGGCATCCCATATGGTCTCCCCAAGCCATGGGCACTTTCTGAGCACTTAGCCAGGAGTAACCCCTGAGCATCAAATGGGTGTGGCCAAAAAACCAAAAAACAAACAAAAAATAAAGCAAAATACAACATTATTTAACTTATTCAATGTTGTATGGCAGAGATCTATAATTTGCTTATTTCGTGTAATTCTGTTAATTAGTCCTGTGCTATTAATTAATTCCATTGAATTCCATCAATTTCATTGTGTTGGAACTTCCCATTGAACTCATATCCTATCCTAGTATTTTTTTCATCCTAGTGAAAGTATTCTAGTAAGTAAAACTTTAAAACTCCTGAGAAATTACTTTATAAGGACCCCAATTCCACTTATCAAAAAGCCTGTTGAACTCAACTTCTCCCCCAAAACTGATCACTTCTCTATTCATTTCATCCCCATGTATTCATTTCTTGTGTCCCACAGAATCATGGCCTCCAAAGTAATAAAGCTCGACATTCATTCACTACCCATTCAGATCCATTTTCTATACAGCAGACAAAGTGTTTCTTACTTATTAGAACAAAAGTTTGTAGGAACTTAACATATTCTTCTTTCTTTCTTTATTGGTCTAATAATTAAATAAACATAAAACATATTAATAGAAGAAATAACATCTAATTTTGAATTAATGGAAACTTCAAAGGTATGAGATTATAAAACAAGATCACTACTAATAAAAATCAAGATTATTTAATTCACTATTATAACTGAACTGAGATTTGGCATGGAAGTCTTGAGCTTCTTAGGGAAAGAAGGTAATTCAGACATTGAGAAGAATGTTTGCCCTACAGTACAAATAAATCCAATGAAATGTCTATCTCTAATCATAGTGCTTTTTTTCTATATAAGTCCCTAACGTGTTTTTTGTAATTAAAAGAGAGGCAGGTGATTTTCCTAAGATTGTTTTGAAATGTTTTTTAATTAAAAATATTCCACATGTGATATTCCATGAGATATTGTGGCAAACTTTGAGATACTACATGGTGACACTGTCATACACTTGCCTGGTCACAACTTCTTATTATCTCCCCATTGCATATAAAATGACAACTAAATTATGTCATACATAGCACATTGATACTTAATCTTTATCTAATCAAATAATCACCATACTACTTCTCTTTCTTCATGCTACACCTGTCACTCTAAAACACAGGAATGGTTTTTCCAACATTAAGACTCATCTTCCAGTAAGCACATACCATAAAGTTTTCTTGGCCTGCTTATAAAAATCACAGACAAAATGTTCCTTTCAAATGACAGTCCTATTAAAAATACTTTATTATAACAGCATGATTCATCAAGTTGTTCATAATATTTTAGGCATTAAATATTCCAACCCCAATCCCATCACTAGGGTGACACTTTCCAACACCAATATCTCCAGTTTCTCACTTACCTTCTTAGCCATAACTAAGCTGGTTTAGTTTCATGTTATTCATTACAATACAAAGAGAAATGGAGTTATCATTATTAAATAGTTACTATATATTATTATTGGTAAAATGACAATGATGTCACTGAAGTCTCATCTAAGATTTTACTGAGATTGTTGGTGCTAAGTGAGTCTTCTGGGTTATATTTCTACTCATAGATGTTCTTCTACTCAACTCCCATCATATTTTTTGTGATCTTATTGGGCTGACAGTACTATAAAATTTGGAGGCATAGTGTGGACACATATGTGGTCACTCAAAGCACAGCCCTAAATGAAAAAAAATAATTCTTTTCCAATTTGAAAATTAGAAGTTTAATTTGGCATAAGATTCTTCATAAGGGGCCGGGTAGGTGGCGCTGGAGGTAAGGTGTCTGCCTTGCAAGCGCTAGCCAAGGAAGGACTGCGGTTCGATCCCCCGGCGTCCCATATGGTCCCCCCAAGCCAGGGGCGATTTCTGAGCACATAGCCAGGAGTAACCCTTGAGCGTCAAACGGGTGTGGCCCCCCCCAAAAAAAAAAGATTCTTCATAAGAGGTTTTTATCAAAATCCTTGCAGAAATAAAACAGACATTTAAATTTCAGAATTATTGTTTCTAATAATTATATAGTTACTAATAAATTGTTCCTAAAGTATTGTGTTTAATAAAGTTAAAACAGAGGGTCATTGAAGATTTGAGTGAGCTAAACAATAAGGAATTGAAACTTAGACTTGAAGCTCTCAGAATTCCTGCATTAACTAACCCAATTTTTACCATTCCAAAAACCCACCAGACATCCAATTCTAAAAAGTTCCTGGACTCATTAGCCTACAAGAATTGTTAAAAGTGGACTCCTCTTAGCTCCAGTAAGAGTTTTCAGAGTCTTAATACACCATAAATCAATCTGTCCTCTCAAGAAATGTATAAACTTTGGACACAAATATGAATTGTTTTTATAAGGGTCTTACTCTTTCAAAAGTGGGTCAGAGTGTTGTTTTAATGGCTCAGCTACTACTTTTAAGCAGAGAAATAAATATAAATTGTGCTTTAGCACCTGCTAAAATCCAGGGCCTAATGTTACCTAATATTTGATTCACTATCATAACTTGCCCTCATAGAAGAAGCTACTTTGTTATACAACCTGCAGAGACTAGTGTAGCAAGTGCCTATAGACACAAACACATTTTTATAGTGTCTCCCTTCTGTATTATTTCCACTCCTACACTACTTACATATTTATAGAAGCCTCTGGTGATTCTTAATGATGTTGTTCAGTTTAGTTTCTTAATAATTTCCTTGGTTTTATGCTAACATTCCTGCTGTTGATTGTTCTCTTATTTTAATTATGCCGCATTCTAAGCAGTGCTTCCGGGAGTGGGTTGAAGTGTTCATTGCAGAACATTACAGGTGAAAATATTTTTTAGATTCTCACTAGAGAAAAATGCTCAACCTTTGCACACTTTGGCAGAAGTGAATGGATGAAAGCCATCAATACTAGAAAAGTTACCTTCAAGTTAGCTATCAGAGTGGAACGTCTGATATAATAGATTATGATACATTTATGGTAGATAAAATATACAGGATGGCTACTGCACACATAGAATAGTGTATGTATCTTATGTGCATTAATTTCTTATTTAAGCATAACTTATTTATATACATTACTTATATGTACTTTAGCATTCATGGAAAGAGAAATCTAAAAAATCATAGAACTGTGTCTGAAGATATGAATTACCAAGAAAAAAGAAGAAAGATCACATTGAGCTCTATAGCCCATACTTTAAAATTCTCTCATATAGTTATTTTTAGATCAAAATTTAATCTTAATCCATCATAAAAGTAGAAAGACTGCAATGCACCTACTACCCAAATGTTTTCTTATAAGCTTCAGAGTTAAAAAGATTGCTATATTGCTCAAAGACTAATAGTAAAAATAAAAATAAGAGACCTTGAGACTGAAAAGAAAAATAATGTTATCTTTACACAAACATGGATGAAATATCATGTTCTAGAAAGAATAACTTTGAAATAACAGTACAAAAATAATGTTATCTTTACACAAACATGGATGAAATATCATGTTCTAGAAAGAATAACTTTGAAATAACAGTACTGATTTTAGTACTGTCAATGACATTGGTCAGCTACTTAAAAATCTCTGAAAACCAAATTTCTTTTCTGTTTATAGAAATAATACTGCTAAAATATTCATTGCATAAATAGAGTTGATATATATGTATACCTATAAATTATGCCTCACAGTGGGCCCTCTATATTATTATTTGATTCCCATTTTCTATATTTCTGCTTGGACTAACAACAAATGAGATATTTGGATATATCACTTAGGATAGATTGAGACCCATAGGAATAAGTACTAGTAACTAAATACTCCATTAATGAATTTTGGCCCTGTTGGATTGGTTCTCTCTCCTCATCACAATGCAAATATCCATGAAGTATATCAGATGCATAAGGAATGATCTCTCTTTAGTATTGCTTTTGAGTCATCTTCACATATTTTCTCAAATTTCACAATTTCAATTGAATTTTTGGATCACTGTATTCAAAAGTGCACACATCCTCATTCTTATTTTCTGATTCAATATGTAATTTTTATTAAAATATCATATAATTTACTTATTTTATGCCTCCTTACTCTCTGAAATGTAGATTTTAAGGGCAGAAATATTTATATGATTCACTGATTCTTTCTACTTTCTAGGTCAGTATTTTATATCTATAAAATGATCAATAAATCTTTGTATAAATAAAATAATGAAGATAAAATAAGAAAAATCAAAGAAAAAAGCAACAGCAAGATACATTTCAATGAATACTTGATAGAATTGGATAAAAGATGGATATAGTATGCTTACTGTAATAATGCTAATACTATTAGTAAAGTTTAGATCTGTAGATAAAGGTAGAAAAACAGGATAGCATAATTTTTATTTTATTTTACTTTGTAAAGCCAGATCTATTATTTTAATTAGTCTTCAGAAAAAAGAAAAAGAGAAAATATGATCTCAAGAGAAAACCTGGACTTCTCCAGAGTGGAAAAGCAGGTAAAGATTCATAGAGACAAGCAAGAAAGATATGTATTCTAAGGAAAAGAGAGACCTGAAGAACAAGCCAGGACAACATAATTTTTAAGGCTATGCTTAAGAGATAATAGAGTTAAATTTCTAATTGAAAGAATTTCATGTTGACTGTTGCTCCTACTTTGAAATTTCATAGATTTTGGTGAAACAACTTATAATAATACTATGTAAATTTATTCCATTCATGTCCCATTTTATTTTATGAATAAAAATATAAATTTTAATAAAATAAATGTATAATCAATTTAAATTAATTATACTGAGTCCAAATGTTGGCATTTATATCTTATTCTTTAAATATGTACAATTTAATATTTTCTGTAAGTTACTCAGGTTTAAACAAACATGATATAGCTAACCTCTTAGAATCAATGAAAATAAAGTAAATATAGATAAGGGATTAGAATAAGCATCTGGTTTACATTATGTATTCAAAAGCTTTTTTTTTTTCAGAAAAATGTTATGTTTTCTTTCCCTAATGACCTTAGACACACACACACACACACACACACACACACACACACACACACACACAACACACACGCAAAGGAGCCGGAGCAGTGGCACAAGCAGTAGGGCATTTGCCTTGCATGTGCAAACCTAGGACAGACGGCAGTTCAATCTCCCAGCATCCCATATGGTCCCCCAACCCAGGAACAATTTCTGCACGCATAGCCAGAAGTAACCCCTGAGCATCACTGGGTGTGGCCCATTAAGAAAAAAAAAGGCAAAAAAAAAAAAGAAAAACAATAGAAAAAAATAATGTAACTACTTCATTATTATTATTACCAGAAAATGTATATATGTATAAATATAAAATTTAATAAGTGACTACATGTTTATGCCAGATACATGATAAGCTATAAGCAGATACAACAAAGATTTTAAAATATGTCATCATTACCCAAGTTATTTACATTACCCTTGAATAGAGAAAATAAGGTATGCAATTTTGGGGTCTATGGCTATAGATAAAATAATAATGATGTAATAGATTATATCTTTAAAAACTTACCTACAGCTAATATCTTACTTACTTGCCAATAAATTAGTATTTATGGGCATAGAGTCTTTAAACATGCACAAATTCTTCACTACTTCTGACCTCTAGAGTTAAATTTTATTTATCATTTTCTAAAATGAGTGTCTTATTTTAAATAAAGTGCAGTAAATAAATACTGATACTAGGTCAAAAAAGACATTGAGTAAAAATTATATGATTATTCAATCTAATCTGTTGGAAATTTTCAGTTTGGTGGCCACACCCAAAGGTACTCAAGGTTTACTCTTGGCTTTCTGCCCTGGAATCACTTTTGGTTAGGATCTGGTGAACATATGATATTCAGAATATTGAAACTGAATAGACAGGGTGTAAGGCAGTTTACTCACTGTACTTGGTCCAGCCCCTAAATCTAGTTTATTAATGTAATGTTTAGTAATGTTATTGTAATGTAATTTAATTAATGTAATCTGGCAATAGCAATGCTTACGTTTATAATATTAATGTATACAGTTACTGCATGCAACTTAAGGATTCTACATCAATTTAATTATCCTTTGTTTCTTTTCTTAAACTCTAAATATCTTTAAGGATAGGTCTTAGCAATTCTTTTAGTCTGTCATTATCTTTTATTGCTCAACTAGATAGTGAGCATTCAATATTATTTGATTTTTCATTATTTCTTGATCATAACACATTTTAACAGAAAATAATTTAATTTTTTATTGAAAAGAATTTTTATGGGAAGAGATGTGGAAAAGAATTCCAAAGAACTCACAAGGAGAATTTAGCAGGTTGTACCTCTAGATTTTATTATGCTGTGACTGATTGAACATTGAAAGAATCATTCACCATATCTGTCTAAAGCATAAAAGCAGAATATCTCTTTTGTTATTCAGTAATGATAATGACAGGCTTCTCTTGATTTTAAAAATAAGTCTTTGGAGTGCTCTGTAGATCTTAGTAATTTCTATAACTTTAGGTAAAGTGAAAGAGAGAGGTAGTAACAGAATCTACCACTTCGTCTTTATTTACTCAGTCACTTTGGATGTGTTGGGGGTGGAAGTGGGGAGGGAATAGTGGCTGGTTTTTAGGATTGATAAAAGTTTGCTGTAAACATTCTTCAAGATATAGACTCTTAAGTTTAACAAGCTACTTCAAGAAGTCACAAAACTGTCTTACTTCATTTGATTTTTCACAGGAATGTGAGAATTTATCCACACTATCCACTTTCTTTTGGGTTTGTGGCCTCAGATTGGAATTTATTCTTTTCAGGTGAATAAAAAGTCAGTCTTGACCTCTGCCTAGATTTGTCTGTCTTCTGTTCTTAAAGGAAAAAATTTCAGTAAGGAGAAATAAAAGGAAAGTAACATCATCTTATTTAGGAAATAGGAAGGGAAAGAGTATTTAAGAGACAATGTAGATTTTTCAATATGGTAAGCCTAGTGCACACCCCATCTCCAGTCAAGTATTGGGAAAATTCCAACATGTAAAATATGAACCACAAAGTGAAAGTAAAATGTTGTACATCTCAGGTAGCTCTGAGAGCAATACCCAGAAGAGAGACATATGTAAACTTCAGATATTTTTTTGTCCCCAAATGTGTTGCTAGATTGTTGCTCAAGAGAAGCAACTGGTGATTTGAAACTGGTGATGATCTTTCTGATATACTTAGCATAATCTTCTGGAACTGAAACTTCTGCTCTCAAAGTGTCCAGATGTTCTGAGTCTGAAATTTTGCATCTCATAAGTTACCCAGTCTTTTCTGATGGATCAGCATTTTAAAAACCTTCATGAATTTGGGCTTATTTCTTTCCCAGACTGCTGCTTTATCCCAGTCTGTGCTACAAGAGAATCTCTGGCAGCCTACTTGCTGATGATATTCAAGCTTGCTTTATTTATTTATTTATTTATTTATTTATTTATTTATTTATTTATTTATTTATTTATTTATTTGGCTTTTGGGCCAGAGCTGGTTGCACTCAGGGGTTACTCTAGGCTCTGAGTTCAGAAATCATTACTGGTGGGCTCAGGGGACCATATGGGATGCTGGGAATCAAACCCAGATCAGCACATGCAAGACAAATGCCCTATCCACTGTTCTATCACTCCGGCCACATGCTGACCTTATTAATTTCATCAAAAGACATGCATAGATGTTGTTCTAGATGTAATTTGCTAACCATCAAAAAGCTCTTCCTCTCATAGAGATGGTCTTAAATTTCCTAAGTATAATCTAAGTAAGTAAAAAAGTAAATATCAAAGAAACTCAAAGACTGAACAGTTGGTCTAGAAACTTGATCAAGTTAGAGCAAAGGAAAAATAGTTATCAACATCCTAGATGCCATTCAGAAACAGTCCTAAGAGGAACTCAGGTTGAGTATATTTGTTGCCCTGTGTAGGTAGAATTTCTATACATTAAATATCAGGCTAACTCACAGTGATGTCTGTTTGACTGAAGTTTCTGTTAAGGCTATTTTGGGTTTGGTAAAAAGTTCATAAAAAAAACAAGAGGTCTTATTTTAAACCTGATGAGTCGGTAGTTGGGCAATTTTGCTTTCAGGCATTGGTAGTGTTTTGGTTTTGTTTTTTTTTTTTTTAGCATTCCTGGATTTGTCTGAGCATGTTTATGTTGCTGAAGAGGTAGGTACCTGAAGAGGACAATGCTGATAAAATCTTTTATCATTTGATGATATGGTCTCTGAGTTCCTGCCAATTTCTCTGAGGCAGACATCTATCTGAGGCCCATTAGATCTACAAAATCTGTAAGTTTGTTTCTACCACTTTTATCTTCAGTAAAACAAGGTTTATTTCTTGCTTCTACTAAAGATCAAGGGATAAGTTGGTCAGGATAAGACAAACTATATAGCAGAAAACATTTTTATCATGGAAAGATATTAGTTCAAGAATCTGCTCCAGCGAGAGGGAGAGAATGATACTAGAAAGTGAAAGATGAAATTGCACCCAACCTCCACAATAAAGTGCCCATAGTTGTTTTGAAAGGTGATCATATAAAATATTTTCCAAAAAGGCTTAGCTTAAGTGATCTGTACAGAAGAAAGCTCTTGCTAAACCATGTTGTGGAAAAAAAAAAAAAACTTATGTTGAATTCTGGTTATCTCTTCAGTATTCACAGGAACATTGTTCCTGATTGAGAACTTTCTCTTGAGGAATATAGTCCTAGGTTTTGAATTTGTGGCAGGATGAATCATTTATAGAATAGACATTTTTCAATTTAGCTAGCTCTTAAATTGATGGTATCCAAACATAAGCTTCTCTTACCAGACTGCCAAAGTCAATTGGACCATCCTGGAGCCCAACTTTTCAGTACATTTTAGTAAACTTGACAAAGATAATGCAAATATGTTTTCTATGTCTTCTCATCTACTTAACAGGGTATTTATGGTATAATATACTAAAGGAGGCAATATTAATCATGCTTACAAAACTGTAGACTGTTTCTAGAACACATCCATATTAGACAAAGAAGAGAAGAAAAAAACAACTAGGTTTAGAGATAAATTCAGGGGAAAATTTTTTTCCCAGATGTGTATATTCATGCAAAATCTTAAATCACTGGCCGTCAATGACACAAAGGCAACCAAGTAAACATAAACATATTGTGCAACAGACTATTGGAAATTTTATGAATAACTTTTTAATGATGTCACGAGAAATGTAAACTAATTTTATTTTTAATTAGTTTCTGGGGGTAGAAGGATTAAAGTGGTTATATTATAGAAGCTATTTAATTAAAATGGATAAACTATATTTCCAGAGCATAAAATAGATAATCTCACTAAGTTCTACTGCTGGCTATACTACTGATTTAATTAATTAGAAGAATTGCAGCATTTTAGTGGAGAAAAGAGAAATGGATGCCTTTGCTATTGTGTTTGCAATCAAATCCAGATTCTGGGTAAGTGGGTAGTAGATATTGAAGCAGGAAATGTTTATTATTCAATGCAGTAGGCTGCAGTGACATTTCTTATCATTTCAGCATAACTATGCCAGAGGGTCTGTAAATAGTATTTGCCAAAGGCAATTTTACACATTCATAATATTCTTTGATGTCTGGGTTGGGTGCAAATGACAGAACCCTCAGGGCTATCTTCCTGCTTCTCCTGCAGGCTGATAAGCCATTGTGGGGGGTTACAGAGAAACAATAGGAACTCATGGAATTTTATTTAGTAATTTCTCCAATATATTCATCTTAAAGAAAACAAGGAAATAGTGGTCATTTAATAAGTAATTACTGAGTAAGGAAGAGACTGTTGTATAAAAATTATAGAAAAAAATCTCCAAAAAAAATTTTACTTTCAGGATCTATTCTGAGCAGATATGACGGTATGCATCTTTCTCATAAGAGAGATGAGATGGGAAAGTGAAATACTTATGTTAGAAATGTTAATAGCTTATGAGGACATAAAGAATTAACATATGTTTACTAGTAATTACTTACTGGGTTGATTGGTTAAAGGAATTTTTGCTCATTTATTCACTTAAGGAGGGCAGAAATCTTGTAAGATGGATCACAAAAGTGAGTAACAGATCACAAAACTTTGAAATACATAATTACTAAGTGTTAGAGAATTAAAATGAAATAATATTTAAGAAAATACAACACTTCTATCTTGTCATTAACCAACACCAATAAGCTTTTAGCACCCAAATCATCCTCACCACCTCTTGCCTCGGGAACTACTCATAAAAATCACTCTACATGTTTCCTTCTAAAATAGATAATTTCTGAAATTATTAAATTGATATACTGATGTATTTATTTGTTTCCGTATTTATGTTTTATTCATCTCTTCCAAGTAGAATGAAAGTATCAAAACAACAGGGATTTGTCTTATTTTTCTGCTTCCTCCACGATTTCTAGAATACTTACTAGCAGAGCTGGCAGAAAGTAAAATATTTATTAGAGCCATTAATTAATAACACAAAAATATTTCAGAAAGTGTTCTAAGAGGGTAAGCCCCAGCTTAAAATAGTCATAAACAAAATGTAATGCCTAAAACAGAAGCCAGAGAGATAGTACAGGGTTAAGGCACTTTCTCTGTAAGATGCTCATCTCTAGATTGGATATTCAGAATTGCAAATGGCCCCATGACTACTAAAAGAAATAATCCTTGAGCATAGAGTTAGGACTAATCCCTGAGTACTGATGGGTATCATTTCAAATTTGAAAAACCACATAGTACTTCAAATCAACATGTTTCTTTTCTTTTCTTCTTTTTTAATTTTTCAAGTTTTCTTGTGGTATAAAAATCACAATCAATGACTTTACAGTGTAGTAAATAGGAGAAGAAACATATGAGAGACAGATGTGCATTAGGTTCTCAGCTCTATAATATTTTTGTTCTGATTTTGGAAAATTTACATTTTTATTTTTTTGCATTCCATTTTTTATTGGTATACAATTTCTGGAATTACTCTTTCCCATCTTGGCAACTGAATCAAGAAGATAATTTATAGTCTTGGGAATTTTCTCTTTACCCTTCTAAAGTTAATGCATTAAAAAGCAAGCTCTGCTTTTACTGTATGATATTTATTTAGAGGTCCAGCTCTGCATTTTATTTTTATTGATGCCCAGTATCCTCAACCTGATAGTAAATGATACTGTCATCTGGTCCTCTTTCTCTATTTAAAGGTACTTCCCTCTGCTTCAGACATCCTGCTGTCTCTCTTTCTGTGTTACTCTACATCTGATTTTTCTAGGAGGTAAACAACCAATTCTAATACACTTCAACTTTGTTCCTCACTCCTTATTCTCCCTGACCCTCTGCTACTCTACTAATTTAACTGGACTTTATTCTTAAAGCTGCAATACATTTCCCTTCCCTGTCTTTGTTCTTGTTCATCTCAGTAGTTGTCACCATCTTATTCATATACCTTTGATAACAGGTTCTTTATATCCTCCAGTACATTATATTTTATTTTATCTATTTGTTTGCTTGTATTTAAGTATTATACAGCATTTGGCTGAGTTTGGATTTATTCCTGGCTGTTTACCAAGGAGTAAATTTATGAATCACCCCTGCTAAGGCTAGGGGTTCATAAAGGGTGCTGTGGTATCAACTCCCAGTTAGCCACGTGGAAGGCCAGCACCCTACATAGTCAGTCTCTCTCCAGCTCTTCAAATTTATATTTTGATTGTGTCAAGAAAGTATAACTCAAACAAAATGTTCTTTCTTGGTTTGACTTCTATTTCCTTTCATTTTCTTGTAATTCAGACACAAACTATGTTGTGAGTAAATATGCCATTCATTGCTTTTTAATAAAACATGATTATTTCTTTTTAGCCTAAAATGTGATGTCTTCTAGACTAGCCTTTAAGAATGATAAATTTATTTTTCCAACTATTAAAATTGTGGTTGACGTAGCTGTGACTATTAGATCCCTGCTATTATTCCAGAGAGCCTCTTGCTCATGAAAATATGTCCTTTTCTGAGTTTCTAGTACTCATGACTGGTTCATATGAAATAGAAACTAGAGAGATTGCTCTGCTATTATTTCAACACCATCACCACCATGACCAACATGATCACTAGACCTAAATTATGGCAATGTTGACATGTTTTAAATAATAAATAGAATATAGAAGAGGAAAAAAATGACAGTAAGAATTGTGACCCAATCACAAACATGAAATGCAGAAACTTTGTTAGGCATTAACTAATTCAAGAAAATGAATCTCTAATCTCAAGGACTGTTAAATCTATAATTAATTTTAATCTAAGAAAAGAGATGGGACTTATGAAAATTATCAAAAAAATCTCTATGAGCTTTTATAACACCTATCTTGAGCACATATCATGTCCTAAAATAGGAAAAGCATGTCATCACCTTTATCAGAAACTTACAAATGTGTAGTTAAGACTCCAGGAACATGTGTCATTGCTCATTTGAGTGCTCTGTGATATTGGCTGTGCAGTCCCTAGGAGTACGGACTAATTGACTCAGGTCTGCCAATAAGTACATTGGCAATGATGCTGCTCTTTAGTTTTATAAACATTCAAAAATATTCTCTCAAATTGGCTAGCTCCCTAGCAACCAACTTTGTAAAGATGAACACCTTTGGTGGTGAGAACGGGCACTTCAGCCCCTTGAAAATAACAGCAGAGGTGTTTTTCTCCTACTTTCCTTCCCCAATGAATATTAAGCCTCTTTTATTTGAAAAGAAATAACAAATCAAGTGCAGAATTTTCATTTCTCAACTTCTTGTTAGTGGCAACAGAAGGTCAGATAGTGTCTTTGGGGGCAGCCTTGATGCTTGTTTTTTCTTCTGAGAAAAACTGCCTTAGACAAAAAAAAAAGGGCCCCTGAGATTTAATTATCTATCTATATTATTTTTCACTACAAAGCCACTTACTCTTTTACTGTGTTGTTCTGTTGAAAAAAAAACTTTAGCAGTTGCATTTTTTTTATAATGGTAAAGGCAGTATAACTTCAAAGATGAAGGGCTCTTTCCTTTTCCTGTGCTTGACAAAAGGAGCTGAGTGCTTTGAATACATTCAAGGTAACATGAAGGTTTGTGGTCTAGATCAGTATTTAAAAAATGGTCTGTAATAAAATAATAGGGTATATTGTCCCTTTAAATAGATCATATTTTTGTTCCTATCCAAGGACTATTTTAATTGCTGGTAATACAAACTTTATGCACTAAGGTTATTTAAAATAGCCCTTTTCTTGAAAAGTACAAGCTCTTTTCATTCACTGAAAAAATAGCAATAAAAATGGGAATAAACTATAAATTGATAGTACAATAAGAACATCATCTCTTGATCATATCTGTTCTCTTTGCATGCTTATTATTTTCATTTTTCTCTCCTTTATTTCCCAACACACTTGTTAGGATTTGACTTCCATCCATAAGTATAGCTAGATTATTCACTTTATGACTCAGATTAAGACTCATCTTCCCTCCATTTCAAATTTTCATGAAAGATTTTTATTGATTAACAGTGTAGTTCATTTTTTATTTAATTTTTATTTAAACACCATAGTTAAAGACTTCATAATACAGCTTTTTATTTGTTTACGGATAAAGTTGTTCATGATTGAATTATTATAAAATAATGTATACAATCTACACCAGTACACATTTCCTGCTACAAATGTCCCCAGTTTCTCTCTCACCCTCCCTGATGGCCTCTCTCCTTCCTTTCTCTGTGCATATTTTCTTGCCTCTTTCTCTTTCTCTTCCTTTTTTTCCCCTCTTAGAGTGTAGTTTCTTTTTGTTTATAGTTTTCTTTCAGGATAGTCTCCTGAGTAGTACCAGACTTTTAGAATTCTCTCCCAGAGACCCTCTGCCAACCAAATCAGAGGTTGAATACACAGCTGAAGGATGTACTGCTACCAATGTCTTGTAGTGGTCAGGAGACTTTCAGTGTCATATCTATCACTGTTCAGCAATGCTTTGGTGCTCACAAAATGTCAGTGTCAAGTGGAGCTGGGCCAGAAATGCAACCATGTTCTTTAATCCCTACACTGTCTCTTCAGCCCCACATTGTTTATAATTTTTATCCAGAGGTCTGACCCGGAAAAGACTCGATGTTACTTTTACAATCAAGTAGATAAGAACAGGAGAAATATGAATGATGCAAACTAATCAAAACAGTTATCTAAAAGAATAGATTGAGAAAGAAGGCAAAAACAAAACTGTACACATTATATTATTATTACTGAATTCCTTATTTAAAAATAGGGGAAACAGAAAGAAATATTTAGGCATGAGGATGAATATTTCAGAATTTTGAAGAAAACTGTATGCTTGAATTTGTAATTAGCTTATCATGGAAAGATCCTAGATACTAAATCAAGTGTTGCTTAGTTCACCTTGCATCTCCCTCTATACATTAATTCATTTATTCATCCACAGATTTATGCTGAAAGATCTTTGGTTTATTTATTGAAGAGATACATGACTAGTAGCAGATGGGAACATTTAGATAAGAAATGTACCCAGAATAAATCTCAAAGAGGAAGTGTGAAGCTGTTTATGCTAACTAGAAACACACAATCAAATACAAACGGACAACACACTTGCACATTGGTTCAACACAAAATCACTTTACTAAAGATTGGGGATTTCTGCTTTAGGCTAATATTTAGGGACCAAAATCTATTAATTAATGACTCTGACATCCCTAAATCAACACAGTGATTTGGTTCTTCCAAATCTAGTCAATTACGTATTAACTGAAAATGGGAAGATCTTATGGAAAGTTTTATAAACCAGTTCTAGAAACAACATTAAATTCCTCCCACATTCTATTGCTCAGAACTCTATCATAAAGCAGCACCTAAATCCTAGAAAGCAAAAATATGGAATCATTGGAAGGAAAAACACTAGCTCTGCATTAATGTCCTAGACAAAAGTGGATTCTGCTATGTGCCTGAGCTTCGGAACAGAGATTCAGCATTTTCCACAGTTGCACAGGAAACTGATCTTGTTAATGGATTTCATGAATTCTCTAAAAAAAGGAGTTCTTATTACTTGAAGGACATCTTGATGTTCTTTGCAGGGTTCATCTTTCCAAAGATTGATAGCAATGTCTACATAACAATCCTTTAGTCTCAAGTGTAGCTAAAGGCTTGCTATTTCTGAGGATGAAGGTAAACTTGAATGAGAAGATTGTGTATGTAAAATAACCCTATAGTGTAGAGTATAGGGTCAACAAGGGACCTTGTAAAATGTTAGACTTGAGGTAAAGGGGCCTCCGATGATGCCATTGTCTAGCATAGAATTCTGAGCCCATAATACACAGTTGAAACCTGAATTGTTCTCTCCAAAATGTAATGTCGAGAGAACATACTTTATTTAGCTGGTTGTCAGTTTGGTTTATAATGTTTAAACATTTATAATTCTTAAACATTAAGATATTTTGTATGTGAGTTTCATGCTGTACTTTTGCCTTGGGCCTTGAAAGTATTAGGATGCTCTGTGTTGAGCTCCAGCAAACTCTGACTCAGCACACAACAATTAAGATTTGATGCTTCACCTCAAATGCTTCTAAAAAGACAGGGGAAACTTAAAATAGTTGCCTCTAATAGACAAAATTCAAAATTTAATTGGTAAATTTTTCCAGTCTTATTCAATGAACCATTTCAACTTTTATTACCCTAAGCACTAATAAACTTTAAAAAGCAAGTAATAAACACTCCAGTTTCATTTAATAATAGCTACCTACCTTTTTAATGCAATGTATAACTGACACTTTACTAACAAATTGTATGCATTCACCATATAATTCTTCAATGCTTGAATTCAACATGAATATATTTTAAACTCAAACATAAGTTGAATTCAATTAAAAGTTTTCAATCTTTCCAAACATCATGCTACACTATGAACTTTATGAACATGCTATGTAAATGAACTTTAGGTGTTAGAAATTCTTTTTGGGAAGAGGCATAATTTGCAATACACAGGGAATAATACTCTTGGCTCTATACTCAAGAAATACTCCTGTCAGTACTTGGGGGAACTATATTAGAATGCCAGGGACTGAACTTGGGTTGACTGCATACAAGGCATATATTTTACCTGCTATACTTTCACTGGGGGAGGCTATCAGAAATCCCAGTGCAGACTAGATTTATGTTGATTTCTTGATAATGCTTTTGTAGACTAATCATCTAGCTGATGTGCTTTTTCCAATGGTGAGAGTTTCAAATTTCTAAATTTTTAAATATATTAAGACACTAAGAATTTTAGCACATTGAAACAGGAATTATATTTTATTTTTAAATAGATGTCTTTATTTTATACACTATGGCTTATAGAGTTGCTCATAAAACAGTTATTTCTGGCATTCATTATTCCAAGACTAATCCTATTGCCAGTATATCCTATCCTCAACCACTGTCTCAAGTTTCCCAATTTCTCACAAGCCTGTGTTTTTGCAGGTACAAAAAAATGTACTGAGTATTACTTATTACAACTAAATTGTAGTATATATTTAAAAGACTTTAGAGAAAATTTATGACAATTGTCATGGTTCTGTAATAAGGTAATAATGTCACTAAAGATTTACTATGATTTTTATTACTAGTTGATCATTACTTTATTGTTTTTACTTTGTTTGTTGGAAGTGTGGTGGTAGTATTTATCTTTGTTGTAGTATAACTCTCTAATTTATTACCAGGCTAATACACATTTGAGGACAAAAAGCAATGATATTAATAATAAAGTAAAAGAGTTCCAGGTAGTTGCAATCCACCTTCACCTTTACATCAATTTAAAAAAATCAGACCATACTGTAATCTGTTATATATTTCAATATCTCATAGAACCATGATTCTTATTTCTGATCAATAGATTAACATTTGGATTTGAACAGAACTTCAGATAATATAGAAACAAATTAGTCATTTTAATATGGGATTTTTATATCTATGAACTGTTACCAACATGCTTAATATTGAACAACAGTATATCCCTAAAATATTGGAACTTAGGAGGCTTATATTTAGAGAAATATATGTTATATTTATAAATATGTTTATATATATGTTTATTCAAGATTTATATATATATATATTCTCTCAACTAGGTTGATTGAACTTTATCTATTAAAAACAGGAAACTTTATCTATTAAAAACAAGAAAAATAAAAAGAAATGTTTGTCCTCATGATACTTCCAAAATCCAAATATCCCACACCATATCAGCAATGAAAGCTACTCATAATGACATACATAGATCACAGTACCTGCTATATTTCTACTTTTTTTTAAGTTTTTATACTTTTTTCTATTTTTTTTAAATTAGGTATGGCATCTATTTGATTCACTCAATTCCACTAGAAAAATATTAGTGAACTAGTTTTAAGACTCTCAGATTATTTTACATGCTTTCATTCTTCCTTGATGTTATTTCAAATTTTTGTTGGCTATTTAATATCTCACTATAGTTGCTGATATTTATACTATCTATTATTTTATCCATGCCTACCTCAAGGCCACTAAATATTTAGTATCTAATCATTAGTTATATTATGCTAACGTCATCCCTCTTCCTTTGTAGTGTTTTGTAGTGAACACAAGCTAATTTGGGGAAAAATAATTTTTTTTACTTGTTTCCATCAAGTAAGTGACACATCAGATTCTCTCTTTGATCATAGACCTGGGCACCATCATTCAATGTCCATCCTTATATTTCCTCTCTAGGCAAGAATTGTCATGTCCTAAGTAAACTCAATCTAATTGCCCATTCATCCTACAAGATATGTGCACAAATGTCTGAAAAAATATTATTCTCTGGACATCATTAAAATATATCAGATCTAGGATGAATTAATTGCACCTAATATATTTTTTCTAATTTTTTATTTATATACCCATTCACTCATTCTACTAGTATGTTTGAATTTCTTCTTTGTAAAATGTCCTTCATTAGACTCTAAAATGTATTGTGAAATTTATTGTCTAGGGCAATGATTTTGTGACTAGGTTCATCTTTATTAGATAATTTTGGGAGTTCAGAAACCTTGATCTAAGCCTGGTTTTCTGAATCAAAATCTCTGATGTAAAAGCAAGGCATAATCTGGGGATTAGGTATTTGATCAAAAGCAAGAAATTAATTAGATAATTCATAAATAAGAATGTTAAAGAGTTCTTGGTGAGGAAAGACAAAAAGATTAGGTAAATGCAGAGAGAAAGAGAAAGACGGAGAATGGTCTCACTCATCTATGGGTTTTAAGAAAAATGAAAGACATTTCTCAACAATTTTCAGAGACAAAAGAGAGGAGGGCTGGACGTTACAGCCAACCTCATGAATCTCACCACAAAGAGTGATGAGTTTAGTTAGATAAATAACCCCATTGCGAACTATGCTAACAATGAGAATATATGAGGGAAGTGGAAAGCCTGTCTAGAGTACAGGTAGGGGTGGGCATGGGAGGAGGGATATTTGGGTCATTGGTGATGGGAATGTTGCACTGATGATGGGGGGTGTCATATGATATGACTGAAACCCAATCACAATCATGTCTGTAACCAAGGTGTTTAAATAAAAATATTTTTAAAAAGTTACTTAGAGAGGTTTGAATCCATGTGCATCACAGGAAATTAATGAGTGGAGCATTTCTAAAAATTTCTATCTGCTAGATCTGGGATATACTTTGAACTAAAACTGGGGCAGGATTCACTGTGGCATGAAAGTTTTGTTCTACATGTCTGATAATTGCATTCTAAAAAGAAGGTAACAGATGACTTGAGATTATCAGGCTATTTTGTCAAAGAGAACACACCAGTGGCTTGCAATTAGTGGTGATTTTATCAAATGTCTACAAAGAATTACCTGTAACTTTCTTATTTAGGTTATGGGGAGGAACACACCCAAGGAATGTACTCCTGAGATCTTTCACTGATTCTTCTCCCTTCACTAGCTTAATGCTGTAACTACCTCTCAGACAAGACACCTGACTGATTTTTCCATCTTTTTTTAATAGTTAATCCCCAGCTTGTCAGTTAAAATATTCTAGCAACTCCCTTAGGCCAAATGAATCCCAGTAAGTTTAAATTAGATGGTTCAGCAACATCAGTCATTGAAAAAGTTTTCAGATAGAGCAAACCACACCATCCCCCTCATTATAGACAGAGGGTCTCAAATAAAACCCCTTAATGGGTCTTCTTCATAGCTCGGGGGCAGATAGGGATACATTTGTATTACACCTCAGTCAGAAATTTTTCATAGACTTTAGGAGTCTACATTTTTTATTAATATGAAGCCTCCATTTGTTAACACAGCTGTACAATTCTGCTTTTAGCACAATGCTGTTAGCAATACAGAAATATGATAGAGTTACCTCCCTGCTAAAACACTTTCAAAGACTCTCACCTTTTACTGCATGGTGCCCTACATCCTCTTGATAGATAAAAATTTACCCTAAATTAATCATACAATCCTTTGCCAGTGTTCCCTTCACTGCATCCCCCAAGTACGCTGATCCCTCCAAACAGAAAATTCCATGCATATCTATCAGTACATGCTTACCTGACTCCTAACTCAGGCCTGAGTTCTTCTGTTTTCCTTGAAATGATTTCTGCATTTCCAGTCTCCAATCTTGTTTCCCAGTTTTCTAAGAAATTTTAGAAACCACCTTTTCTGTTTTGCCTCTTTATATTTAAAATAATGGATAGAATGTCTCTTCCGCATTAGTTCCAATGTGTAACAAGTATACAATATATATGCATGTATATTATATATGTATATCATATATATAACATATATATGATATGTAGATCATATCATGTATATATGTATGTCTATAATATACATACATACATATATACAGAGATTCAATGCAACTAAGTTGTCTTGATTTTGGTAAAACTTTGCCTCTGAATTGATGCTTTACCCAAAGTAGCTTCTTAAATCTCATACATAAATATGGTATTTTATTAGATATAATTTATTTGTCCATCCTTGTTTTGGTGACCTTTGCACACCCTATCTTATTTTTGTCTTTTAAATGTTTACATCAAATCCACTATAGGTCTTATTACATAGAAAATTTATTCAACAAATAAAGTTATTCAACAAATGTAAAAACCTCACTACAATCTATAAAAGGAATAAAGGGCACTTTTGTCTTGAAGGATTAGAGAAAGTTTGTAAAGCACTTGGAAGGGAAAAAAAAAATCTCCTTAAGCATGTTAATTATTATTAGTGACTCCTCAGTCATTCAGAAGTCACATTATTGAGTCTGGCTCACAAGGGAATTTGCATGATGCAGAGTCTTAAGAGATGTAAAATGATTTGTGTCAATGACAATGGTTCACCAGGCTTTGAGCTACCCCCCCCACAATATATATATATATATATATATATATATATATATATAATGTCACTAGCATCTACTTGGAAGAAGGAAAAAAAATTCATCGCCAATCTATGTCTGCACTCAATTACAGTTTACATTCTCTAACATTTGTAAGAATTTTTCAAAGTTCATATCTGTGGGTTGCTTAATTAGCACTTTTTTTTCTTTCTAAGCCAATTTTTTAAAAGTACATGATGATAAACGCACAGTGATCAAAATCCTACCTCCATCTTGAGACATTTTTGTAACTTGCCTCAGGAGACCATTTTCGGAAATTGTAGAGCGAGAGTTGATTTGCAAACTGCATAGCTTCTGAGGTGCTTTCAAGGGAGTCAGTGCTAAAACAGGGTTGAAGGCTTTCATTTATCTTCCACTGAGACAGTTAAACAGTACGTATCAAGATGAAGGAAATGTGACTGAAGTAAACCATGAAAATGTGCTTTCAGTTCCTTCAATCTCTCTACTCAAGAGATTTAGACAGTAGAAAACATAACAATAATCTTTCTCAAAATATGACAATTCCTGCCAGCATCTATTTTGCAGAAACATAAGAGCATAAGCAAGTGAAAAGACAATACTTCAGGGACAACAAAAATTGAAACCATAGTATTTCAAAGAAGTTTGTCTTTATTTTTCTTCTAAGTACAGGTAGGAGTATAGTTTTTTGGTAGTAGTATATTTTGCTGGTATTCAAATATTTCTAATTCCAGATTAAATAGAACTTGACAAATAAATTGGTAGTTTGCATTTAAAGTCAGGAGCAAATGTCTCTAAAATAATGGCAAACTATTTTTCCTTGAAACAAAAAAGTTCCCTTCCCCAAATTTTTAGAACAATATCAATATCAATTATTACACAATATACTGTGCTTAAATATTTTTAAAAGAGGCTAGAATGATAGCTCACTGTTTAAGGTGCTTGTCTGTATGCAGGCCATTGTGTTCAATCCTCAGCTTCCCTTATATTCTCAAACATTTCCAGGAGTAATTCCTGAGTACAGGGCCAAGAGTGACCTCTGAGTATTCCTGGGTTTGGTCAGCAAAACAAATTTTTTTTCTAAAAAAGTATTTTAGGGCAGCTCCAGTTCTATTAGTGATATAGTGAACATTTTCTATTTTTAAATTAATTTGTATCCTGTTTATATATTTACTTAAATGAACTCAACTCTGCATATATTCCTGTAAGAAATATATTCACTGAGTGAAGAGATTTTATAGAATGAAGGTTACTTTGCCTTGCATGTATCCAAACCAGAGTTTAATCTCCAGCATCCCTTGATTCCCCAAGTCTGCAGATTTCTGAGCAAAACCAGGAGTAACCCCTAAATACTTATGGGTGTTTCCAAACATACACATAAAAAAAGAGAGAGAACAATATTGTACATGTAATCAATTAGAACAATTTATGCAATATACAGATACACAATAAGCAGTGCACTTGGGTTGATGAATCAATAATGAACCAAATCCTTATTCCACACAACTCTCACATGAACTTTAAAATTTATTTGTTATTATAGGATATAAATAAAATAAAGATTAGGATATAGAATGACTCAAAGGAAGGACTTACGCATGGAAAAAGTTTTATCTTTGCCAGTAAAACAAAAATCCAGAAGCAGTTAGTCTCAGATAATATAATATTCCATTGGGTATAAAAATATAACATATTTATTTCCATTTATTTTTATTTTGGTCTATTATGTTTTTCATGTTTCTACCAATGTTTATGTTATATGAAATTCATATGTAAAATTTATGAATAAATGTTAGGCATAATCAGAGGTAAAGTGTCTGCCTTGCCTTGCAAGCGCTAGCCTAGGATGGACTGCGGTTCGATCCCCCGATGTCCCATATGGGCCCCTCAAGCCAAGAGCTATTTCTGAGCACATAGCCAGGAGTAACCCCTGAGCATCAAACGGGTGTGGCCCAAAAAGCAAAAAAAAAAATGATAGGCATAATCTGAGAGTACTCGTTCTTTCCATATTTTGCTTTTATGTTCACAATATAGAAATTGCAGGCTATTCATCTGGGAATTGTCAAGTCACTGAGTGATTTTAAGATTGCAAGAACATAGACTGATCTATATTTTAGAATGTTTCCTCTTTGACCATCTGGAGGGTAAATAGAGGGAACTGAAAACTGACATAGATGTCAGTGGAAGATGATGTATTTCTGAACTAAAGTGAAAATGAAGAGGAGAAAACATTAGAAATATATTAGAGGAAATGAAAACACAGGACTTTTCGTGTAATGCATGAGAGAAAGGAATAGTTAAAGGAACTCTACTTCCAACATTTTAGTTTTGGTTATAGACTAGTTATATTACATCAATTAAGATATTTATTATAAGAAAGGATCATTTGTAATAATAGTAAGCATGAATTCAACTAAGCATTTTATTATTTGAAATAATATAAAGCATGAATTAAATCCAGCATTTGATTTGGTTCAAGATTTGTATGGACCATATATCCAAGTAGAAATAGTCAGGTATCATTAAATAATTAGAATTCTTACAAAAGAGGGACCATATAATTTATCAATACTTTTGAACATTGGTGGTATTAGAGTTGTTTATCTTTTAAATGAAGAGGCCAATTTTGGGTTTATTGAAAGTGTTTTTACATATCATATATGGATGAAATAAATACTTGCTTCTATAGTGCTCTATTTCTCCATATTAGGTATTTTTTTCCTCAACTAAAATTCCCTTTAAGAGATGAATGGCTAAAGAACTGTGATACATATACACAATGAAATATAATGCAGCCATCAGAAGAGATGAAGTCATAAAATTTTCCTATACATGAATGGATATAGAAACTATTATCCAGGGAGAAATAAGTCAGAGAGAGAAACTCACTCATCTATGGGTTTTAAGAAAAATAAAAGACATTATTTTACTAATGTCCAGAGACAATAGAGATGAGGGCTGGAAGGATCAGCTCACAAAGGGTGGTGAGTGCAGTTAGAGAAATAAGTACACTAATAACTATAATGACAATGTTAATGATTGAGAGAAGTAGAATTCCAGTCTAAAATAAAGAAGAGTGGGGGAGGAGGGAAGTGGGTGTGGTGGTGGTGGGAAGGTCGCACTGGTGAAGGAACGTTGTTCTTTCTATGACTGAAACCCAACTACAGTCATGTTTAAAATCATGGTGCTTAAAGATAATATTCTTTAAAAAAAAACAAAATTTGCTACCATGGAATATACTTCTGGCCTTCAGATCTACTGTTTCTGGATATTATTACCATATATCTTTTTTTTTTAAATCCTCAAAATGAGTGAGATAATTCTAAGTCTATCCCTCTTCCTTTGATTCATTTCACTAAGAATAATATTCTCCATATACATTGGTTATGAAAATGTTGCACTGGTGAAGGGGGGCATTCTTTTTATGACTGAAACTCAACTATATTCATGTTTGTAAACACGGTGTTTAAATAAAGATATTAAAAAAGTATCCACTCATGTATAAGTGAATTTCATGATTTATTTTATTCTTTTTTTTTAATTTATTTAAACACCTTAATTACATACATGATTGTGTTTGGGTTTCAGTCATGTAAAGAACACCACCCATCACCAGTGCAACATTCCCATCACCAATGTCCCAAGTCTCCCTTCTCCCCACCTGACCCCCGCCTGTACTCTAGACAGGCTCTCCATTTTCCTCATACATTCTCGTTATTAGGACAGTTCAAAATGTAGTTATTTCCCTAACTAAACTCATCACTCTTTGTGGTGAGCTTCCTGAGGTGAGCTGGAACTTCCAGCTCTTTTCTCTTTTGTGTCTAAAAATTATTATTACAAGGGTGTCTTTCATTTTTCTTAAAACCCATAGATGAGTGAGACCATTCTGCAAAGTTGCCACAAATAGCAGTGGAGTGCAGTTAAGGAATATGTATGGCAACGATAGTTAAAAATAATCACTCTGGACACCAGAATTGGGTCCTGAAGCAAGATAAATAGGAATGATATCCCTCAGTTACAATACTAAAAAGTTATAGTGTCTAAAAGAGGAAAACAAAGGCTGAAGAGAGAGAGGATTTATAGAGAGACAAAATTGCTTGCCCCAGAAGTAGGCTTGGGTAAAAGTGTGAGGGAAATTGGGGACATTGGTGCAGTAAACGTGCACAGGTGAAGGGTGTTTCACATTGTATAGCTGAAACTCAATCATGAACAACTTTCTATCTGTGAAAAAACCTGCATTATGAACAACTTTGTAATCATGGTGTTTTAATAAATTAATTTTAAAAAGAGTATTAAAATTTTTTTTCTAAAACATTAATTTTCGCATAAATCTTAATGTTATAATATTTTTGTACACAAATTTACTAAGATATGCTGCCTTCACTTGCATACAATCTTCTATATTAAGTCTTTGAGGACTCAATGCAATGAAAATAGAAGTAAGAACTAGGAAGTGTAAGATAGTTGCTTTGCAGTGACCTACCCCAAGAAAAATGAAAGAAAGGAGCAGGAGAAATGGAGCCATATGAACTAAAGGATCTTTCTGGACATTAGCATTTGATGCTCACGGAGTTTCACATTAGAGGAGCAGATCTTTCAGATTCTGCATCTAACCGTTGAAGAAAGTGAGTTCTGCAGAAGATTCGATCGTTTTTTGTTGGTGTTTGTTTTCTTTTGTTGTTTGTTTTACTTTTTGTTTGTTGGGCTATACTTGGTGTTGCTTTGGTTTATTCCTGATTACTCCTAGAGGGGTTGATGTTGGGTAGAGAATCAAAGTCTTCTCCTTGCAAGAAACACCTTTCCTGCCAAATTAATGCTCTGGCTTCATTCAATTTATTTTTATAATTAAATTTTTTAATTTTATTTAAAATTTTAAAAAAATTATATACAAAGTTATTCACAACTATGATTCAGACCACTATGTTTCAGCACCAATCCAATCACAAGTGTAATCCTCCCTCTAAAAGAATAAACATGTTTCTTCCAACCCACTCTCCAATCCCCAGCTTGCCACCTTGAAAGACAAAATTTAAAGTTTGGCTTTTGAAATTGAATCTTTTGTTGTTGTGGTTTGGATACTTATTCTACTCCTTCTTCACAACATGATGTACTGACATGTTGCACGTCAGCCCTTGATGGGGTTGACTGATGGAAGGATGGAGGATGAGGTCTTTCCCCTCCAGATCGGAGCACGCATCTGCCACCCTGTTCAGCCTTAGGTGAAGCGGCCGGTAAAAGGCTAGCAGACAGTCAGACTTGTGAAAATTTAGCTTTGGAGAACAAAACTGAAGCCCAAAGCCTCAGCATCAATTCCAGCCAAAATCACACACACACACACACACACACACACACACACACACACACACACACACACACACACACACACACACACACACACACACACACACACACACACACACACCGCCTTCCACAGACCCTTGCTTTTATCTCCCAGAATCAGGTACCACCCAATGGTGGGATCAGATACCACCAATGATGGGAGCAGAATCAGGTACCACCCTAGGGTGGGAGCAGAATGACCCTAGGGTAGGGCACAATCACCTATCAGGGTAGGGTCAGTAACATAATAATCCCATTGAAATGTTTACATACACAACCCTGACATATCCTTGACCCCTGTATTCTTCCCTCTATCTCTAATTTCTCCTTAATTACTCTCCTCATAGACCTTTTTGAAATTTTATTTTGTGAGTTTTATTTGTGAGTTTAATAAAATAAAAATATTTTATTTGTGAGTTTGTGTAGTGGCAAATCTATATGTGAATATCAGTATATATGAATTAATATATTTTCTAGTGTAATTATGTACAATAATCACCTATTTCAAAATATTTCTTAGCTACAGAGCAGTTCATGTTGTAAGGGACAGATGCTATCAATTTTAAAACTAATGACCATTTATCTAAGCTTTTCATTTTACTCTATAAACAATATATAAGCAATATAAACAATATATGGGCCATTTATAAACTCTACATTCCAAGAAAATGAAGTATATAAAAATAATTGTTAGAATTATAATCATCAGCATAAAGCACATTTAATGTGAAGATTACATGTTCTAAAACATTTGAGGAAATAGAAAATATGAATTAGGAAAGTAGAAAGCCTGTCTCAAATACAGGTGTAGGGGGTGGGGAGGAGGGAGATCTGGGAAATTGGTGATGGGAATGTTGCACTGGTGAAGGGGGGTGTTCTTTACATGACTGTAATCATACAACTATAATCATGTTTATAATCACGGTGTTTAAATAAAGATAATTATTAAAAAAAGAAAATGTGAATATTCTATCTCACATTCATTTAGGGGAAAGAAAATGAGCTAAAGCCACTTAAATTTTACACACATATGCATGTATGTAGATGTTAGGCATGCAAATATACAATCTATAGAAGAACCCTTGAGTACATCTATGAAAGTGTTTCTCATTAGGCCAGTATTTGTGTTTATATGTGTAATAGTCATGTATGATATAATCATTCTCTTAGCTCATCAGTTCTGAAGTTGTGAAAAGACAATAAAATTTGCTGCCATGACAAATTCAAATATTTTTACTTTTGAAATAATATATTTTTATAATGTTGTATATTGCAGCTGTGAATGATAGAAAATAAAAATATGCTTATGTTACATTTAGTTTACCATTAAAATTTAGATTCTATCCTCACTACATTATTATTGATTTTCTCCCAATTTACTTCTACTAACCATTTCACCCTCCTTCTGTTTTATCGCTCATTGGTCTAAAAGCTTTCTTTTGTTTTGTTGAGTTCATTTATTCCATTAAATTTCTACATAGCAGACTGTTCTAGCTTTGTAAGTGCTATAGCTAATAATAGTATTTCATTTTTATGGCTAAATAATATTCCAGTATATAGTTTCTCTCTATATTTTATATATATTCCACTACATATCATCTTTAACATATTCAGTTAATGAGCTCTTACATTGCTTCTAGTTTTTTATTATTAAATCTATAATAAAGATGAAAGCATGTATTTAGTTAATTTTGCTCTTTGAATCTTATTTTTTTATTTTGGTAATGAATACATCTAGAGTGGGATAAATGTGTCAGAGAGTTCTTATTTTTATATTTGAGGCATCATAGCACTAATTTCCATGATGATTATCTAATTTACACTCTCACAACAGTACATAAGGGTTCCATTCTCTTCACTGTCTCTTAAACATTTATCATTTCTTATCTTTTAGATAACATGAATTTTATGCATATAAATTATAGCTTTTTGTTGGTGGTGTTTTGGCATTTTCCTAATAAAAAGAGATTGTGAAAATCTTTCCATGTATTTGTCTATTAACAATCTGCTTTCTTTCAAGAAATGTCTACTTAAAATCTCACTATATTTTTATGTGTGAATTTTATGTTATTTGTATACTTGGGATATCATTACCAGAATTATTTTCTGAAATGTTTTTTTCATCAACAGAATGCATATAATTTGGATAAAAGTTTATTATGTCTTGAGAAAGACTTTGATTTTGGTTAGCTTTAATGATAAAAGAAATAAAATGAATTTTATCATACTGTTAGGACTGATGACAAAGTATGTGTTGCCTATGTTGTCCATGTATTTTATGATTTTAGACTGAAGTAAGTTTTTATCTTGTACTATTATGTAATAGGTGCTAAGCAAATGTGATTTGAAGGGCAAGAGACAGAAAAACCCATTAAGAAAAATATTTCTGTCTAAATTGTAGCAAATATATATATATATATTTGGTTTTTGGGTCACACCCAGCAGTGCTCAGGGGTTACTCCTGACTATGCTCAGATATCACTCCTGGCAGGCTCAGGGGACCATATAGGATGCCAGGATTCGAAC
Organism: Suncus etruscus; assembly: GCF_024139225.1. NCBI lineage: Eukaryota > Metazoa > Chordata > Mammalia > Eulipotyphla > Soricidae > Suncus > Suncus etruscus. The sequence goes on along the minus strand of NC_064856.1, from coordinate 91,613,697 downwards.
CACCTTTCTTCTGCATGCAAGGCAAATGCCTTACCTCCATGCTATCTCTCCAGCCCCTAAATTGTAGCAAATATTCTATAATAAAGTTTTACTGACTTGTCTACCACAATTTTAATATTTTGGTCATGGAAACAAAATGCAAAAATAACCCCTAATAATACAAGTACTAGGTTTTGAAATATGAAATAGAAAAGAATACAACCTATATAATACAAGTTATCAAAATATTCAGTACCTCTTTTGTTTATTATTTGAAAATAATTAATTATTTGTATTATTTCTTCTTTTTTATTTTTGGTTTTTGGGCCACACCTGATGATGCTCAGGGGTCATTCTTGGCTTTGTACTCAGAAATCAATCCTGGCAGGCTTGGGGAACCATATATGGGATACTGGGGATTGAACCCAGGTCAGCTGCATGAAAGGAAAACATTCTACGTTGCTGTGCTATGGCTCTGGCCCCTATTTCCTCTTTTCGTAAGATAAGTCACTAAGGGGCTGGAGTGATGGCATGGAGGTAAGTCATTTGCTTTGCATGCAGAAGATTGGTGGTTTGAATCTCGGTATCCTATATGGTTTCTCGAACAGACCAGAAGTAATTTCTTAGCGTAGAGCCAGAGGTAATCTCTGAGCGCTGCCGGGTGTGACCCAAAAACAAAAAAAAAAAAAGAAGTAAAAGAGGTAAGTCACTACCTGGTACATAAATTACACAATTATTTAATGTTAACTTTAATATAATTTACCTCTTTCCTTTTGTACTTTTAAGAATCTTTGAGTTAGGATACATAATAAAATCTGAAAATAAAACAAATTTTCAAAAAAATATAGGCAGAAATTCATTAAATATAAAATATGGAGTAATGAAGATTTTTTAATTAACCTTAGCATATGCTTTGACAAAATGAGCTTTAGGTTTAATTTCTGAAACCAAAGGATCACCTTAGGATAATTGAGAACAACCCCTGAAAACTACAGATATACCCCTAAAACTAAAATAATAAATTAAATATAGGTGGTACTTAATCATCTAATAAATGTTTCCAATTGCTGGAACAATAGTAAAGAAAGTAAAGCATTTGTCTTGCTTACAACTGATCCTGGTTCTATCCCAGGCATCCTGTATAGTCCTTTTGCCCTGAGCACAGACCCAGGAGGAAGCCCTGAGCACTGCAGAGTGTGCCCCCCCCCCAAAAAAAAAAAACAAAAAACAAGTGTTTCTTTTTCAATGTTATGCAATTTTCTTTCTACATGATGATCTATAATATTTCTATAATTTAACTATTCCAAGAAACATTTTACTAATTTTTCAATGTTATTTTCTTGAAAAATAAAAAAAAAATTTAAACGTTCTTTATGGTAGGCACAAAAAGATAATCTAGTGAGAAATATGTGTCAAAGCTGTGATCATGTACAAGCCATGGTATAGTTTATTCTTCATAGTGAAGACATTATGTTCTGATTTTATTAAATTGTAAGATTCAGCTTTCACTGCTAAGGCCAAACTTCATGTAGCATTTTTAAAGTAAAGGAAACTTCATTGCTTCTCTATCAGCTTTCTCATCAGCTCTGGTCTTAGCTTTCCAGATAACATAAAATAAATATGTCAAGAATGCAGGAAAGGCTATCACCTACTTGAAAGAAATAGAAATGGTGTTCTTCCTATGAGCAGATTTTTGTGCTTAAAAGATTAAAGCTTATACATTGACCCCCGTGAAATTTTCTCCCCTTAGAACAAAATGCTAAAGGATCAATATGAATTTCAACTGAATATGTCATCAAAGAATTGTTATCAAATGATGAGATAGTGTACTCTTAAAATAGATTAATATTTTTCATGCTGTATATGCTCCCAAATAGCTTAATGAGCCCATTCATTAACATACTAAGTAAACTTTAGCTCAAACACAACTGAAGTATCACAGATATTTAATTAGTGTGGCAGAAATGAATGAGGTTGAGGTTTTGCTATGTTGACTTGTTTAATTAAAACACATTGACTTTTCATAGAAAGATTGTTATGCAAGGTTTTTTTTCCCTTAACCTCCATCCAGTTACTCCAAATTCAACTAACACTGACTTTAACATCTCATCGTGGAAAATTGACATAATTAAGCACTCTTCAAAGTAAAATAGACTCTGATGTCCCTGATACTATTAAATATTTACTGTGTTCATCACTGCAGTATATTCCCTGACAGAAAGTGATTCTAACAAAGTAGATCAAATGATAACATCATACTGCCTTGTAGCAAGTGTATTCAGCTTAATCAATTATTAAACAATATATATCTATATGCATAAAATATAAATGTAGTTGCTGAATAATGTGAAGGAAGAACAATCTATGAAAGTATATCTGGAATATTTCTCACTATTTTCAATGTTCAACTCATACAAGGAGTTTTCTATGCTAATTTCTATTGACAAGAATTCCCTTATGCTGAATATCTTCCCTGAGCTGCTATTAGTATTAAGGAGTAAATAACTAAATTTAGTGGGTTAGTTTTGAAAAAGAATGGAATAAACCAAGAAAGAAAATTCAAAAGTTTTGGGGTTGATATGTCAAAGGACTCACTTACATATTTGACATTCACAAGACCCTAACATCTTCCTGTTCCATTATAGGCCCCCAACATTATTTCCTGGTGATAACATTGACCCTCAATACTGTCAAGGCCAAAGGAAGAGCAACCAAAGTCCATCAGAGCCACACCACTGGGAGTTAGTGAGCCCTGACTGATGACCACTCCTTCAAAGAAAGATAATAAGTTAAAACTAACCTAATTATAGTAGAACCCAAATTATTTATTTATAAAATAGAATTAACTTAAGTAGATGTAGGAGAGAAAAGTAGTTAACTGTTGCTTATTGAGATCTTATATTCTCACTCTTTAGAATGCCTTGTATTATTAGCATCACTGAGGCAACTAGGAAAAAGAATATTATCTTTTGTTGAAATACCATGTTTTTAACTTCTGAACGTCTCTGCATTCTAAATGGGACACCAGAGGTGTGAGAAGTTTTCAACTTGACTTTATTTTAAAAAAATGATAATGATGTAAAAAATATACATGGGACACTTGGTAAAGACTAAGAGAATTTGTAGTAAGCTAGTTTTAAATTTCTCCAAACTTATTTCAGACTCAACTGAATAAATATAATCACAATAGGTATTTTTTGTGTTGGGGGTGGGTCACAAACTGTGGTGCTCAGGGTTACTCCTGTCTCTGAACTAAGAAATTACTTCTGGCAGGATCAGGGGAGCATATGGGACACTGGGTTCTTACCTGCTGTTCAATCACCAAGCCCACACGAATCATTTTTTAAGATGACAGATATTAAAAACAATTATTAAGCACATCATCAGTTAGTGGGTAGAAGGAAAACAGAGGCTGGCATATTTACAGAACCTGTCAGCAGATACCCTTAACGTAGAGAGTCCTAACATTTTCCGATTCTATTTTTGTCTAGTTACCCTCTACATCAAAAATACCCTAAACTTTTACTCTAATCTTTCCTAGCCAGATTTTTTGCTTATTTGATCATATTTTAAAAGATTTAGACTGTTTGCCTAGAGGATAATGCTTACTTTATTTTTTGTTAGGGAGACGATTGATATAATAACAATTGATATAGTAACTCAAGAAGTACTTTTTAAGAGGAACAAAAAATACTAATATAGATAGAAGGGAGAATTGCTTTTATCATTGGAAGTAGGTAGAATTAGAAGTTTAAAAAGTAAAAATTTGTGAGAAACACACATACATATATGTATACATTTAATATATTACTACTTTGCCACACAAAAATATGATATTATTCTTTGGGGATAAAATGGAAAAGCTTGTTAAGTATAATGGAAAGTTAAAGACAATTCATATGTTATATAAAATCTAACAAATAACTAGAAAATCTAGCAAACAACAAAAATAATTCTGAAACTCAATAAAAATTATCTGATACCATAGGGGAAAGTGAGGGTTCCAAGAGTACAGAGGTTTTATAAATAGCGAAATATCATTGAATCCTCGATGTAGGAAATAGTGAGTCTAATGTACGTATATGTACAAACCAAGATCCCTGGAGTTCTATTGCATTGTAAACCAATGGTATCAATTTAAAAAAAAGAAAGTAAAGAGACTTATTTCTGTGGCTTTTTGCTTTCATTTTATCTTGCCATTTAAAACAGAACTTTAATCTCAAAAGATAGTGGATATTTTATACTTACCACACTGAGATGGGATCCATTGTAATTCCCTCAATGAAATCATGACCTGACTTGTTCCATAAGTTATATTCTTAATAAATAAAAAGTATTTACTGAAATGATTGTAAAATATCCTAAAATATCTCTGAGGAACTGAAGAGCTTTATGAATTCTTTGAGACATACTCAAAATTTTCTTTAACACATTAACTTTTATAAGTACATTCCTTCCATAATACTAACTGGTTTGGGGAGTAGAAACTATGTGTAAATGTTTTAAGCACCCAAAAACAAAATTTCAGTGACAGCATACAATGTAATAACCATATTTAAAAACAAATGTTTTACAATCTCAAAACTAAATGAGTTCCCTAAAATAACTGAAAATCACTTACCTAAATACTGTTTTCTCTAACTACTTATCAAATAAATGTATGCATATAGACTATAGAGTTTTTTTATGAGCTGTAATCATAGAGACACTGAACAAAACTTATATACAAAATTTAGCATTTTGATTTACTCATTTCATGATAATTCTATTTTTATTATGTAACTTGTATTACATAGGCAGAATTTTTGCACCATATTAAGTAAATAAAATAAAATTTAATTAAATAACTTAATTTAAATAAAATTTTAAAAAATTTAAATGCCATGATTAATTCTTTGTAAAAGTTCTAAAGTTCTTTAAAATTTCATTATCTTGCATGAATTATAACATTAAAGTCAGGTACTTTTTTAACTATGTGTTTTGATCACTAACTTCTTGCAAAATTACTTTGTCCCTGGTGATATTATTGTCTTTGTGGGGGAAATTCTTGGCCTCGATGATTGGCTGCTTTCCAGGGAGTTGATGACTGCTGCCTGCAACTTGCTTTCAGCTGCTTGCAGTTCATGGTATTTGCCACTTTCGTGTTCATGCTGACCCTGGAATAGTCTGGTCAATAGAAAGGAGTGGTGCATAAAAACCAGATAGACTCATAGGGGAAAGTGTAATTCAGCCAGGGGTTGTTGAGCAGACTCTTTGACCTTACTGAGCCAGTAAAGCTTTTGGCTCGGCAGCTTTCCCTGCCACTTTTATCAGGCAGAGTTAAAATAAATCACCTGAGAATCAGGGTTGATGTAACTTAGGGTAGTTGTGCTAATTAACTAAGAAAAGGTGAAAAAAAAAGGTAAAAAGTAATTTTATAAGTGTATGACAACAGTCATACCATTGTTTTCAAAAGAAAGTTCATTCAAATAAATGGTATAAATTAAAAACAAGCTTCACATTCTGAAATTTAAGTAATGTGTAAAAGTAACATTAATATTGTAATAAAAATTAAAGAATTCATCTAGCCCCTGAGCCATAGATTATAATTACCAATATTCTTTTCCTTTCATTTGATTTCCTTTTTTTTTTCATTTTTGGCCCTATTTAAAAAAAATTTTTAATATAATTTTTATTTTGATCATAGTGGCTTACATATTGTTGACAATAATATTTTAGGTATATATTTACATAAAATCAGGGGGGATTCCCATCTCCAAATTGTCCTCCCTACCCATCCGTTTTTGTCCTACCTCCCATTTCCTCTTCCCTCACCCCCAGGGCGGCTAGAATATGTGGTCCCCTCTGTATCTAACCTACTATTTAGTAGTCTTGGATCAATTTGGTCTTGGTGCCTCCCTTGTTTCCCCCTCTAAGTGGGGGCAGGGCTAGCTAGTTCAAGTTGTGTGGTTTTGTCTGAAAAAGAGAAAATAAATAAACTGGTGTAAGAGTCTAATACCCCGAAAATGGGCAGAATCCTTCTAGAGGTTCTCATCATCGATTTGGGAAATGAATGAGAAAAAGAAGGTGAAACACTCCACCAGTACCAAAAGAAGTGTCAAATATCCAGTGAGGACTCCGGCTATATCAATAAGCACCACAAATAACAGATTAAAAAAAACAAAACAAACAAAAAACAAACAAAAACAAACAAACAAACAAAAAAAACACGCCGTGGTCTTGAAATAAGAAACATGGCGTAGCACAAAACGAAAGAAGAGAAAGGAAGAGAGAGAAAAAAAGAAAAAAAAAGAATAATTTTTAAAGAAATATTTTTCTACTTTTATTGAAAAAAATAATTTACATAAGTCACTTATTCAAAGTGTGTGTGTATATATATATATATATATATATATATATATATATATATTGTGGAATGGTTACCATGATGGTTTAGTTAATGTAGAAATATTATAGATACAATTCAAAATTATTCTTCACGACTAATTTTTTAGGCTCTACTACAAATAAAAATGGGAAATTTTACATTGTTGCTCATATAAATGATGAAGAATTTTATATGCCAGCAAATACCCAGCTCATATTACCCAGCTCATAATACCCAGCTCATTTTGAATTTTAGAAAAATTCAAAAACAGGGGCCAGAGAGATAGCATGGAGGAAAAGTGTTTGCCTTGCATACAGAAGGTCAGTGGTTCAAATCCCGGCATCCCATATGGTCCCCTGAGCCTGCCAGGGGAGATTTCTGAGCATAGAGCCAGGAGTAACCCTTGAGTGCTTCCAAGTGTGACCCCCCCCCAAAAAAAAATCAAAAACAAATTCCTGCTGATATCTTATTGGTCAAGCTGATGCAAATACAATATTTTACCCACAATATATGGTTGTCCTTTAATGTATCTCTTAAATCTCCTTAATTTATGATTTTTTTTTCATTTCTATTGTACTTTCCTCTGCCATAAATTGATAAAAAAAAAAAGTCAGTTTTTCAGTATGGCTTCTAGCAAATTTCTTTTTATTCATGTTATTGTGTCACTTTTTTTAAGCAAAAGAAGTTGGACAGATTTTGTTTTTCAATTAACTTATTTTATTTTATCTTATTTTATATTTTACATTTTATTTATGCTCTTGCAGTCTAAGGCATAGTCCTGACTCTGTTCAATGATCACTTCTTGCTGGCGTTCAAATTTCTATCTGTCTTGCAGGGATAAAATCTTGGGTCTACCACATGCAGAACAAATGCCTTATTTCTTATACCATCCCAGTGAACCCAAAATTATTTTCTAAATGCTGTTTTATTCTTTATATCATAGGTTTCCAAGAATCATACAACATCTTGCTTTTAAACATTGATAAATTTATTAATTTCCTAGTGTCAGCTTCATTCAATTATAATGTTCAGCTGTGAAATTTCCTACCTGATCAAGTCACTCATAGAGTAACACTATTTTTTTGAAAAAGTTCTCTGTTTACTTATTTTATGTGTTTACTTACTTGAGATGTTATCAAATATTGATGCATGTTGCTTAAATTAATTATTTCATTAGATATTGGAAAATTAAAATATAAGTACTTTGTTATATAATTTAATTGCTTTTCTTGTGTATTTTATCAAATTAAACAATCTGTCAATATATAATTACATTTTATCAACATACCCTCACCATAATATTATTTCAAATATATTTTCATTTTCTTAATAGCTTATATACTTGTTTTAATGGTCTCAATCTTTTTTATTTTCCTTTATCTTTTTATATTATCTTATTTTTTTGTGTTTTTGTTTTTTGTTTTTTTGGGCCACACCCATTTGATGCTCAGGGGTTACTCCTGGCTAAGCGCTCAGAAATCGCCCTGGCTTGGGGAGACCATATGGGACGCCGGGGGATCGAACTGTGGTCCTTTCTTGGCTAGCGCTTGCAAGGCAGACACCTTACATCTAGCACCACCTCTGCGGCCCCACATCATCTTATTTTTAATTAATTCAAAGTTAGTAAATAAAACTTGTGAAATAATTTATTTTTATAAGAATTTATGAAAATATTTTTACAGTCAAATTTCTAACCAGAGTTATTTCTTTATAAAACTTGCATATGAACTTCTAGTTTTATTTTATTTATTTATATAAATATATTTATATAAAATAAAATATATTTATTTATATAAATATTATTATGATCTATTACTAAATTTTTAAATTGCTTTTGTTGTTTGTTCTCAAAGAATTACTTCATACCATACTCTTCTAAGGACTAATAAGAATAATCTATTGTAATATTCATGATATCTTCACTATCAAAATAAGTCTGATAGCATCATTTTAAAGTAGAGACCATCAAGGTACTATAGAACTGATGCTTTCATCTATGTTGTTTTCAGAACTTTAATATGCTAAAATACTATTATATTCCTTGGTTGGATAGTTCGTATTGTGTTATTATGTTATTTGTGCTATAATTTTCAGTATATTTTTTTATCATTGATCAATTACCAAGCTTAGTGATAAAAGCCTTTTCACATTAGATGTTACTTTTGCTGTGCTGAACGTATTTTAAGCTCAAGGTGAGAAGTGAATCAAATGAATTGAAACTCAAGTCATTTTTTTTATTCCCCCACTCACAGCAGAAAACTGAGCAGACTTTCTAATCCTTCTTTTTCGACATTATGATTAATAATAGTATTAATATTAACATTATGAAATATGTTATCACACAACCTCACCAAACCATCAACACTGAGTTTTGATATCCTTTGTCATTGACTCTGTGCCTCCACCATGTTCTCCTTCAACTTAGCATAATCAGACTTTCAGAGCTTCTAGTCACTAACAATTCTTTATTTTCTTATTATGTTTCTTTATATCCTACCTATGAGTTAGATAGTTCTACAATTGTCCTTTATCTAATTCACTTCACAAATGCTTTTTAGTTGCATTCAAGTTACAACAAACTTCAATGTAGAACTCTACAGATAGCTGAGCAATATTGGATTGTGTTTATTCTGCATATTCTTCATTCCTTCATCTATTTTTGGGCACTTGCATTGATTCTAGTTCTTAGCAATTGCAAAGAAAGCTATGCAGCGAACATAGAAATGCACATAACGTTAGGGAAAAGATCAAGAAGTAGAATATCTAGGTCATATGAAAGCTCTCATCTTAATTTTTTTGATATGTCTTCATACCTTCATCACTAAAGACTGGACTAGGGTACAGGCCCACCTAAAGTGATTGAGGTTTTTTTTTTCCTTTTTGTCTTCTTCTTCTTCTTCTTCTTCTTCTTCTTCTTCTTCTTCTTCTTCTTCTTCTTCTTCTTCTTCTTCTTCTTCTTCTTCTGGGAGTGGGGTGGGCAGTGCCACACCCGGTGACCCTGGCTGGGAGCTCAGAAATCTCTCCTGGCTTGGGAGACCATATGGGACGCCAAGGGATTGAACTGGGGTCAATCCTAGGTTAGCATGTGCAGGGCAAACACTCTACTGCTTACAGCACACCGTTCAGGCCCAAGATGAGAATTTTTTTCCATTACATTCCTCTGACATTGTTTGCAGGTGTTTTGCAGTGTGCCATTCTTGTTAGTATAAGGTGCTATTTCATTGCCATTTTTAATTTACATTTTCTTGTTATATTCATTTCATCTTTGTTTATGATGGATGGGCACAACCAGTGATTATCAGGGCTTTCTCTTGACTCTTCTCAGGAACCAATTCTGGAAGTTATCAAGAAACCATATGTGGTGCATATTCAGAGGACAAGGGGACCTAGGGACCTAGGAGCATCTGCAGTGTGTAGGGTGCATATCTTGGATGTGGCTGATAAGAATCAAACTTAGGTCAATTACATGCAAGGCATTCAACCTACCCACTGTACTTTCTCTGGCTCCTGTATTTCCCCTTTAATCAGTAATGCTGAACACTTCATATAGCTGTTTGGAAATGTCTATTCATCTCTTTATCTTACTTTTTGGAAGAGGCATATTTGTATTTTGTTCTTGAGTTTTATTAGTACTTGCATATTAGAGATATTAGTTCTTTCTCCAATGTATGAAAAGGGAATATAGTCTCCAGTTCAATTAAGAATCATTATTTTGCTATTTTCTTCACAATGAATAAAACATTTTAGTTTGTTGCAGTCCAATTAGTTTATTTTGCTCTGTTTCCTTAATCAAAAGTATTAAATCCTTAGATGCCTCCAGTCAATTTCATGAAGAGTTCTGTTTATGGTCTAAATTTATTTTGTGAATTTGAGTATTATATAAAGATCTTAGTACCAATATAATTGGCATTTCTGTATCATATAAATAGATATTTGGTTTATCTTTTCATGTGGATCAAAAGTTTTACGACACTTTTTGTTGAAGAGACTTTTCCCTTCCACTTCATATACATCATTAGTTTGCCATAACTTATGCTTTTCAAGTTCTAGCTCACTTCATGAAGCTCACCACAAAGAGTGATGAGTGTAGTTAGAGAAATAACTACACTGAGAACTATCCTAACAGTGAGAATGAACGAGGGAAGTAGAAAGCCTGTCTAGAGTACAGGACGGGTTGAGGTGGGGAGGAGGGAGATTTGAGACATTGGTGATGGGAATGTTGCACTGGTGAAGGGGGGTGTTCTTTACATGACTGAAATCCAACCATAATCATGTTTGTACTCAAGGTGTTTAAATAAAGATATTAATTTAAAAAAAACACAAAAAATCCATCTTTATTCTCATACAATACCGTTTTAGAATGTTTGTCATATTATGTTATATAATTATTTCTTGCAATTAAAGCTTTGCTCTATACTCTATGACTCTATGATAAATCTTTTATATTAGTTTATTCTTTTCACATGTTACTCACAGGATTCTAATTCTATCTTTGTTGTTTTCCATTTGAATACAATGTGTCTTATTCTTCTGTTTTCTGTTTGTTAAATTTGAAAAACACTTTAGATTCTTTCCTGAATATATGATTCAAACCTCACTTCGGAAAAGTTCTCATCTATAATTTCTTTAGCCAATAATTCTCCCCATATATACTGATACTCTTAAGAATAAAATATTTTGTTTCTTCTGAAGTTATTGCACAAGTATTTAATTATTATTAAGTATTATACATTAAGTATTATTTCTTAATTTTTCAGAGAATATTTTTTATCTTCACATTTTATGATTTTATGCACTTTTACTCTCAAGTATACAGATGTATTTGTCTTTCTTCACTTTCATTTTTTGACCCTCCACTAGCCCTCCAGTCAAGTTCCACTGATTGTTTTTTCATACAGTTTTCCATACAAGTTTTTTGTTTGTTTGTTTGTTTTATTGTTTTGTTTTGTTTGGGTCACACCCGATCGTACTCAAGGGTTACTCCTGGCTCTAGACTCAGAAATCGCTTCTGGTAGGCTCAGGGGACCATATGGGATGCCGGGATTCAAACCACTGTCCTCCTGCATGCGAGGCAAATGCCTTACCTCCATGCTATCTCTCTGGCCCCTCCTATACAAGTTTTCTCTCAGTTTTTCTTTCATTTTTAGAGGTTTTCCTCATTGATTTCCTTAATTTGTTGAACTTCCTTATCATTATAACCTTAATAGTTTGTATCTGAAAGTTTTGTGAACTCTTTATTTCCGGGGATTTTCCTTTTCCACTATATTTGGTGACCTCATGTGTTTATTCATTAATCTTATGTACTTTGAGGATCATTACTATTCTGAAATAATGGTGGTTATCTCAAAATTGCATTGGTTATTATACTGCACTTCCTCTGTGACATAAAGTGTGGGATTCTGTATCATTTGTATTTTATTGCAACTTGAAATTGATGTGATTCGCTAGCACACCCTTTTGTACCATACCTTTTGGAAATTAATGATTTTGTTTTTTTCTACAGGACTATGTACCAGAATAAAATACTACAACACTGCTTGAACCCTTCCCAAGATAACTTTTAGAAGCTTATCACATTCCTGTAATCTCTTGAGAATTTTCCTCAAGATTTGTTTATATAAACAATTGTCTTTATTTTTTCCATTTTGTGCTCCTTGACTTCAAGAAATACAAAGAAATTTCTAAAGCAGTTGTTATTAAATCTTGCATCAAAAATGTAAATTCCCAAATTGGGTCATTTTCTCACTGACAGTAAATCTTTAAGTTTTTCTTCTTAGGAGCTGCTGGAAGTACTAGAAACTATATCAAATAATGACTTTTGTCACATTTAGAATAAAGTTATTGAACTGTAACAACTTACCTTCAAAATTACCACCTTCAAAATATATACTAAGTGGTGTTAAAAAGAAACACAAAACAAATCATAGTGATAAAATAGGAGGTAAGGAACTTGCATTGTATTCAGCCAATCCTATTTTTCCAAGCCTGAGTATGCAGGTGTTACTACTAAATTGAGCATGAAATATCCACTCAGCCCACTGGGTATGGCCTAACATGTCTCCAATTGTTAATATAAAAATAATGTACTTGATTACGGTAGAGAGTTGTATTTATTTTATTTGCTTTGCTTCCAGGAAGCCAGCAAATCTTGTCTACAAAATGTCTAATAAAATGTTAAATTTGGAGGCTGGAGCTATACATGGTACAGTGGGTAGAGCTTTTGCCTTGCATGCAGCCAACCTGGGTTTAATTTTAGGCATCCCATTTTTCCCCCAAGCCTGACAAGTCTGGCCCAAAACCAAAAGAAAATATTTTTTTATGTGTTTAGCAGTCTTGGTTAAAATTCCTTAACTCTCCTAGAATAAAATAATTGAAAACACTATATTAATAAATGTGCATCATTGTTTGATTTATTTATTTAAATATTTTTATTTAAACCTTGGTTACAAAAATATTTGTAGCTGTAGTTCAGTCATTTAATGTACACCATCCTTCACCACTGTAATGTTTTCCCTCCACCAATGTTTTCCATTTCTCTCCTGTCTTAGGGACAGGCATCCTATTTCTCTCTCTCTCTCACTATCATTGTCATGGTAGTTGTTATTGAAGTTATTTCTCTGTGTTCACCACTCTTTGTGGTAAGCTTCATATAATGGGCTTGTCCTTCTGGCTCACATCTCAAGTGTCTCTTGATATTATTACCATACTGTCTTTTATTATTCTTAAAACAAATAATTGAGCCTGACTATTCTGTGTCTATTTCTCTACTTCTGACTCAAGCATAATTGTCTCCATGTCAATCCAATTATAGGCAAACTTCATGACTTTATTTTTTCTAACAGCTGCATAATAGTACTCGATGTACCATAGTTTCTTTAGCCACTCACCTGTTGTTGGACATCTGGGTTGTTTTCAGATTATGGCATTATAAATAGTGCCCCAAATAACATATCACTGCAGAGGACATTTATCTATTGTGTTTTTGTGTATTCCTAGGTTATATTCTGAGAAGTGACATTGCTGAATCATATCAGAGCTCAATTTGCAATTTTTTGAGGAATATCCATATTGTAATCCAGAGAGGTTAGGCCAGATGGCATTCATATCAGCAGTGAATTAGAGTTACTTTCTCTGTGCATTCACACAAACACTGGTTGTTCTTGTTCTTTGTGATGTGTGCCAGTCTCTGTGGTGAAAATTATATCCCATTTTTCTTTTTTGGTTCTTGGGTTTTGGGTCACACCCGGCAGTGCTCAGGGGTTACTCCTGGCTCTATGCTCAGAAATTGTCCCTGGCAGGCACAGGGGACCATATGGGATGCTGGGATTCGAACCACCGTCCTTCAGCATGAAAGGCAAACCCCTTACATCCATGCTATCTCTCCAGCCTTCATATTCCATTTTTTTTATTTGCACATGAGAATTAGTCATGTGGAGCATTTATTTTACATGCCTCTTGTCCATCTGATTTTCTTCTTTGAGATAATGTCTATTCCTTTCTTCTCCCCATTTTTTGATGGGGTTAGATGTTTTTTTTTTCTTGTTAAATTCTGTTAGCAGGAGTAGGGAACCCCGGCGTCCATGGTGAGTGCACTGTTTTAGGGCGCTCACACGTGGACGACCCGCAGCCGCCAGCCACCCTGTGCGCGACCCCCCCCCTCATAGACTGCAGAGGCCAGCCGCGCCAACGGGGAATAGGGAACCCCGGCGTCCCTGGTGAGTGCACTGTTTTAGGGCGCTCACACGTGGACGACCCGCAGCCGCCAGCCACCCTGCGCGCGACCCCCCCCTCATAAACTGCAGAGGCCAGCCGCGCCAACGGGGAGTAGGGAACCCCGGCGTCCATGGTGAGTGCACTGTTTTAGGGCGCTCACATGTGGACGACCCGCAGCCGCCAGCCACCCTGCGCGCGACCCCCCCCCTCATAAACTGCAGAGGCCAGCCGCGCCAACGGGGAGTAGGGAACCCCGGCGTCCATGGTGAGTGCACTGTTTTAGGGCGCTCACACGTGGACGACCCGCAGCCGCCAGCCACCCTGCGCGCGACCCCCCCCCCATAGACTGCAGAGGCCAGCCGCGCCAACGGGGAGTAGGGAACCCCGGCGTCCATGGTGAGTGCACTGTTTTAGGGCGCTCACACGTGGACGACCCGCGGCCGCCAGCCACCCTGCGCGCGACCCCCCCCCCTCATAGACTGCAGAGGCCAGCCGCGCGACCCCCCCCCCTCATAGACTGCAGAGGCCAGCCGCGCCAACGGGGAGTAGGGAACCCCGGCGTCCATGGTGAGTGCACTGTTTTAGGGCGCTCACACGTGGACGACCCGCAGCTGCCAGCCACCCTGCGCGCGACCCCCCCCCCATAGACTGCAGAGGCCAGCTTGTTGGCACAGAGACCACACCACCCGTTGCCTCAACTTCCAGGCCCCAGAGTTCATCCCACCTGACCCGAGCGTAGACTGGGGAGGACATTCCCTAGTACCTAGTGGGCCGGAGTCACCTGCCCAGCTGGGACAGGTGGGACGAATAGACTAGGTGAGCTTGGGCCTGCCCCATGGACCTTTAGGTAACCTAGAGCAACCTAGCCCCGAGCCCCAGAGTGGACCTGAGACCCCCCCTAGGGCTGAGAGCAGCTACCGGGAGGGCTTGACTGGGGGAATTTCTTCCGCGGTAACTCGGAGGAGCAGAGCTTCATTGACCCCCAGATAAGGGAGGGAACAGAGAGTCAGGCTCAACAGCGCCCGCAACCAGTGTGGCCAGAAGCGGAACTACACCTGCTGACAGGAATAAAGAGGAAGACTGACTTCCAACTAGTAGAGGAGAGGAGAAAAAGGAGAGGAGAAACAGTGCCCCCCACCACTGTGGTCAGGAAAGGGCCAGTACTAGCTGCCAACAAAAGAGGAAAACAACTAACCAGGCCACATAAAGAGTACAGGAGGATCAAAACCTCAGCGAGTTCACCCAAAAGTCCCTCTAGAACCACCCTCAGGGAGGGAACCAACTCCCACACCACAGGGGATCAAAACAGGTGAAAATTAGAAGCACAGCACTCTAAAACACACCATTAAATACAAAGAAATATGCGTAAATCAAGGAAATCACTAATATCTGGAGATATGGTGACAAACTCTTGCAAGCTTCCAAGTCCACCAAAATACACAGATACACGCGATGAAGACCTAAAAGCAGCCATGAGGAAGGAAATGCAAGAATTAATAAAAGGAATTAGAGAAACCCTAGCTATCGAGTATAAGAAATCTATGGATGAACAAATCAGCCAAATTAAAGAAGAAATGTTAAAGAACATGAGAGATTCCATACAAAAAGAAGTGAAGGAATTAACAGACAAAGTAACAAGCCTTACAAGCAGAAACACAGAATTGGAGAAACACATTGAAGAACTCGAAGGAAAACTGCAAACAAAAAATGATCAAGAAACCAACAAAGAAATAAAAGGCAAAGCACTGGAAGGAAAGGTCCAGTATCTAATGAAAAAGGACAAAAGAAACAACCTAAGAATTGTGGGTATACCAGAAGGGGAGGAAGTAGGGAAAGGGGAAGAACAAGTAGTCAGAGAGATAATAGCGGAGAACTTCCCCACCCTCTGGAAGGATACTGCAATGCCAATACAGGAAATAAAAAGAGTTCCCAATAAGATAGACCCCAATAAACAAACACCAAGACACATGGTAATCCAATTGGCAAAAAACAAAGAGAAAGAAGAACTCCTTAAAGCAATAAGGAAGAAAAGAAACCTCAAGTACCAAGGTAGGGACATAAGAATCAAACCAGATCTCCCATTTGAAATAATTCAAGCAAGAAGACAATGGAATGACATATTTAAACGACTGAATGAAAGAAATTTCCAACCTAGGGTCCAATACCCAGCAAAACTTACATTCATATGGGAGGATAGACTAAAAACATTCTCAAACAAGAACGAATTTGAACTATTTGTGCAAACAAAACCGATCCTAAACGACTTACTCAAAGACGAATTACACAATCCAAACCCCCAATTGTAACAAAAACCACCCTACACAACACAACTACACAACAATCCTCTCTCTCAATAATCTCCCTAAATGTTAACGGACTAAACTCTCCAATTAAAAGACACAGAGTAGAGAACTGGATTAGGAAAAATAAACCGGACTTCTGCTGTCTGCAAGAAACACACCTACAGATGCAGGATAAGCACAGGCTTAGAATAAAAGGATGGAAAGTGATTATTCAGGCCAATGGAAAACAAAAAAGAGCAGGGACAGCAATTCTTATATCAGACCAAATTGCATTCAACCTCAAGAAAGTGATCAGAGACAAAGAGGGTCACTACTTACTGATCAGGGGAACATTAGATCAAGAAACACTAACCCTGGTCAATATCTATGCACCTAATGTAGAGCCAGCAAAATATGTGAGGCAACTACTGGCAAACCTGGAGAAACACATGAAGGGAAATGTGATAATAGCAGGGGACCTCAATACTCCACTATCACCACTGGACAGATCCACCAAACAGAAAAATAGCAAAGAAATAAGAGCTCTGAATGAAAAATTAGAAGATTTAGGGCTAATAGACTTATATAGAGCCCTCCACCCCCAGAAAGCAGAATACACATTCTTCTCAAGCCCACATGGAACCTTCTCCAGAATAGACCATATATTAGGATACAAAGCCAACCTATATAAGACCACAAAGGTAAGGATCATTAGAAGTACCCTCTCAGATCACTATGCCACAGAGCTCAAAATTGAGGTCAAGAAGAAGCAATGGAGAAAAACTAATACCTGGAGATTAAACAACATGCTGCTCAACAACAGCTGGATCAAAGAACAACTCAAGGAAGAAATAAAAAGATTCCTTGAGACAAATGACAATGAAGAGACAACATGTCAAAATTTATGGGACACAGCAAAAGCAGTAATTAGGGGGAAACTCATAGCAATTCAGGCCTATGTCAAGAATCAGGAAAATAACAAAACCAACAGTTTAAAAGATCACCTCAAAGAATTGGAACATCAGCAACAGAGAAGTCCAACCACATCCAGAAGGCAAGAAATAATAAAAACCAGAGCAGAAATAAACAACATAGAAACCAAGAAAACAATACAAAAAATCAATGAGACCAGGAGTTGGTTTTTTGAAAAAATAAACAAGATAGACAAACCACTGGCAAAACTCACCAAAAAAAAGAGAGAAAACACCCAAATCAATAGGATCACAAATGAAAGGGGAGAGATTACAACAGAACCCCAAGAAATACAACATATCATGAGATCATATTATGAACAACTATACTCAACTAGGCTAGAGAACCCAGTAGAAATCGATAGATTCTTGGAAAAACACCCTCTTCCAAGACTGGAAAAGGAAGATCTAGAAATCCTAAACAGACCAATCACCTCAGAGGAAATTGAAGATGTAATTAAAAAACTCCCTAAGAACAAAAGCCCAGGCCCAGATGGATTTACAGGTGAATTCTATCAAACATTTCAAGAAGAGTTACTACCACTTTTCCATAGGCTCTTCCAAACCATAGAAAAAACAGGAATCCTCCCCAACTCCTTTTATGAGGCTAATATCACACTCATTCCCAAAGAAGGCAAAGACACTACCAAAAAAGAAAACTACAGACCAATCTCACTAATGAACATAGATGCAAAGATACTCAATAAAATATTAGCAAACCGAATCCAGCACTTCATCAAAAAGATCATACATCACGATCAAGTGGGATTCATCCCAGGAATGCAAGGTTGGTTCAACATACGCAAATCAATCAACATTATACACCACATCAACAACATGAAAGACAAAAACCACATGATCATATCAATCGATGCAGAGAAGGCATTTGACAAAATCCAACATCCTTTCATGTTAAAGACACTCAGCAAAATAGGGTTAGAAGGAACCTTCCTCAAGATAGTTACAGCTATCTATGAAAAGCCTACAGCCAACATTATACTCAATGGTGAGAAACTAGAAGCATTCCCACTAAGATCAGGAACTAGACAAGGCTGTCCACTCTCTCCACTCTTATTCAATATAACCTTAGAAGTCCTAGCAATAGCAATCCGACAAGAGAAGGAAATCAAAGGAATTCAAATTGGGAAAGAGGAACACAAGCTATCTCTCTTTGCCGACGATATGATGATATACATCGAAAAACCTAAAGAGTCCACAGTAAAACTCCTAGAAACAATTAACCAATACAGCAAAGTGGCTGGTTACAAAGTCAATACACAAAAGACAGTAGCGTTTCTATATACAAACAATGAAGTTGAGGAGAGAGAGATTAAAAATACAATTCCATTTAAGATAGTATCAAAAAATATCAAGTATCTAGGAATCAACCTTACAAGAGAAGTGAAAGACCTATACCAGGGAAACTTCAAAACACTCCAGAAAGAAATTGAAGATGATCTAAAGAAATGGAAGAACATCCCATGCTCATGGATAGGTAGAATTAACATAATCAAAATGACTATCCTACCCAAACTCCTATATAGATTTAATGCAATCCCTATCCAAATCCAGACACAATTCTTTAAAGAATTAGAACAAGCATTCACAAAATTCATCTGGAACCACAAAAGACCCAGGATAGCCAAACAAATACTGAAAAACAAGAAGCTGGGAGGCATCTCCTTACCTAACTTGAAACTATACTATAAAGCCATAGTAATCAAAACAGCATGGTACTGGAACAGAGACAGGACATCAGACCAGTGGGTCAGAACAGAATTCCCAGACATAAACCCCCAGGTATATAGCCAACTAATATTTGATAAAAGAGGCAAGAATCTGAAATGGAACAAAGAAAGCCTATTCAACAAATGGTGTTGGTACAACTGGAAAACCACATGTACGAAAGTGAAAATCAACCCATACCTTACTCCTTATACAAAAATCAACTCAAAGTGGATCAAAGACCTTGAAATCAGACCCGAATCCATAAAGTTTATTGAGAATAAAATAGGCAGAACACTCAAAGACCTATATATCAAAAAGGTCTTTGAGAATGGAGCACCAATGGCAAGAACGTTAGCATCAAATATAAACAAATGGGACTACATCAAACTAAAAAGCTTCTGCATGGCAAAAGAAACCCTGCTTAACGCAAGAAGACAGCTAACAGAATGGGAAAAAATCTTTTCACTCGACATATCAGATAAAGGGCTGATATCTAGAACTTACAAAGCACTCAGAAAGCTGAGCCCCCCAAAAGCAAACAAAGCTATAAAAAAATGGGGAGATGAAATGAATAGACACTTCTCTGAGGAAGACAGAAGGATGGCCAACAAACACATGAAAACATGCTCACCTTCACTCATCATCAGGGAGATCCAAATCAAGACAACAATGAGATACCACCTTACACCAGTGAGGATGGCCCACATCAAAAATAATGGAAACAACCTTTGTTGGCGGGGATGCGGTATGAAAGGAACTCTCATCCACTGCTGGTGGGAATGTCCCCTAGTCCAACACCTATGGAGGAAAGTCTGGAGAGTGCTCAAAGAACTCAGAATTGAGCTGCCATTTGACCCAGCAATTGCCCTCCTAGGCATATACCCACAAGATGGAAGGACATTCATTCCAAAATACATATGCACCCCACTATTTATCGCAGCACTCAGTATAATAGCCAAATCTTGGAACCAACCTAGGTGTCCAACAATGGATGAATGGATCATTAAGATGTGGTACATATACACAATGGAATATTACATGGCAGTTAGAAATGATACAATCACAGACTTTGCAGCAATGTGGATGGACCTAGATCATGTTATGTTAAACGAAGTAAGCCAGAAGACAAAAGATAAACACAGAATGGTAGCACTATTCTGAAACACCTAGAACATATATTTTATACACAACTAATACCTAACAATCATATAACAGGGTTTAACAGGGTAGAAACTCCGATCACTGTAATAGTCAACATATACGTGGGAGCAGTGTCCAAAATACATGAAAAAGGAACAATGCAAACTCTTGACTGCACATTATACCACAAAGAAAACAGCAACAACAGAAACAGCAACATGGAGAGAACAGGTATGTAACCAGACTCCTACAACAAAGGCCCACAATAATCCCTTAGAGATCGTAAACAGGAACACAAGTATAGAACACCGCGGGAAATCACGTAATGCAATGGCAACATACCATAACACTACGTTTTAATCCCTTTACCTTACTATATTTTAAAAATAACCTCTCAGCTTTTCTTTCCACAGGCGCCCTTAGATACAAAGGGCGGACAAACTAAGATGGCAACTCGGGATACCACACGAGATACCATACCTTGCTTGCACTATGAGACGGCCACGAGAAAACTCTTTAACATTCACTTTATCTCTAGGTTAAACCTTCTTTTAGGAATCGAAGCACGTGACCAGTCAGACCACCAAAGCAGTACCTGCGATGTACAGACCTAAACTACAGGCTCTAGTCATCGAACACATTCAACCAAACCAGCATTCCCTTGCTATTCTCTCCTTTCTTCTCTCTATTTTTTTTTTCTCTTTTCTTTTTCTCTTCTACTCTTCTCTTTACTTTTTTCCCTTTCTCTTCTCCCTTTCTACGGTATTTTCTCTTTTCTCTTCCTTCATACCCCTCCCATATATCTTCCCCTTTCTCCCCCCCGGAAATCCAACTATCCCTTCACCCCTCAATCCCATCCAGATCTCCCACCATATTAAAACTCTCCACCCTCAGTCCTTAATCTTTTAGGCATCAAGATCGACCTCCTACCCAATGAACCAGTACCCAGCACCCAGGCGAGGGGACACCCAACCGAACCCACACATCGTCTCCTGCAAGAAAAGACAGCCAACTCCCCTGTGGACACATGCTGCGAGACCCTCCCTACCAACTCCCCCTAACATGGACTGTTTCTTGAAACCGGACTTAGGTCCAATAGTATCCCCAATGCAAGAACTCTTCCAAGACCTCCCAGCTGCAAATTTTTACCAATCTGAAGGGGGGCAGGGGGTGTGATTGGAAGATGCCTGGGAACCCACACACCACAAGAAAAATCCAAAAGACAATGGGAAAACTGTACTTCCAACATAGGCATAAGACCTGTAATACACCAACTCTTTACCTGTTCTCTCCCAAATGCAAAGTAGTCTTTTGCACCACATTGGTCCTTTAAAAACTTCGCTAACTCATTTTAATTTTTTTATATTTTTTTAATTAACTTATTTATTTAAATGTTTGCCTTACATATACATTTGTGGGCACATACACTTTTATTTCCTTTTTTTTTTTTTTTTAATCGTCTTTGGGTATGTGACCTATCTCTGTTACTCACTCTGTCCACCCCAAATACTCCGACATATAATGGAGCACCACTTCCCCCTGCAAAGGCACACTAAATAAAGGGGAAATCTTACATAGTAAAAAAAAAAAAAAAAAGAGCTCTTATCTACTAGAGATAGGAACTCATAGTTGTTTACAATACAGGGTTATCTCCTACCTTGAAAATATGTCATGTGGAATCAACTTAGACCTCAGGTGATTAGATACCATTCAACCAGCCTTGAACCCTGGATCCCAGACATAGAAACGGCACAGCTCCTCACAACAGCTGTAAGAAACAATCTCCATCTGGGACAGCCTTATTACTGCAGGGTCAACAACAAGGGCCAGCTCTAACATGATATCTCGACAATGAGGAAAATGTGAACAACTTGACCTTAGAGCAGTTTAGCCTACCTCACCAGCTAACGACAAGACAAAACCAGAAGACGTGGCACCCTTTGGTAGGTCCAAAAGCCAAGATCGTGATTTGCAGATGACTGGATACTAGAACCACGACCAGACTGTATACATCTTGGGACCAATAAAAAAGCCCTAGTCTAGGGTTTGAACTAAGACCTGCACAATAAGCATGATCCCCAGTCCCAAAGGTCCGGCAGAGACAATTGTAACGGAAAGGGGCTTCTGGAAGAACAAAGAAAGAGGCTATCCTAGATGCCTTCCTAGGTTCAGCGCAAAGACCAAGATCACCAACCACAGAAGATGGATTAAAATGGCACTGAGGTAACAGAACCTCCAGATTCACAAAGACTGACTTCACCATAAGTCCCACCTCAGGATATGTACAGATACTGGGACTGCTAAACACAGAGCTCTGATGGTATCACACTGGACAGAGCAGAAGCTTTCCACACACCAAAAAAAAAAAAAAAAAACCACAACCTGGAGAGTAATGATCCTGAGCAAAGACTAGAGCTGATTCCATGACAGTATACTCCAAGGACGGAGAAACCCCATATCTTATAGGGCAAGTGAATTCCTTTTCGAATGACCCCAATATTTACTGTGCCAGGGCAGGAGGGAAAAAAAAATACAAAAAACACAAAACCTTGGTTATGTATATATATATATATATATCTTACCTTCATTTATTATTGTTATTATTATTTTTATTTACCTAGCTATTTTGGTCGATTCCTCAGTTTGGATGTGATTATTGAAATTGTTGGCCCCAATTATTCTTTTTTTTTTTTTTTCTTTCTTTTCTTTCTCTTCCTTTCTTTTCTTTCGTTATGTGCTACGCCATGTTTCTTATTTCAAGACCACGGCGTGTTTTTTGTTTGTTTGTGTTTGTTTTTAGTTTGTTTTGGTTTATTTTTTATCTGTTTTTTTGTGGTGCTTATCGTTATAGCTGGAGTCCTCACTGGATATTTGACACTTCTTTTGGTACTGGTGGAGTGTTTCAACTTCTTTTTCTCCTTCATTTCCCAAATCGATGATGAGAACCTCTAGAAGGATTCTGCCCATTTTCGGGGTATTAAACTCTTACCCCGGTTTATTTATTTTCTCTTTTTCAGGCAAAACCACGCAACTTGAACTAGCTACCCCTGCCCCTACTTAGAGGGGGAAATAAGGGAGGCATCAAGACCAAACTGATGCAAGACTACTAAGTAGTTGGTTAGAGACAGAGGGGACCACATATTCTAGCCGCCCTGGGGGTGAGGGAAGAGGAAATGGGAGGTAAGACAGAAACGGGGGAGTAGGGAGGACAATTTGGGGATGGGAATCCCCCCTGATTTTATGTAAATATGTACCTAAAATATTATTGTCAACAATATGTAAGCCACTATGATCAAAATAAAAATTATATTAAAAAAAATTCTGTTAGCAAATTATATATCTTAAATATTATCCCCTAATTGATAATTTCCCCCATTCCGTGGGTGGCCTTTTTATCCTATTCACTATTTCCTTCTCAGTTTAATGTAGTCCCAATTGTTTATCTCTGCTTCCATTTGTTTGGACATTGGTGTTTCCTCTTTGAAAATGCCTTTAGTTTCAATGTCATGGAGTGTTTTTGCCTATGTTTTCTTCCATATAACTTATAGTTTTAGGTTGGATATCAAAGTCTATATAACCTATTTTTATTTGGCCTCTGTGTATGGTGTTAAATAAACATCTGAATTTACCTTTTTTTTTTTTTTTTTATTTTTGGGTCACACCAAGCAGCGCTCAGAGGTTTCTTGTGGCTCTATGCTCAAAAATCGCACTGGCAGGCTCCGGGGACCATATGGGATGCCACTGTCCTTCTATATGCAAGGCAAATGCTCTACATCCATGCTATCTCTCCAGCCTCGGAGTTTATATTTTTGCATGTGGCTGACGTGTTGTCCCAGAATTACTTGTTGAGGAGGCTTTCCTTGCTCCCTTTTGCGTTTCTTGACCCTTTATCAAAGTTTAATTGATTGTCTGAGGGTCATTTTCTGAATACTCAAGTCTATTCCTTGATTTGTGGATCTGTCTTTATTCCAATACCATGCTGTTTTAATGACTATTGCTTTATGTTACAATGTAAAGTTGGGAAAAGTGATAACACCCATATTTTTCTCATAAGGGTTGTATTAGCTATTTGTGGCATTTATTATTCCATATGAATTTCAGGAGTGTTTGATCCACTTCTTTGAAGAATGTCCTGGTATCCTTAGAGAAATTACATTAAATGTGTTCAATGCTTTGGGGAATATTGCCATTTTAATGATGTTAATCCTCCCAATCCATGAACAGGGTATGTGTCTCTATTTTCTTCTTTCCTCTTTTATTTTTTGAGCAGTGTTTTGAGTTTATTTATGTTTAAATTTTTATTTTGACTAAAGTGGATTACAAATCTTTCACAGTAATATTTTAGGTACATAGTGACATTGAATCAGGGGCATTGAATGGGACCTATTTTTATGTCTTTCATCTCTTTTTAATAATACATTTATTTTATTATCTTAAATATTTATATTATATATATTATCTTTAGTATATCCTCGTCATTGTCTTCTTTGAAATACAGAGGCATCTATTTTAATGTAGTCCCATTTGTTATCTTTGCTTTTACTTGCTTGGTCAGTGATATTTCATCCTTGAGGATGCAGTAGTTCAGTGTTATGAAGTTTTCTTATTTTTTCCTCTCTGTACATTGTGGTTTCAAGTTTTATGATGAGATTTTTAATATGTCATAATTTGAATTTTTGTATAATGATAGAAAGGTGTATGATTTAATTTTCTTGCATGTAGCAGATCCGTTTTACCAGCACCACGTATTGAAGAGATTTTTCTTGTTCTACTTCATATCTGTTGCTCCTTTAAAATAGTTAACTTATTTATACCTGGGTTTTTCTTAAGATATTACATTCTATCCACTTGTCTGAGAGCCTGTCTTTTTTCCAGTAACATGTGGTTTTAATAATTATTGCTTGGAGTGATGTTTGAAGTTAGAGAAAGCAACGCCTCCCATTTTCTTTACTGAAGACCTGTTTTAGCTATTCACTGAGGTTTATTGTGCCATATGAATCATAGAAGTGTTTGGTCTATTTTTTAAAAAAAGCATAATAAATATCCTTATAGGAACTATATAGAATCTGTCCAATTCTTTTGGGAGTTACAATGTCATTGGAGTGATCTTGATAATCCCAATACATGATCAGGGTTTGTGTTTCAATTTTCTCATGTCTCTTTTGATTTCTCAAAGTAGTGTTTTGTAGTTTTCTTTGTATAAGTCTTTTAGCTATTTAGTTAAGTTGAGGTACTTGTATTTATGAAGCAAAATTGTGAATTTGATGGTGCTAGAGTGGTGGCACAGTGGTAGGGTGTTTACTTTGCACATGGGTGACTTAGGATGGATGGCGGTTTGATCCCCAGGCATCTCATATGGTCCCCCAAGCAAGGGGCGATTTCTGAGTGCATAGCCAAGAGTAACCCCTGAGTGTCACCAGATGTGCCCCCCCTAAAAAAAAAAAAAGCTTATTTGAGTGTTTTGTTTATTTATTTATTTCATTTTAAACTCTTTACTTTCTATAATTAATTGTAGATAGAAAATTCATAGGCTTCTCATATTTGTTTTGTATCTAACTGCCTAAAAATCTATTATTTATCAAAAACTTTATAGAGTTGTTAGTATTCTAAATATAGTATCCTATCATTGATGAATAGTAAGAGCTTCTTGTCTAGATACTCTTGATAACTTTCTCTTGCCTAGTTGCTATGGCATATTTACTCAGTACTGATTTAATAGAATTGATGAAAGTCAATAAAATTGCCTTTGGACTGTTTAAGGGAAGGCTTTTAGCTTTACCTATTAAGTATAATGCTTACTGTGCACTTGTGTAAATGGCTTTTAATATATAGAATACGGTTTCTTTATTTCCTACTTTGTTGAGGTTTTATTATAAACAAATGCTGGATTTTATCAAATGCCTTTTCTGCATTGATGACATACTCAGATAATTTTTATTCTCTCTTTTATTGATATCATGTATTATGTTGATCGACTTGTGTATGCTAAACTATCCTTGCATATGTTAAATCAGGTCATCCTGTATGTTCTTTTTTGTGTCATTGCTGGTTCCTACTTGCTAGTATATTGTTAAGGATCTTTGCATCTGTGTTTATCAAATATATCTATTATTCTATTTTTATGTATTTCTGTTTCCTTTTTATAAAAGTGTGGTTTGCTTCCAAGAAACTTTTTGGGAGTGTTTCTGCTTTTTTGATATCTCAGTAAAGCCTGAAATTAATTGGAAGTAAATACTATCTAAACTTTTTTAAGAATTTACTAGCAAATCCACCTATGCTTGGGCCTTTGCTTAGGATTTGACTAATTGCTTTATTTTCTGACTTTGAATCTGCGATTGTCATGACTTTTCAAATGTACTTCCTGCAGCCAGAAGAATGTTTGGTTCTAGTTTCTAGACCAGTCTGCCACTCTCTTTCTTAATTCCTATGTTTAATCCATAGACATTGAGAGAAATTATTGACATGGAGTTTTGTTTTATCTTTCTATAGAAGTTCGGTGTGTTTGTTGGGATTATCTTGTCTTAAAGCTTTAGTTCTTTTAGTTCTTCTCAATAAGGTGATTTTATAACTGTGAAGTTCTTAAGCTGTTATTTGCCCATGAAGTTGTGTATTGTTCCTTCAAATATGAATGAAAATCAGGCTAGGTAACTTATTTTGGTGAAGCATTTACCTCATCTGAAATTATCACTATACTCCAACACTGTCTTCTGGCCCAGATATTTTCAAAGGTGTAGGATGCACCTTTGGATGTAATATCCTTTTTGATCTTGCTGCTTTCAGTATTCCATGTCTATGTTTTTAATCATTCTCATTCTGATGTGTTTTGAATTTCTTTTTATGTGGGTCTCTTTTAACTGGTACATTTAGCACCTAAATGTATGTACTGTGTTTACTAGCTCTGACACATTTTCAACAATGATGTCTTTGAGTATCGGTTCTTCATAGAGTTTTATTCATGAATTTCTGGGACCTCGGTGATTCTTATTAGTGTTTTCTTTCTTGAATTCATCCAAAATTTTTCTTGCCATCTGTTCATTTATTTGGAGGCTTTTTTCCATCTTCATTTATTGTATAAAGATTTTCTGTACTTCATCTTTGAGCTCACTAATCCAGTCCTTAGAAGGTGTTACTTTGCTGGTAAGGCTTTCAAAACTTTTTCATTTTGTTTATCAAGTTTTTCAGGTCCAACATTTCTGTTTATATTTTTTCATTTCTGCTCTCAGATTCCCTTGTGATCTATTGGCTTTATGTTCCATTATTTCTTTGAATTTATTGAATATTCTAAATTTTTCCACACTGAAGTCCTTTTAGAAAGTTTATATGAGGGTTTCTGACTGATTGTGCCTGCAGGATTTTAGTCTTCACCCACAAGGCATGGTGAGGTGTTGTAATGTTCTACCTACTATAGTTTCTTTTATAATCTCAAGGTGTGTTTTTTCTACATCACTGTTTGAGTCTTTCCCATTGCCAGGGAGGTCTTAGGAAATCTTTATCTAGGAATGAGATTATCTTGAAGTAGCATAAGTAGCCAGTAGTTCATGATGTAGTGCCCCTGTGCCCCTGTGACTTATGTGGGTAGGTCATAAATTCATTTCTTCAGGAAGATCAGGTAACTTTGCTTAGAATCTCTGGTCTTTTATTTTAAAGAAAACCCTCTTGCACAAAATTACACTAAATAAAGTTTTTATGGCCATTTGTGCTATATTGGATATGAAAGAGATTGTGTAATTCAAAAACATTTTAAAGTACATATTTATTCTGTTGTGTTTGAAGAATTCCATCACATTCTTTTTCTGTGGTGTTACATTTTATTTTAGTCTGGTTATTGTATGAATAATGTTATTAAATTAAAACATATTTAACATATGTTAAACATAGTATAATAAATTAAATTGTTAATATAAATTAAATAACATAATATATTTGTTACAATAACTTAAATTATTAATATATTAAATAATATAATGTAATAATTAAAATAATGTTATTAAATTAAACATATTATAATGCTTTAAATTATTCATGTAATATCAAAGTTTTTCTATTTTTTAAAAGCAAAAACATTTATTAACATTTCCCTAACATGGTTTTCTCATTTTAAAATGGAATTAACTACTTGGGAGCAAAGTAAAACTGTTCAATGACATTGTTGGTGGTCATAATCGTTTCTCTTAATTGTTGACATATGTGGAGAACTAAATAGGGAAAAGTTCATAATCTATGGATACAGATAAGAACTTGGTATTATAATTTCTCCTTTTATACTTAATATATGCCATATTCAAGTAGAAGGTACTTTTGTTTCTTTAACTTTTCTCCACTAGGAGATAATAGCATAACGTGCAACAAAAATATTTATAACATATTGAATACACCTTTTTAAATAAAACTTTCCAAGAATTAGTGTATGCAATAAAGAACAAAAACTCATAAAAAGACATAACTATATCATCTGTGTCACTGTTTTAATATATTCAAGTATAAAAGATGGTAGTATCTGTGGTGGTGATACTTTACAAATCTTCACCCATCTTTTAAAAATATAAAAAAAATAGATTCACTTTCTTATATTAAAATTTCATCGTAACAAATAACACATTAGGCAAGAAGATAAATTTCCTTTCAGTAAAATATTATTTACAATTTTATTTCATTTCTTCCTCTGACGATTGTAAATAAGTAAATAACTTAGTAAATAATGTAAATAACTTACATTCTTCAAATACATGCTTTCCTTTTAATTTGTTCATTAAAACAGAGGATAAGTTTAATAAAGATTTATTTATTTTCTCTGACCTTCATTCTTGATGTAAGTAAAAGATGTTTCTTTTTTTTTTTTTTTTTTTTTTTTGGTTTTTGGGCCACACCCGTTTGACGCTCAGGGGTTACTCCTGGCTATGTGCTCAGAAATCGCCCCTGGCTTGGGGGGACCATATGGGATGCTGGGGGATCAAACCGCGGTCCTTCCTTGGCTAGCGCTTGCAAGGCAGACACCTTACCTCCAGAGCCACCTACCCGGCCCCTGATGTTTCTAACATTTATAAAAGTGGAGCGTTTCTAACTAGGATTCATTTAGAAATGTAGACTGTGCATGGATTAGCTCAGGAGCAATATCAGAAGAAGCCTTACAGCAAATATGACACTGGATACTGGCAAAATATAATGTGATTTACACACAACTTTTGTCACCTTTAATTAGCTGCATATAATCTGCTGAGTAGCTTCTTTGAACCTCAAAATTTCATTTTTAAAGTGAGGATAATAAGATATTATTGACCCTCCCCCTTTGGAGGATTATCCTTGGGACTAAATAAGATGATAACACATGTAAAAGCAATCAAATTAACAACTGTGAAGTCATATACAAATATTAGTCTTTGTGATGCATTCATTAAGTCATCATCAATTTCTGAATTTATATTATGTGCCAATTTCTGTAATGAGAGCTGGAAGCACAAACTGACTACGATCTATGTGCCCTTAAGGATAAACATATAATTATTAGTAAACTATTCCAAGACTTGAAGCTAGATCTAGAAGCTTCACTTTAAGTTCTCATAATAATGAGAAGATGACATGCTATTTTAAGTCACTCCTTTCAGAAATTGCTATTTATTACAGAATAATTAGTTGAAAGAAATAATTACTTCCTTGTATGACATTATTTTTGATCATGCTTTTTTATTCCTGAGTACAGACTTTATCAGTGTGACATCATTTCTACTGTGGCTGTAAAGTAGAAAGAGGTCCCAATCCCCTTCTTCACTGCTTTTCACTAGGATACCAGATATAACAGATGTCATGTCACTTTGTATTATTTAAAGCCTCCACTGATTACCTATGACCCTGTCTCAAGCAACCTCGGTTCCCCAGCTCTTATCCCCTATCACACTGTCCCTACCCATTCCTTACACATACCATTCTATCCACAAAGCTGCCCTCTCAGCCAGAACTGAGATGTCCAGCATATGTACAAGACTTTCCTCTTTACTTTCCTTGAATCTCTTCACTGAACTTGCTTCATATTAGTTGAAGGCAGCTCCCAAAATATAGGCAACTGAATTTAGTGCTTGAAACCAGAGTTTGGTTCAAGATAAATGAGAATCTGAAACCTGGACCCTTTATCTTGTTCTAAAGCTGAAGTGCAAAAAATAATTGGAAAACTTTATTGGCAGTCACAAAAGTGTGCTTTAAGATACCAACCCTTGAGTAAATTTATTGATCACACTGGCATTCACTAACCTGTAATCAACCACCATAAAAAGTATGTTTTTTGATATCTTTCTCAGTAGAAACCCTTTTCTGTGCATGCAGAGAAGATGGTTTGTACTTAAGACCACCCTCTATCTTCCAATTATCTTCCAATCTTTCAGTATTGACCATTACTTTATTTCCTTTATGAATGACCCTTGCAATATAATTAACTTCTCAATTCTTGATTGTTCAAAACAGCAAAACAAATCCCTCCTTTTTTTACTTTATAGACACTTATAAATTCTATCCATATATTGTGTTATTGTTTTCGAATATTTTATGTCTGCTTTTCCCTCTTTCTTTCTACTCCTTTCTACTTATACACTATGATTCTCTATTGTCTTGCTAGCGTTTTATGCTTGATTCACAGAAGTCAACTATTCATAATCACTATAGATGAAAATTTTCCCTGAAAAAATAACTCAACTTTTCTTTTAATTGACTACATATTCTTTTAATTGAAAATTTTTTTGGTAAACTGCATAATGTGATATAAGATTAACTAACAGCCCTAAACAAAGGTGTTCCTCCCACTTCCTTTTTCCCTAGCCTCTTCTTTTTTTTTTGAGGGGGGGATTTGGGTCACACCTGGTTGTGCTCAGGGGTTACTCCTGGCTCTACACTCAGAAATCGCTCCTGGCAGGCTCAGGGGACCATATGGGATGCTGGGATTCGAACCACCGTCCTTCTGGTGCAAGGCAAATGCCCTATCTCCATGCTTTCTCCCTGGCCCCAACCTCTTCTTTGGTATGAAAAAGTCTACCTGGATTATAGGACCTTCCCTCACCCTGGTGGATTTTGTTCTGGAGAATGAAGAGAGTGGTTTAACTGAGGGAGAGAGAGAGAGAGAGAGAGAGAGAGAGAGAGAGAGAGAGAGAGAGAGAGAGAGAGAGAGAGAGAGAGAGAGAGAGAGAGCACATGGTAGCATGGTAGAGAGGCCATGAAGCAAAAAGCAGGCTGACTCAGATAAATGTTGTCCTCACTGGCTTGCTATTATTTCTCAACCACTACCCTGCTTCATCAGACCCGGCTCATGAATATTTTTTATTTTGCAGCATAACATAAATTTTACCATCTTAAATATTTCTAAATAACTATTCAGTAGCAATTATCATACTCACGTTGCTTCACCACCCAGTATTTTTCTTTTATAAATAACTGTAATTATTATTATAATTGTAATTGTTCCCAACAGAAGTTGAATTACACAGTACTTGTAACAGAGGAACAAATAATAACCTGCAAATAGATGTTATTCATAGTTAAAAATATGGGATCAAAGAGTTTGTAGAGCTGGATTACTGGCATAATATTAATAACTAGAACCTTCAGGTATTCATAAGGTTTTATTTTTATAATTAGTTTAATGATGTTTACCTTTAAAACCTTCTAAATATGGGACACTTTCATATGTATACATTCTCCTCACTTCCTAATGTTCTATATAATATATTTGGGTCTGCGGAAAAATGATAGTGCAGGGAATAAAGAGTTTTCCTTGAACACAATGAATCTGAGTTCATCCTGCATCTCATCTTGTCTATAGAGCATCACAAGGTTCCTGAAAATACTTGTTTTTTTTATAGATTCTATATAATCTTTATTTTAATTTCATCTCCCTCTTTTTAGTTTATAGAATTTCTTTCTATAGTCAGTAACTTCTAGTCCACTTTCTAAACTTGAAATTAAAAGCAAATATTTATTATACTTTAATTAGGAAATGAATGTGTGGCTTACACACGCATGCATTTAAACATTACAAAAACTCCAACTCATTGGCCAGATTATTGAGGTTGTTCTGGTGAGAAAACCAAAATTTGGACATACTGCTTTACTTTTATTTTTTTAATATAATTTTTATTTTGATCATAGTGGCTTACATATTGTTGACAATAATATTTTAGGTACATATTTACATAAAATCAGGGGGGCTTCCCATCCCCAAATTGTCCTCCCTATCCCTCCGTTTTTGTCCTACCTCCATTTCCTCTTCCCTCACCCTCAGGGCGGCTAGAATATGTGGTCCCCTCTGTATCTAACCTACTACTTAGTAGTCTTGCATCAGTTTGGTCTTGATGCCTCCCTTATTTCCCCCTGTAAGTGGGGGCAGGGCTAGCTAGTTCAAGTTGCGTGGTTTTGCCTGAAAACGAGAAAGTAAATAAACTGGGGTAAGGGTCTAATACCCCTAAAATGGGCAGAATCCTCCTAGAGGTTCTCATCATCGATTTGGGAAGTGAATGAGAACAAGAAGGTGAAACACTCCACCAGTACCAAAAGAAGTGTCAAATATCCAGTGAGGACTCCGGTTATATTGATAGGCACCACAAAAAACAGATTAAAAAAATAATAAAAAAACAACAACAACAAAAAAAAACACACCGTGGTCTTGAAATAAGAAACATGGCGTAGCACAAAACGAAAGAAGAGAAAGGAAGAGAGAAAAAAAATAAGAATAATTGGGGACAACAATTTCAATAATCACATCCAAACAGAGAAATCGACCAAAATAGCTAGGTAAATAAAAATAATAAAAACGATAATAAATGAAGGTAAGATATATATATAAAATATCCAAGGTTTTGTGTTTTTTGTATTTTTGTTTTTTTCCTTCCTGCCCTGGCACAGTAAATATTGGGGTCATTCGAAACGGAATTCACTTGCCCTATGCGATATGGGGTTTCTCCGTCCTTGGAGTATAGTGTCATGGGATCAGCTTTTTGCTCAGGATCATTACTCTCCCGGTGGTGTTTTTTTTTTTTGTTTTTTGTTTTTTTTTTTTTGGTGTGTGGAAGACTTCTGCTCTGTCCAGGGTGATACAATCAGAGCTCTGTGTTTAGAGGTCTCAGTATCTGTACAGATCCTGAGGTGGGACTTATGGTGAAGTCAGTCTTTGTGCATCTAGATGTTCTGTTACCTCAGTGCCATTTTAATCCATCTTCTGTGGTTGGTGGTCTTGGTCTTTGCACTGAACCTAGGATGGCATCTAGAATAGCGTCTTTCTTTGTGCTTCCAGAAGCCCCTTTCCGTTACAATTGTCTCTGCCGGACCTTTGAAGCTGGGGATCATGCTTATTGTGCAGGTCTTAGCTCAAGCCCTAGACTAGGGCTTTTTTATTGGTCCCAAGATGTATACAGTCTGGTCGTGGTTCTAGCAGCCAGTCATCTGTAAATCACGATCTTGGCTTTTTGGACCTACCAAAGGGTGCCATGTCTTCTGGTTTTGTCTTGTCGTTAGCTGGTAAGGTAGGTTAAACTGCTCTAAGGTCAAGTTGTTCACATTTTCCTCATTGTCGGGATATCATGTTAGAGCTGGCCTTTGTTGTTGACCCTGCAGTATTAAGGCTGTCCCAGATGGAGTTTGTTTCTTGCAGCTGTTGTGAAGAGCTGTGCCGTTTCTATGTCTGGGATCCAGGGTTCAAGGCTGGATGAATGGTATCTAATCACCTGAGGTCTAAGTTGATTCCACATGACATATTTTCAAGGTAGGAGATATCCCTGTATTATAAACAACTATGAGTTCCTATCTCTAGTAGATAAGAGCTCTTTTTTTTGTATGTAAGATTTCCCCTTTATTTAGTGTGCCTTTGCATGGGGAAGTGGTGCTCCGTTATATTGTCAGTGTATTTGGGGTGGACAGAGTGGGTAACAGAGATAGATTGCATACCCAAAAACGATTAAAAAAAAAGAAATAAAAGTATATGTGCCCACAAATGTATATGTAGGACAAACATTTAAAAAAAATAAATTAATTAATTAAATAAATTACAAAAACAAAGAAAGAAAAAAAATAAAAATAAATAAAATTAAAAAAATAAAATAAAATGAGTTAGCGAAGTTTTTAAAGGACCAAAGTGGTGAAAAAGACTACTTTACAATTGGGGGAGAACAGGTAAAGAGGTAGTGTATTACAGGTCTTATTCCTATGTTGGAAGTACAGTTTTTCCCGTTGTCTTTTGGATTTTTCTTGTGGTGTGTGGGTTTGTAGGCATCTTCCAATCACACCCCCTGACCTTCTTCAGATTGGTAAAAATTTTGCGGCAGGGAGGTACTGCTTTACTTTTATGTCGCAAATATGATGGATTATGTTTGCTAATCCAGCTTTGTATTTTAATAAATTACTAATATTTTTAATAATTGTCCTAAGTTTTATTATTTTTTAAATAAAACTCATATATTTCTGGCAAATATGTTATTAAGGTTGTTAGGTCTGATGCTGACATTGAAGCATCTCTATTTAAACAGTAGAATTTAGGAATTATAGACATTTCTCAGACCTAGATTTTCAAGCTTCAGCTGTTCTTTTACCAAAAAAATCTGACTAAAGAACAAGATCATGCTTAATTTCCCATGACAGGATTATGTTTGGATTTAATATTGATGCATCAGTTAAATTCTTACTTTGAAAATCAATACAGGACTGTGTGCTTGGCTGGCTCAATACTCCTCAGTCAACATTAATATAAACACCAACAAAACAATGAATACACTGTGTCTATTGCTAATTGTCTTTTTATGTCAAAGCTTTTCATAACAATGAAAATCATACTCATCCATTGTACAGAGCTTTATGATTTATTTAATGAATTGGTAAACTGAGGCAACTTGGAAAATTACAAGGTTAACCCATGATCCTGTGATCTTCTTAGAGACAATCAGTGAGGTGGAAGCCAGAATGATAGTAGCCTTGCATGCTGCCAACTGGATTTCAAGCTCAGCACTTCATATGGCGCCCAGTCCATGAAAATGGTACCTGAGCACAGAGCCAGGAGTAAGCTCTCCAGGTATGGCCAACATGAAGGAAATACATCAAGGAGAAAATCAATACCTCTCACTAAATGCAGACACTGCCAATATAACACTGCACAGAAGTCAGATCCAGAAGGAAAGCAATTTTCTTTACTTCAAGAGCACAATTCAGCAACAGAGGCAATCAACATGAATAAAGACCATAGGTCAATAAACATGCACTTTTATTAGCAGATTTCTGCTATCCCTACAGAAAGCAAATTTCAGCTACTACAAACACAACAGAAAACTGAATACAGAGCTCCCTGGATAAATCAAAATCACAATTGTTTTTATGTAAGCCAAGTGGAGGTCAGCGTAAGTGATTAGTAAAAATTATTAGATCTATTTTCTTTACTAAGTCTGGGCTACTTTATAAATGCTGAGGTAAAATGCATGGAAATCCTTCACCATGAGGGATTTGTTACCCACACTTGTTAGTTTCCAAGTTTCAAGTTTGGCTAACTCACTAATGTAACATAAAATTTGAGAGGAGTATTAGAAAAAGGGGGTAAAGTGATACTAAAACGTATAATGAAAAATCTGACCATTAGATTTTCTCAGTCTATAATAAAATAAAACAATTTATAATCAAAGTTGTGCTTGCATTGATACTTAACTAATATGTCTTAGAAATTCTTGAAAGACCAGTAAGTTTAATTGCTCCTAGCTTATAATATCTCAGTAGTGTTTTTTTTCTTTTAATTATTCTTAGAAGCTTATAACCATTTATTATATGCTTGATGTTACACAAATATATTTAAATTTGATCTGTAAACCAATTCAATTTACTAAATTATTTTTGCACTTGACACCTTTGTAAGCATATCCTAAACTATGGTTTATAAGGATGCAAGAATCTGCTAAGTGGCTTATGTTAATAAGTGACAAAAGAAATATGTAAATCTTAAACATGATTATTTTTTGGTTTTTAAGCCACACCCAATGATGATCAGGGGATACTCCTGGCTATGTGCTCTGAAATCAATCCTGGCTTTGGGGATTATATGGGACACCAGGGATTGAACCCAGCTCAGTCTTGGGTCAGCCGCTTGCAAGGCAAACGCCTACTGCTGTGCTATCGCTCCAGCACCTAAACATGAATTTTATAAGGACTCACCTGAGTTGTTTTTTTTTTTTTTTTTAATGGGCCGCAACCAGAGGTGCTCAAGGATTACTTCTGGCTCTGGGCTCAAAAGTCATCCTGACAGGCTCCGGGGACCAAGTGAGACACGGGGAATTGAACCAAAGTCTGTCCTGGTTTGGCCAGGTGGAAGGCAAATGCCCTACAGTTGTGCCATCACTCTGGCCCATCACATGATTTTTTGTTTAAGTTTAATGTATCTGTTTTATGTATCTGTTTTCTTAATTAATTATAAACATAAAGAACTAGCTATGGTTAAATAATGAAGAATGTACATTGCCAGAGAGAAATAGGTATCAGATATTTGAAAATCAGAGAACTTCCAGATATTTTAGAGATAGAAGTTATTGGATGATATTTTTGTTGACTGTTGACAAAATTCTGAGAAAATTTGTCAAATTTAGACCACCTTCCCTTGAGTTAGTTATTATTGGGAAGTGATTCATATTTAATAGCCCTTTCAAACTAAAACTATGATGGTTTACAAGTAATATTCAAAGCAAAATAGTGTATTATTATAGAATAAGAATAGATGATAAGAAGTAAGCATCAAATTCCCAATATTAAATTTTTGGTTGATTGTTGTATATGTAAATATTTTAGGGGATTATTATGTTACTGACCCTACCCTGATCTGTGATTGTGCCCTACCCTAGGGTGTGACCTGATGTTCTTCCCCCACCTTAGGGTGGTACCTGATTCTGCTTCCACCATTGGGTGGTATCTGATCCCACCATTGGGTGGTACCTGATTTTGGGGGATAAAAACAAGGGTCTGTGGAAGGCGAGAGGCTTTTGGCTGGAACTTATGCTGAGTCTTTGGACTTCAGTCTTGTCCACCAAATAAAGCTAATATTTCCACAAGCCTGACTGTCTGCGAGCTTTTTACCAGCCATTTCACCTCAGAACCGTCAGCTGAACAGGGGGGTGGCAGACGCTTAGGAGCTGGAGGGGAAAGACCTCATCCTCCATCCCTCCATCAGTCAACCTCTTCAGGGGCTGACTTGCAACATAATGGCGCCCGAACAGGGATTATTTACATATACAACAGTTGAGGAGTCAGGGATACAGCTTAATGTAAAAACACTTTATTTATTTGTGAAATTGTAGGTTCACAATCATTTACATACATGTAATATTTTGTTTTAATGATATTTGAATATTAAAATATTTGTCAGTTTTTCTTCAGAGAGAAAGCCTGCCTTGTCCACAGTCAACCTGGTTTTGATACCTAGAACTGTATGCTGTTCCCTGAATCTCATTAGGAGTGAGCCTTGAGTATAGAGACAGAAATAAGACTTGAACCCCACAGGTGTGTTACACACACAAAACAAACAAGCAAAAAGACATTTTCTTTAGATAAGCATTCTGTTTATAATCAGATCTTAAATTTAAACTCTGGACCAGATTCTTAATTTAAATAAGACAACTGGAGATTGAAAAGATAACATCCAGATATCTTTGAGTTATATTTTATAAACAAATATATATTTACATAAATATACATTAATTAATTCCCTGTTTAATGAGGATAAATATTTTCTATATTTAAGTAATGCTTTTTTCTCTGATTCTGATTTCTCAATGGACTCTTTGAAAAATAAATCTTGAGACATTTTATTATCAAGTTTTCCTTCAACAGATATAGTCCCATCTTTTGTTTAAAGGAATAAATAATATCGTCAATTTGGAAATTCTTTTCCAAATTATATTATTGCTATTTGACTCAAGTCCAGTGTAGAAATGCATAGCTACTTATCATGATACATTTGTACAGCTACTGAGGGTTTCTGAAATGTTAAAAATTATTCGATATATTGGAAAATTCAAATATTAAATTGGAAAGATTCATTCAGGCTTCAGATGTCGATGTTATTATATTTATGTAATATAGTTTAGCAAAGTTCAGTTCCAACAAGAACCATATATACCAGAAAGTCTTTCAACTCATAAGTCAATATGAGAATTTGAATATTTATGTAAGAAAGTGGTTCAAATTAGATAACTGAACAGGGAAAATATTTGCAGTCAACATATTAAGCTGATTGAAATCTAAATTTATATATATAGTACTCACAAAATCAATGAAAAATCCCAAAAATTCCATCAAAAATGGAGAGAGGAAATGATAGAAACTTGTCTGCAAAAAAGACCAATGGATCATCAACAATATCATAAATAAGATGGTTATAATCACTTATTATTAGGGGAATCCAAATCAAGACAATAATGAGATATAATCTGATACCAGAGACAATGGCACAATTCAAAAATACTTGGACTTTTTGAAAGAAGGGGTTGGATCACACCCGAAAATTAAACCTGGGTCAGACCTGGGTTGGCACATGCAAGTCAAATGCTCTGCTGCTGTGCTTTTTCTCTGGCCTCTAAGGACTATTTTTTGTTGAAGGGAATGTGGTGAAAAAGGAATGCTTATTAACTGCTGGTGAAATAAACAATAAGAAGGATTAACAGTAAACTCAGAATTGAGAGGCCATATGATCCAGAAATTTTTCTTTTGTGCATTTACACTCAGGACAGAAGAAAACATTCATTCACAAAGATGTCTACACACTATTATTCATTGCAGCACTCAGTGCAATGAATGAAAGCTAAGATTTGGAATCAGTCTAGATGTCCAATGACAGACAAGTAGATCATGAAGATGTGAATATATGTGTATATATATGTATATATACACACATATTTATACACACAATGGATTACAACACAGCTACAAAGAATAATGAAATCATGTAATTTGTTGCAACATGTTAAATAAAGTAAGCAAGAATAAGAAGATAAATACAGGATCATATGTGGTATTTATAATAATTGGATGAGGGAATGCAATGGTTTAAAGGGAGAATACTGAGATCATCTTTGATTCCAGAGTATAAAGGGAAAAAATATAGAATGGTAAGGAGGAGAAGAGATAGATGAGAAGCAACAGGCAAGAAGGGCCCAGGAGATTCAAGTATTAAGTTAGTGTTAAGATAGTGTTGCTTCCTTGGGCCCGGAGAGATAGCACAGCGGCGTTTGCCTTGCAAGCAGCCGATCCAGGACCAAAGGTGGTTGGTTCGAATCCCGGTGTCCCATATGGTCCCCTGTGCCTGCCAGGAGCTATTTCTGAGCAGACAGCCAGGAGTAACCCCTGAGCACCGCCGGGTGTGACCCAAAAACCAAAAAAAAAAAAAAAAAAAAGATAGTGTTAAGTATTAACACTAAGATAGTGTTCAAGTATTAAGATAGTGTTAAGGAATAATAGAGATAAAAATTCAAACCACAAAGTCAGAAACACTGAAATCATGAAACTCAAAGTTTAACAACCAAATTTTAAAAGGTATCTGTCAAAATGGTACACTGGGGATGTGAAGATAGGAGAGGGAATCTGGGAACTTTGATGGAGGGAAGTTGACACTGGTGCTAGGATCTGTGTTGGAACATTGTATGTCTAAAATTTAACAATGAATAACTGTAAGTCACAGTTCTTTATAAAAATAAGAT
This sequence comes from Suncus etruscus, assembly GCF_024139225.1. Classification (NCBI taxonomy): domain Eukaryota; kingdom Metazoa; phylum Chordata; class Mammalia; order Eulipotyphla; family Soricidae; genus Suncus; species Suncus etruscus. Next base: position 91,573,829 of record NC_064856.1, on the reverse strand, counting down.
ATAAAAAAGGAAGTGGTTCAGTCATTCAGCATATATTTTTGGCTCTTGGCAGTTGACATATTTTTGCAAAACTCATAAAACAAATGGCTTCACATACAAGAGCAAAAAGACATTTCTGAAGGAATGAAGTCATTCATTAGCCAATTTCCAAATGTAAGTTATATGGGAGAGTTATATTTCACTTAGATGTGAAGGCCAGTAATGGAGTGGCAACTTTTTATTTGTTTGAGAAGTTTCACTGAGAATGTTTCTAATGTTTTATGGCTTCTATCTGTTGGAAGTTGACTAATATTTCTTCATAAGTACCTTAGATAAGACATTTCCCATTATTTCCTTTAAAATGACACTAAAAATGAAAATATTAGATAACATTATTATATTCTTAACTTAAGACTGATTACTAGTAAAGTCTGTAATCCAAAAGATAAGTTGTTAAAGGGTTTGCTTTGGACTGGCCACACTGTTTTGATCTATGGCACTGCATATGGCCCCCTAAACACCATCAGAAGTGATCTTTGACTGATTACATAAAAAATCATAAATTACATAAAAAAATCCCTGAACACTTTATGTGTGCCCTCTCCAAAAGAATATATAATAAGGACTATATTTTTTGTTTTGTTTTGTTTTTATTTTATTTTTGGGCCAAAGCTGGTGACACTCAGGAGTTACTCCTGACTATGAGCTCAGAAATCAATTGCTCCTGATTTGGGGACCATTGGGATGTTGGGGGATAGAACCACAGTCCATCATAGGCTAGTGCATGCAAAGCAGATGCCTTATGGCTTGTGCCACCAGAGTCCAGCTCCAATAAGGACTATTTTTATTACAGAAAGATTTACTCTTTTAATAAGATAGATTCTTCAGTCAGAAGAAAATGGGAGTTCTTGTTGATAAAACCATTAGTCATCAAAGCATATAAATATTCAGTTTTTCTAATAAAAGTTAAAGTGATTAAGATTTTGTTTCCCTTTGACCCCATGTACATTCTCCCCTTGAAAAATATACTATATAGTCAATACCTAAGTTTGTCATATTGCTAATTTCAAATTTGCTTAGGATAATGATTAACAAGCTTTCCATAAACTCACAAGTAGTATTTATCATTATTCTTATTACATATGAAAAATAACACACACACATATATATATACATATATATATATATAAAAAACAAGCTATGATTTATAATTCATTATGCTCACAAGACTCAGGGTAATATCAGGACCAGAGATAAAACCTCTGGGGTCCTGGGTTTAAGTTTTTTTTTTTTTCCTAGTGAAATTATACTTGGCTCCTCTGAGTGTATGTGTGTGTGAGAGATGTTATGAAAATGTTACCAAATATACTTCAATAAGGGGATCATAAAGCTCTTAAATTAGTTATCCTTCTAAATGTCAAGTAACTAAGCTGATATTCCCATCTGTTTAAAATCTTACTAAGAAAAAGTAAAATGAGGAATATAAATTCTCATTTTTCTTCAAAATTACTTCAATGTTTTATCATGCCGGGGACATCTATTTTTGATGTTTCAAGTTTTGGAAAGAGAATCATTTTAGTGGAACTTTTAAATTGTATTTCCTTGAAATAACAAGTAATTTTGTGCATTCTCTCAACCCTTGTTTGATCTATGGGCTTGTTCTTTAAACAAAAAGTGATAAAATGTTAGGTTAAAAATGGCAAATCGTCTTCCATTGTGTGTTCTCGACATGGACATGCTCACCTTCTTATTATCAGAACCTCTATTCTCCTCCCTAGTGTGACCCCAATTTCCATCCCTAGTTCTAAATTAACCAGTCTCCAAGTTTATGCAACAAATGGTTTAGAAATGTTAATGTGTTCAGAATATTGACATGTTTTAAGTTTTGTAAATTAGATACAATTGTAAATATATGCTTACATATTTACAAGGCACATTTAATTACAATTGGTTTGCCTATCTCAGTATTGAAAGGACACCAAAAACCAATTCCACTGAGGCCGTTATTTTTTAACCTCTAAGAAGATCGTTGGTAGAGTAGTCAGTATTTCAGGCACGGTCTATAGGATTTAATGAATTAAAGTGAATATCTCAGGGTTCTCCAGAAAATTGACCCATATAAAAAATTGTCCAAACCAAAGCATCCCAAAGTTGTGAAATCTCAAGTCTAAGAATTCCAAAAAGGAGAATTATTACAAATTGTATTTCCTAAGGGGTAAAAAGTCTACTTGTACTGGTCCTTTCATTCTGATGAAATAAGTGTTACTGGCTTCAGAAATTTCCTGCTTGTGAAAAGCGGAGTAATGGGGAAATTATGGCAATGTTTCAAATTGGAACAGAGAATACAAATTACTCAGGATGTTTGGAAGATCCAATTACCTTCTTTATGGGCTAGTCATTCTCAATATGCCAAGGAGTTCTTCTCCTATATTTTCTTCAAATATTCTGCATTAAGTCTTGGGTCAACTGAGTAAGTTGCCTTTTCTCAGGGGGATAAGGCCCAAGTCATAATAAGTAATTGCTATTAACTATACAGTACTCCAAACGATCAAGCTGTATGTTAACTCTATTAGTTCTTTATATTTAGGAACCAACTAATATTATTTTCATTTTAGACTTGTGGAAAACGAGATATTGAGAGATAAAGAAAGCATTCCAAGATAAGTACACATTCTTCATTAATGGAGAAAGAATTGGAACTTAGTATTTCTTTTTTTGGAAGGGGGGGTTTGGGGTTTGGGGGCCACACCAGTGACGCTCAGGGTTTACTCCTGGCTATGCACTCAGAAATAGCCTCTGGCTAGGGGGATTATATGGGATGTTGGGGATCTAACTGAGGCCCGTCCTGGGTCAGCCACATGCAAGGCAAATGCCCTAGTACTGCGCTATCTGCTCAGCCCCTGGAACTTAGCCCCTGGAACATAAAACTTACTAAGTTTTATGCATATGTTTTTATGCATGTTTCCTTTTCAAGGGTAGAGGGTCTGGAGTAAGGAGTTGTTCCTCAGGCTTATTCGTGGCTCTTCACTGAGGGATCACTCCTGGTAGTGCTTGGGTGTGGGTAATGGAACCAGGGTCAGTGATTTATTTCAAGGCAAGTTTCTTCCCCTTATACTATTTCTCTATAATAATTTCTTTTTGATGCTTGGGTAGATTAATACAATGTATTAAATTTAAAAATGCAACTTCGTTATCTTGTAAGTCTCTAGCTCAAAAATCTAACATGATCTTGCTAGACTATAATCTTTCTCAAGCCCCTGACAGAAAATATATTTCCTCATCCTATCTAGATTGTAGTGATTGTTGTTTTTAATGGCTCATGGCCTCTTCCTCCACCTTCAAATAAACAACAAAGTCAGACTGAGTTTTTCTCTGCTACCATCTCCCTAGTTTGCCATTTTTATTCTTTCTTCCACAAAAGATCTTTATTTTTCTATATTGGATCCTTACATATGATCCAACACAACCTGTATATTTTTCAATCAGCTCATTAGAATTTGATTCTATTCTCAACTTTAATTTCTATTTGATATATAACTTAACATTTATATATTCCAGAAGCTAGTTAATACATCAACATATTTTAGGATAGCGTTCCATTATCTATTACAGTTTATAAACTAAAGGCTTGTGTTCTCTTGGAAAATCAAGCATTGAAACCTAATCTTCAAATCTGGAGGGAATGTTTTCAGCAGATGATAATTTCTATCTACAAAACCTAGAGTGTCCACCGCTTCTTCTAACATGTGAAGACAAGGAGAAAATACAATTATAAAACAGACACTAAGTCTATTATTATTTTTTTTTTTTGGTTTTTGGGCCACACCCGTTTGACGCTCAGGTGTTACTCCTGGCTATGTGCTCAGAAATCGCCCCTGGCTTGGGGGGGACCATATGGGACGCCGGGGGATCGAACCGCGGTCCTTCCTTGGCTAGCGCTTGCAAGGCAGACACCTTACCTCCAGCGCCACCTACCCGGCCCCCCACTAAGTCTATTATTACCTTAATCTGATATTCCCTGTCTGTAAGTCTGTTATAAATACCTGTTATCTGTATCTACACACCCAATTTATAACATTTTGCTATAAAAGTTTAAAAGGACCAAGACTCACAGCTTTTATAATCATTATAATCATAATAATCATTATATATATTTTATATATATTTTATAATCATTATAATCATTATAATCATAATGCACTATATTGGTTTCTATGACTAGATATGTTTAATAGCAATGTAACAATCAATTCCAAATTTTGTGAAACATTGATTTAATCAAGTGTCACTAAAAATTTTTATGAATTACTATTATTCAGAAGTCTCTAAGGAGAAAATATAGCAAAGATTATCTTATTGAAGGATTTGTGGACATGACAGGCCACCAGGAGACTTGTGACTCAAGTCTGTGTAGACTTGTATTTGAAATTCACATCCTTAGAATTACTGCAGCAAGTAAGACTTCAATTCTTTACTAAAGTTTAACAGCTGCTTTGATTTCCCTCTTCAAGCAGAGGGATGTCATATTGTACTGATAAATCTTTCATCCCAACAACTTCTCTCCATAATCTCTTACTTCAGAAATGATTTTTTAACAATATCTTGAGATCCTAGAAACGTATCTGTAAGGGCTGATATACTCATTAACAAAACCTTTGCCATGTTCCTTGCTCAGCTCCAGACATTAACCATAACTTAATCAAATTTCTATAGGCAAATTCTTCCAATTCTGCCTTAAAAGAATATCAAGGGCCAGAGAGATTGTTCATATACTTAAACACAACACTGCATGCAAGTGGTCCTTGATTTGATATTAGGAACCACATACCTTCCTGGCACTAGATGCTGCCCTAGTGACTCAGAATTTGTAAGATCTACATAGCACTTTATTGCTAAGGCTGAGAACACACACACACACACACACACACACACACACACACACAACACAACACATTAAACTTGTCTAGCTGGGATAACTGGTATTGTAAGTGGTCCCTGAGTCCTCTGGATCATTTGGAAAAATTCCCTCCCATCCAAATATAACATAGTCCAACTTCTAAAAACTTGCCATTTCTTTGATGTAAATAACTTATTAGAATTCATTTTACTCAGAAGAAAAGCGGGAGTTGCTATAATCACACACAGTTTTACAGTTGTTCTGTGTAGTTAAAATTATAATCTACTCTATACAAATATTCCAAAAGAATGTTTTTATTTGAATGAATATTGAACTTAAAAATGTATATTTAATTAAATACCATGGATTTATTATGATTAAGTTATTCAAACTACATTAATGTGCTTCCCTTAACATGTGTGCACTATGACTTGCATAAATATTTGTAGTATATATTATTTTTTTTGCCACCCGGTATCTCATGAAGTTCTTCATATGTTTAGCTTATTGGCATTGTACAGTAATATACTGATGAAAAGAAAACAATGAACTAAAAAGAAAATTAACCAATAGTGATAAATTTATATTTGACCTGAGAGTAAATTTGCTTATCTTTTAAAAATAACAAAATGCATACATTTACATGTATTTATTTGTTTATTATTACAATCTAGACCTATTTTTAAAACAACAAACAATGACATTTTAGACATGGGAACCTCTGAAATGTTATCTTGTTTGAGCTTTTATTTTACTCACACTTCTTCCCTACGTATCATCGCATATTCTCATAATATTTTTTTTCAGATTGAATTAACCCTGATGTTATAAAATATCTTTACTCTTGAAAACTCAACTTGTGATATGGTAAATAACTGATCACTGATTACTTCAGAGAATTAAAATAGACTCTCATTGTTCTGAGAGTACCCTTACTCATAGTTATGTGACTTAGCATAGTTTTCTAGTCTAGGTATTTCTTATTAGACACAGAATGGCAGTTGGGTCACACACAGCTGTACATGGCATTTATCTTTATTCTGTTTTCAGGGGTCATTCATGGTGTTGCTCAGAGACCCATATGTTGCTTAGTGATACCAGTACCTGAGTAGTAGAACTAGAACCAGCTACAATCAAAACAAAGGACTCATCTAAGCAAAACAAGAGACTCAATCAATATACTATCTTTCATGGGCCCGGAGAGATAGCACAGCGGCTTTGCCTTGCAAGCAGCCGATCCAGGACCAAAGGTGGTTGGTTTGAATCCCGGTGTCCCATATGGTCCCCCGTGCCTGCCAGGAGCTATTTCTGAGCAGACAGCCAGGAGTAACCCCTGAGCACCGCCGGGTGTGACCCAAAAACAAACAAACAAACAAAATATATACTATCTCTCTGTCCTATTTTCTTCTTGTTGTTTGTTTGTTTGTTTTCTTTTGGGGCTACATTCGGTGACACTCAGGGGCTACTCCTGGCTCTGTTCTTAGAAATCGCTCCTGGATCGAGGGACCATATGAGGTGCTGGGGATCAAACAGCGGTCAATCCTAGGTCAGCATGTGCAAGGCAAACGTTCTACCACTGTGCCACTGCTCTGGTCCCTTTTTGTCCTATTTTCTTGTTTATTTTTGTCTATTATAAGTACCTTTACTGGGACAAAAACCTATCTTCTTCATTTCTCTATTTTCAGTGTATAACAAAATATCATCTATTTAGTGTAGTGACTAAATGAATAGACAGAAACACTATCTGTTTTTTGATTTCTTACCTTAAATAAGGTATTTCTTACCTTAACTAATATTCCACTGATATTTTAATAGGTATGAGAAATGCTTCACTTTAAGGAACAGAATGCCTGGGCCTAATCTAAAAATAATCTTAACCAATGAGAAAGAATCTTGGCATAAAATCCTAGCACCAGTGTAATGCCTAGCACTCAATATGAATAACTTTGTAATTTATGGTGTTTTGGGTTAAGGAAAAAAAACTTAAAAAAATAAATTTGGGGGTTATAATGGAGAAAGAAAAACTGCTATTTCTGTAAGGAAAGGTCATTTATTATGGATTATTGATGGAAAGACAACCTAGGTTTCATTTGCATTGCTAGCCTTATGTGAAGCTCTAAGCTCATATCTGCAATAACTTTCCCTCATTAAAGAGTTGTCTTAAGGAAACAACTCAGCAGCTGTCAGAAGAATACCAAAATGAGTCATTGATTTGCAATCAAGCTGGCTAATTCTCCATGCTAATGGGTTCGCCAATTTTTCAGGTCCTTATAAAGTTCACCTTCTTGTCACATAGCAAAGAATATTGGTTAACTTTGAAGTAAGGGACGTTCCTTTACTTTGACCCAATCTGTCTGACCTCCTGTCATAGTTTCAAAGTCCAAAGTAAGTTGGAACTTTTCACTGGAAAGAATATAGCTAGATATAGCTAGATTGAATTAAGGGTTAAATGATTCACCTTGACTCTTTTCTCCAGATGAGATAGAAAAATAAAGTCAGTAGCATTATCAGCAGCTCAGGTTCAAATTTATAGAAAAAACAATAATCCATCCTGATAAACTCTAAACAATTCAACATAATTCAATAAAACATAATATTGTAATAAACAATATGCAATAATTATATAGAGATAAAAATAGTCAAGGTACATGTGTAGATATCTAATCTCATAGTTCAAAAGAAACTGAAGCAAAAACATCAAAGTATCCATTGTACTCCATTCAGTGTTGATTAGAACAAGTTTCAGTTTCACATCTGATTCCATCATAACTTTATTAAAGCTCTTTTCCTTCCTTCCTTCCTTCCTTCCTTCCTTCCTTCCTTCCTTCCTTCCTTCCTTCCTTCCTTCCTTCCTTCCTTCCTTCCATTCCTTTTTTCCATTCCTTCCTTCCTTCCTTCCCTCCCTCCTTCCTTCCTTCCTTCCTTCCTTCCTTCCTTCCTTCCTTCCTTGCTTCCTTCCTTCCTTCCTTCCTTCCTTCCTTCCTTCCTTCCTTCCTTCCTTCCTTCCTTCCTTCCTTCCTTCCTTCCTCCTTTCTTCCTTCCCTCCTTCCTTCCCTCCTTCCTTCCATCTCTCCTTCCTTCCATCTCTCCTTCTTTCCTCCCTTCCTTCCTCCCTTCCATCCTTCTTTCCTTCCTTCCTTTCTTTCTTCCTTGTTCCTTTACATATTAAGTAAAAATTCACCCTGTTCATCACTAAACTGTAGTGTATAATTGAGACATGACTATTACCTTGTTTAGAAGAGATTCTAAGGTGACTCCATGAGTTTTGAAGTGTGTATTCTTGTGAAATAACCTCCCCTTGAGTGTGAGTTGATTCTGTGACTTTCTCTTGAACTAGCATAATAAAGCAACACATATAGAGAGCACAAAGTTATATGAATATCTTTATATTACATAATACTGTAACATCTATTTTGCTGGGAGACTTTCTTGCTGGTTTCAAAACAATGTCACCATATCGAGAACTCGTCTTTGAAGGAGGTACATAGCAAGTAATTGAGTCCTATGTCTAGCCAGATGTAGTAGGACTGAGGCTCTAAATGCCATCAATAATCACATGAGCCCAAAGCAAATCCTTACCTATTTGAACTTTAGTTGAATCTATATCATTGGCCATTGTCTTGATTGTTCCATGTGATACTCTGAATAAAATAGGACAAAGAGCTAAGCATGCCAAACTCATAACCTAGAGAAAATGTCCAGTTATAAATATACCTACTATTAGTGTGATAATAACTATATTTGTTATATTACAAAGCAAGTTTACAACTAATCAATGAACTCAGCGAATTGTTGAAGATTATTATCATTCATATTGCAGCATGCTAACAATGTAATTCCTGTTGTGATTCAATATGAGGTGCATTGTTATCTACTAAACACATTTTATGTATATTTAACTCTAACACCATCAAGTGATTAAACCTAAGATCTATATTGTAGTTAGCACAGAAGCAATAAAAACAAACAAATAAAATAATAGGCAAACAGATAAATTTAGAATGCTATGTATCCTCTAACTTAATTAGTAAAGAATTTAGAAAAAATGTAGCTGAACAGCTTGGTAATAAGTAAATTTATTTTAAAAATGTTAGAGGCTGGGACTGGAGCAATAGCACAGCGGTAGGGCATTTGCCTTGAAAGCGGAAAACCAAGGACAGGCTCAGGTTCAATCTCCAGCATCCCATATGGTTCCCAAAGCCTGCCAGGAGTGATATCTATTTTTTTATTTTTTGAATATATTTTTAAATAATATTTTTTATTTAAACATCTTGGTTACAAACATGATTGTGGTTGTGTTTCAGTCATATAAGAGGACACGCCCCATCACCAGTGCAACATTCCCACCACCAGTGTCCCAAATATCCCTCCTCCCTACTCCGACCCCGCCTGTACTCTAGACAAGTTTTCTATTTTCCTCATACATTCTCATTGTTAGGATAGTTCGCAATGTAGTTATTTCTCTAACTAAACTCATCACTCTTTGTGGTGAGGTTCATGAAGTGGGCTGTATCTTCCAGCCCTCCTCTCTTTTGTCTCTGCAAATTATTGCAAGAATGTCTTTCATTTTTCTTAAAACCCATCGATGAGTGAGACCATTCTGCATCTTTCTCTCTCTCTGACTTATTTCACTCAGCATAATAGATTCCATGTACATCCATGTATAAGAAAATTTCATGACTTCATCTCTCCTGACAACTGCATAATATTCCATTGTGTATATGTACCACAGTTTCTTTTTTTTTTTTTTTTTTGGTTTTTGGGCCACACCCATTTGACGCTCAGGGGTTACTCCTGGCTATGCGCTCAGAAGTCGCTCCTGGCTTGGGGGACCATATGGGACGCCGGGGGATCGAACCGCGGTCCGTCCTAGGCTAGTGCAGGCAAGGCAGGCACCTTACCTCTAGCGCCACCGCCCGGCCCGTACCACAGTTTCTTTAGCCATTCATCTGTTGAAGGGCATCTTGGTTGTTTCCAGAGTCTTGCTATGGTAAATAGTGAGGCAATGAATATAGGTGTAAGGAAGGGGTTTTTGTATTGTATTTTTGTGTTCCTAGGGTATATTCCTAGTAGTGGTATAGCTGGATCATATGGGAGCTCAATTTCCAGTTTTTGGAGGAATCGCCAGGAGTGATTTCTTAGCACAGAGCCAGGACTCCTGTGTGTCCCCGGGTGTGGCCCCAAAACAAAAAGGAAAAAATAAAAAGAAAGAAAAATAAATAAAATAAAATGTTAGAGGCAAAAGATTTCAAAAATAATTTGTGACATTGTTTTGTTCCAGGAAAAATAGAGTACTTTAAAAGAATGGAAATATTTGTTAATTATTGGAGAAAATGACAAGCATTTTTATCTTTTGAATATCTCTTTTTAAATAATATTTTTTATTTAAACACCTTGGTTACAAACATGATTGTGGTTGTGTTTCAGTCATATAAGAGGACACGCCTCATCACCAGAGCAACATTCCCACCACCAATGTCCCAAATATCCCTCATCCGCACCCCACTCAAGAGGTCAAATTGCATTAGTGAATATTTAGAAACTTTCTTAATGTGACTAGTTTGTAATTACAAGTACATGACAAAATGCCATTCTACAAAAGAAAATGTACAGAATCTCTGTATTTATCTTCTTTTTTTGATACTTACTTAAATAACTCTTAAACTTAAATGTGTGGGTTTAATAGTTCCATTAACATGTTGGAATCTTGGTATGCCTCTCTGTGAATAAAACGATTGCATACACAACTTAGTAGATAACATTTATTGAACATATTGTAGATGATGTGTATATGTGTTTAACACACATCAGAAATACTGTTTAGCACATTCCTCTGTAGTGAACTATAGACACTCCATAAAACTGTTAAAACAAAAAGATAAAAGAAGAAAAAAAAAAAGCAAAATCCACATCTGACCATGTGATCATGGTAGAAGTTTGAACATATTCTTTATTGTATTAACAGATTCCATCTGATTAATTCACAGACTTAAGAAAAGTTAATTTATTAACTCATCTGAATTAATTTTTGTTGCTATTTTTAATGTTTAGGATACATTTTAATGTATTGATTGTTTTATTTATCAGCTTCCATCCTATCATATACAGAAAATATATATGTGTATATACACAGATATATATATATGTATATATACATGTAAGTTTTAAAATTGCAGGCTATTTTATTGTTCTTATTTTGAACCACTCTATGCAAGAAAACATCTTGGACAGTGGCATATTTTTTTTATTTGGGGAGAATGATGTTCTAACATACCTGAAGAATCTATCTGCCAATTTCTACTGAGAAATGATTATAGAAATGCACTGAAAGAAAATGTCTCATATATGAAAGAAGTACAGGAATTTGAATTTAGAAACAGGCCCTAGTTACTACTTACTTGTTACAGAAGTACAAACACATCGAAAGTTGAAAAGGTGCTTTGAACATTTTTTGTTCACCTTTTCATTCCCACCCAAGAAGTAAACACAGTTCTTTAGCTCTATGTATGTTTCTTTCTTTTTCTTTGCTACCTCTCTCTAAAATTCACTCTCAAGTTGGTATTACTCTCTCAACCCATGAACACTTTATCCAGGATAAAGTGAAAAAAAATAGTAGATTAGAAAATATTTTGATAGGAATAGGGAAACACTGTAAATATAATTTTGTTCTCTGCAGGGTGAGAATTGATTATAATTTGGTATTATTTAAAACCAGGCCTGTAGAAGAAAAAATAAAATCAGATTTTAAAATTATATGATTTCTTTTCATTTTGATTTTTAAAGAATTTTAAATATTTAATTTGAAATAATGAGTATAAATTTATTATTATGTATATGATTTATCATTTTTATTTACCAGGGATGCAGAAGACCTACAAGTGACAGACATTGAACACAAAACTCACTTGCTAGGCTGATATTTGATATTCTGTCACTTGATTCTCAGTCCAAATTTGACCCTTAAAGTGGACTTTCAGGCTGTAGCAATAGTACAGTGGTTAGGGTTTTTGCCTTACAGTCACCTGAACTGGGTTTGATCCCAGGCACCATATGAAGTCCTGAGCCTCATCAGTAGTGATTTCTGTGTACAGAGCAATGAAAAAGCCCTGAGCCTAGCTACGTATAACCCCAAAAGCAAAAATAGATAATAAATATGATAGGAATAAATATAGTAGACATTCAAAGTTAGAGAAGCCAAAAAAAATAATACAATGATTCTGGAGGATTTTTTTTTTGGTTTTGGTTTTGGTTTTGCGTCACACCCGGCAGTGCTCAGGGGTTACTCCTAGCTCTATGCTCAGAAATCGCCCCTGGTAGGCACGGGGACCTTATGGGATGCCGGAATTTGAACCACCTTTCTTCTGCATGAAAGGCAAACGCCTTACCTCTATGCTATCTCTCCGGCCCTGATTCTGGAGTTTTTATCTTGGAATGAAAATGATTGGAATGGGGAGTGTGATCAATTTCAATAGTGGTAAATCTATTTAGTATACAAACATAGGGATGGAACTTCTTTCAACATTTTGAAGAAGTAATGTAGTGTCAACATCGTTGGATTCCAGTTGTTGCAGAAATTACAATTCTGCCTAGGTTTATACTTCAGTGCCACTACTGTGACACCCTGTGACACATACAAATGTAGATGTCATTGCTGCAAAGGGGGAGGAGGGGTTTGCTGCTCAGGCAAGCAGGCTTGAGACACATTGATTAGCGTGGTATCTATTAATAGAATTGCAGATGGATACAGAAGTGTTTTAACTCAATTATGCCTCAAGACCTAAGGAAGTGACTTGTATTGATTCATCCAACTGGCACTTGAGGCTGCAATAAATGAAGAAAAATACTGTATTTTTCCCCTCTTCTATTGGCTTTATTCATGTAACTATTTACTGAATAACTTCTACATTGTCATGTAATTTGCATTTATTCTAATAGATATAACTGGTAATATTTGAGTAGTAATATAGATATGAGATTGTTAGTAATACAGATATTAGTGCTTTTACTGCACAGAGAGGAAAAATGGATGGTCTATTCAGTGAGTAAACATCTTTCATACTGCAGAACAGCAACTTGTGGGGGACATAAAAGACAAAAAGCCCAATCTAGAAAAATAGGACTGAATAAAGGCAGGTTCTGGGGCAATGAAAACATTCTTTGTTTTTTGTTTGTTTTCAGTGCTGGGGATAGAATTCAGGGCATCCCATATTCAATAAGCATACGCTCTACCACAAAGCCTCATCAGTGTCCCAATAGTGTGGACTTTTACATTTAATTCAGCAAATTTTTTTCTTTAATAAAGAGATTTGGAACATTTTACTGGGGCAGAGAACATGATTACCTTTAATTAAAGATGTCATGATAAGGATCAAATAAATAATCCAAAGTATGCTTGCCTGACAATAGAAAAGTGAAGGAATTCTAGTGAAGGCAGTATCTAATTTCTCTCAAAGGGTTTTTATTACATTGAAATTTAAAAAGTACTCATTTATGAAACCTAACATTTTAACTCAAAAGTAGATAGAAGCTCTATATATGTGACTCATAACCTAACAGATAGCTTGTTAGTATGGGCCAATCAAAGAGTAGAAATGCAGAGATTCAACCTGATCTAAAAAGTTGTGGAAGACTTTAGGAAACACTGTGGTGAAACTGACATCATTTTGGGAAGGGGCTGAAGGACTCCAGGAAAGTGCTTACAGGGCCCAGGGATCAGTCTTGACCTACTAACCTAAATAGTTCAATTTGTGGACCCACCCAACATTTCTAGGAATAACCATGGCTACACCAGGCAATCCTTGGGAGTTATCTGATATTGGGAAACAAATTATGAGCTTTGGATAGAAATGGCTGGGACTTCTGATTGTTAGGCTACTTCTAATTCCCTAAATTCTTAAGGAAAAAACTGGCCAGAAAGACAGGGCAGGAATAAAGTCACTTGATTTGCATACAGTTTATCTGGGTCCTATTTCTGGTAGTATATATGGTCCCCCTACCATGACAGAAGTTTCTCTGAGCAATGAGCCAGGAGTAAGCCCTGAATATCATACACTGTGTTAAAAAAATAAAAGATAGAAAAGAAATAAGTTGCAACAAGCCAAGGGAAGGTTAGAATTGAGGGGGGGGGGAATTACACAAGATGAATGAACATGACGTACCATAATGAGCACGAATGATGCAAATTAAAAAAGAATAAAGTACCAATTGCTTTTTATAGTAGTTTTTAAGTTTTCAAGGTCGGTTGATGACTAAACACACATGACCTGTGGCCAAGGTAAAAAAAATTCTATCTTTGGGGCTGGAGAAATAGCACAGCAAGAAGGTATTTTCCTTGAATGTGGCCAACCTGGGTTTGATTCTTGGCATCCCATATGGTCCCCCCAAGACTACCAAAAGTAATTTCTGAGCATAGAGCCAAGATTGTCCTTGAGCACCATTGGATGTCGCTTAAGCACACTGATTTCAATCTTAATCCTAACTAAAAGGTTGTTTTTGAGTGGTGTTCCGAAATGGTGCTTTCAAATGGGAGGCATCGGGACCCCAGAGAGATTTTCTGCCAACCAATTTGAGGGATCTGACAATGCAATTGTGATGGGGACTGCAGTGACTAGGGAATACCAGAGCCACTTGAGAGGTGTTGGGAGTTACAGAATTTGTTCTGCTAAAAATCAGAGACCATGTGATGTTGGGAATTGAACTTGGGTGGAGAGCATATACCACTCTACAATCTCTTAGTCCTTAAATAACTAATTTCACATGTGACTAAGATAAAGACTAGTTTGCATTGCAAAACTATATATCTACTTAAATTAGTTTACATTTAAATTTTAAGAACCAATCTAATTGTTTCCATATTCCTGAATAACATATTCCCACATTTTTCTCTATATGAATATGCCAGTTGTTCAGTAATCTCTCAGACTCCTTTAATAATCAGCCTTTTAAATTTTAGACATTTGACCAGGCAAATAATGTAACTAATTGTGGTTTTAATAGCTATTACTCTTAGGACTGATTATGCTAGCATTTTTGCATTTATTTTCCAGTCTTTTTCTGCTATGAATTTTGCCATTTTATTTTTTTAAAAAATATAACCTTTTATTTCATGTGTAGAGAATATCTAAAGCATGATTCATACTTATTTTAAATTGTGTAATATATTATAGTTGACTACAGGTGCAACTTTTTGATATCTCTAGAGTTTATTCATCAAGGTTAATGAATAAACTTTAGTCCAGAGAGATAGTAGAGCAAGTAGAATGCTTACCTTGCATGTCACTGACCCAGTTCCATCCTGATACCTTGAATAGTCCTGTAAGCACCATTCAGAGTGATCCTAGTGCAGATTCAGGAGTAATCCCTATCATTATTAATGTGACTCAAAACTAAAAAAAGCATATAGATATACATACAATACATATACAAATATATATAAATTGTGCATACCTATAATTAAAAAAATTTGCCCAGTAATTACTACATATGTTTCCCTTTCTCATCCATTAGGAACCATCTTTTCACTATCTGATTTTCTATGTTACATTTTAGATTCAAAATCTCTGTTTCATCCTACTTTGATCTTGGTAGGCTTCTTCTTTCTATGTAGTTTTACATTTACTCCAAGTGGATTATCTTGTAAATTAAAAAAAATGTGTAAAATCTGTATTTCCACAAATATGTATGTAACTTAGAAATATTTCCATGCAGGGAGAAATTAAAAGACATTTGTTAGCATTTTTATAGTATTCCCAAACAATATAAAAGATTAGAAACTAGAAACAATATAAAAGGCTATAAGAAATAAAAATTAATTATAATACATTATTATGATGTGCTCCTACAATTGAATACTAGCCATTATTTGAGGCATGGAATACTGCCTTAAGCAGAATTGCTTGTTTTTTCTTTTTATTATTATTCAATAAATATGTGAGGGTGAGTCCTGCTATTAAAATTATTAACAAAAGAGGAAACACAGTCTTAAAGAATCAAAGAGCAAAATGCTTGTAAGTGGGTGGCGTTAGAGGATCAAGATCACAAACATAGTGGGCTGAAAGATAGTAGAGTTGGCAGGCAAGCAGCTTTGCAGGGTTTTATTCTTGGCATCACTTTTGGTCCCCTGAGCTCTGCCAGAAGTGAATCTTGAGCACAAATCTAGAAGTGAACAGTTGGCACCACTGAGTATGCCCCCAAAAGGAAAAAAGTAAACATATAGATTGCTCTCCAAAACATAGCTTCTAAAGTATGCATATCTATTGAATTGGAAATGTATGTAAATTGATCATATGTATGAAATTAATTGTTCTATTTTCTATTACAAAGAAATTATGGTTTTTACATAGAAATTTTAACTGCATTATCATTTCTCCAAATAACTTCTAAATCACGAATAATTTATAAGATACGTTAAGAACAGAACAATGAGAAAGTTTCAAAATTTTAATATTTATTTTCTCATGTCAAATTTCATACACTACCTGCAACTTTAAATCTTCATCATCAAGTGAATACATTTTTATTAAATTCCTATAAATATTTTAATTTAAATTTCTCTTCACTGCATAACTGTTACGTTTGAAGATGAAAATTCACCTTTTGCACACATTCAGACATCCAGTTTATTACTGTAAGCTTGGCTGAATGTGTTTACATGTACGCCTGACATTTTTGTTTTCTCTAATTCATTGGCTTTGTTCTATATTTTGCAACTTTGACTCTTTCCTCCTTAAACAGTTCTGGTATTCTGCTAACTTACCAATCTTAATTCTTTATCATTAAACACATTTTCCCTTCAAGTGATGTTTTTCCTCCTGGAACCTTGACCTTTGTGACCCTGAAGAATTCATTATTATTGCTGATAGTAGACACCAATCCTCATCAAAATTCTCTGACAGATACTATCCGCTTTATTTGACAATAGACAGTTCACTTTCTGACATATACACTTTGGTGAGAATTTTAGTAACTGCTTCAAGCCTGCGTCTCATCCTTACTGATAGATAGCATTGATGTAAACCATGCAAAAATGTTTTTTATTATGTATTGCATATCTTTTTTTTTTTTTTTTTTTTGGTTTTTGGGCCACACCCGGTGACGCTCAGGGGTTACTCCTGGCTATGTGCTCAGAAGTCGCTCCTGGCTTGGGGGACCATATGGAACGCCGGGGGATTGAACCTCGGTCCGTCTAGGCTAGCGCAGGGAAGGCAGGCACCTTACCTCTAGCGCCACCGCCCGGCCCCATGTATTGCATATCTTAAATCATCTATTAAATACATATTTTTAGTTGGTGTTGTTGAGTGCAACATATTAATTTTACTTATTTTTATACTGTCATAATTTAAACAATAGATTGTTTTATAAAATAGCTGTTCATATATGATCTTGAATAACATGTTCTCTCAATTTAAATGCAACTATTTATTTTATAATTAAATGTCTATTGAAAAGCTATTGCTTGAGATATATCAGGAAAGTATGCAAAAATGAAACAATCATAATGATATTGAAATATATTAGGTTATCTGAAAATATAGAAAAATATTAATTAATGAACACAATGAGATAGACATAGAACAAATGTATCAAAATCTGGGTGTTCTCATATATATGTCTAGATTTATATTTTTATATATTAAGGAAAAAGGAAGGCCAGAAAGATAGTACATTTGACTTACATGCAGCTGTTATAGGTTCAATAGCTTTGCACATGGCTGATCTCTTGTATTCACTTCTTTTTTAAAATTATCTTTAGTGACATTTATATAGACATGGTAATTTACAAAGTTGTTTATATTAGAATGTTCTTTAGGAATACAATATTCCAACACCAATCCTACTATTATTGTCTCTTTCCCTTCATCAGTATCCCTAAGATCTTTCTGATCCCAGTTTGACCCCTCAATAGGTATATAGCAAACTTATTTTATATTACTTAGTCCAATAAAATAAATAGAAAATAGACTTATCAGAAAATAAACCACTGAAAGTAGTTATGGTTGATTACTACATGTTCTTAACTGTTTTTAACCTATTAGATAACGAACATGCACTATGAGTGAGTACCATACCCAATGCTACTTGCTGGAAAATTTGTCCTTTTCCTTAGAGAAGCTCTTTTAATGCTTCTCTCAAAATTCCCTTTAAGGATATAAATTTCCTAAGCTGTTTCCTGTCTATGAAGCTCTGTATAATTCCTTCAAATATGAATGATAATCCTGGTGGATAGAATATTATTGGTGAAGTGTTAATTTCATTGAGTTTTTGTACTACACCCTTCCATATGTTTTCCACTCACTTGATAGATTTGCTGTGCATCTTATCAGCTTTCCTTCGTATGTAGTTACTTTATTAATTTTGCTTCTCTCAGTATGTTGTCTCTGTTTTTGGATTTTGTTATTTCAACTGTAACATGACTTGGAGTTTTCCTAATTGGGTCTATTTTCACTGGAACCCTAAGGTCTCTAGGATCTCGATACCTGTATCCTCAACTCGCAAATATTCTTACTAATGATGTATTTAACTATTAACTATAATCATCTTAGTTATGACTTATTTAACTATTACTTCTTTATCACATTTGTTTACCTTTCTATGGGGATTTCAATGGTTCTAATATTGTTTATCTTGAACACCCCATAGTTCTCTTCAACTGTTTCCCAGTGGTTTCTTCCTTCTAAATTTGGAACTCGTCAGTCTTTGTATCAGCTTTTGTTATTCTGCTATTCAAATTTTTCTATTGACTTTAATATCACCTATCAGGTTCTTCATTTATGTAATTTATGACTGCAGTCATTTTAGTTTATTTTGCCTTTATTGTGCTTTGCTGACTACTTATCCTATTATTTCATGTTGTTTCTTTTATTTTAATTTATTGAACATAGTTTGACTAAAGACATTGACAATTTATAGCTGTTTAATGTCTTTGGTGATGTGATTTTATTCCTGGAAACTGCTCGACTTTATCTGTTTTCCACATGGTTTTCAAGTGTTCTTGCTGTGATGATTATGAGTGTTTGTAGTTAGATCCCCTGGAAGATTCTACGGACTATTCTAGTTTGCTCTGTCTTTTCTGTCCATCTTCACAGAATGACAGGAAGAATAACTGTGAATAATATGTAGTTTGTTGAATTGATCTGTCTTCAGCAGCTTCAGTAGCTGTATTTTGGGCCCATAATACGGTACAGGTCAGGAGTGGAGGCTGTGGGAATTACCACGTGTTCTGCCACCTAGTCTGAAATAGATCCAGTGATTTATGCCAAATGCAGGCCTCATCTTAAGCAGAAAGTCAGTCAGCTCTTGAGTTCACTTCTAAGCAAGGCACAACAACTAGCTTCTGATTGTAGCTCTCTACTGAAACAGCTCTCCTATAGATACCATTTAGTAACTTTCTATTTGCAATATTAAAAGGCATCATCTCAGTTCTTATTTTCTTTGCCTTCTCTACATCATTTCTCAGCACTGTTTCATTGACTTTTCTCTTTCATTTGCTTGTAAAGCAAACCATTTCTTTCTTTGGCTTCATATATTACTAAAAGATTAATTATACATTTTTGTTTCTTTTTTAGCATCTGAAACTCCTACAAAGGATAAATTGTATATTTTTTTTTGTTTTTTTTTTTTTGTTTTTTTTTTTGTGATTTTTGGGTCACACCCGGCAGTGCTCAGGGGTTATTTCTGGCTCCAGGCTCAGAAATTGCTCCTGGCAGGCACAGGGGACCATATGGGGCACCGGGATTCGAACCAATGACCTCCTGCATGAAAGGCAAACGCCTTACCTCCATGCTATCTCTCCGGCCCCAAATTGTATATTTTTAAAATTATGTCCTATCTTCATTTTTAAAACTTAAAATGTCAGATGCTCATAGTTTTTGCCTCTTTGACAACTAGGAAACAAGGGCACCTTGTTTTACCCCACTTTTATATATGAAGCATACATGACTTATATAATCCTTATGAGCTTTCCTTACTAACAAATTAGTAGACTTAAACTATTGGAAAGAACTAGAGGCATGAGTATCTGATACAATCATGTCTTAGCCC
Source organism: Suncus etruscus (assembly GCF_024139225.1). Taxonomy (NCBI): domain Eukaryota; kingdom Metazoa; phylum Chordata; class Mammalia; order Eulipotyphla; family Soricidae; genus Suncus; species Suncus etruscus. The sequence goes on along the minus strand of NC_064856.1, from coordinate 91,553,914 downwards.
TCTAGTTGGAATCTGCACTATTTATGCAGGTCACCAAAGGATGTACATAAACCCAATCCCAGTGACTCAAACATAATATGGAGGCCAGTAGAGCTAGCAAAAGGTTTAAGGGACTTGTGTAGCATTCAGCTAACTTTATTGCATCCCAGAAATTTTATGGTCACTGAGTCTGACCTTCAAACTATAAAAACAAACCATGCCAGAGAACATAATCTCTTAACAATTTTCAAATGTCATGATGTTAGATTTTCTGATCATGCAATCAATTGTCCTGTGACAATATTTTGTTGGTAAAAGTTGTTGTGTTTATCTTCAGCTGTACTTTATCCTGCTGTCACTAGAAGTTTGGCACAATTGTAGTTAATCTTCAAGGCTATACTTAGAAAACTACTCACCATAAATCACACATCTTATCTTAACTGACTCCAGACCAAGAATACTGATATATTATAGCACATTAAAATAATTGCATCTGAAAATTTAAAATGGGCTTTTTCCCTCCTCTTTCTCTTTACTCTGTTCTTATTAAATATTCCATATACAGTTTTTTTGAGGTTTAGATAAGATTGGTAAAATGGCCAAGTATGTCTTAGTTAATAACTGATTAGGTAAGAATTTAAGAATTAAGAACTTAAAATTGAGAATTTTTATCTGAATTGGGTTAAATCATTAAAATCTAGGATTATAAATATTTCTAAAATTGTATTCCATCTTATGTTTTATGAATAATTTTCCTATGATACCACTAATTCATATTGATCACATCTATATAATTACTTGCTTAATTTTAATGACAATTAAAAATAAAATTTTAGTAGTGGAAGTTATTCTTTTCTTTTTTTTTCCTCTGGAATGGTTTTATTAATAAAACATGCTTTTATAAGACCAAAACATATTAGGCTTACAGAACATTTGATAAGATGATGTATTATTGTATACCTTTAACCCAAATTCTCCAAAGTTAATGTTTTTCATTTGCATTTTAATTATATATTTTAGTTTTTTTAATTTTTTTTTTACTTTTTATTCAGGGATAAATGCAACATACAAACTTTATTTAACAAAAGTAACAGGTAAAGTCAAACAGGCACTTAATATTAAGAGAAAGTAGTGGAAGTTATTCTTAAAAGCTTTTCCAACATCACACTTTTATAGAGGAAGAAAATAAAGTCTAAGGTAAATGACCAGCACGTGGCTGCATATTCATTAGTAGCTGATCCCTGTCTCTGGGTTCAGTGGTTTCATCCATGGACTTGTACTCACTTTTGAGGCATCTATTGCTGACCCTTAATATTAGGCTATTTTTCCTTATAATGAGCCCAAATTCGTCTCTCTGGAATCTTCTTGGTCTATTGATCCTTAAAATTTAGTGACATAAAAAATGAGGTTAAAAATCATTCTTTGAGAATATCACTATTATTTACTTTACTAGGAATTTATGCTAGGTCTGCTCCTCAATGAAGATTTGTATAATTCCTACAACTGATCTTTCTATCGTCTGAATCATTCTCACCATACTTGACAAGCTGCTACCAGACTCCAGCTTACTTTATTGAAAAGTAGCTAGAAATGTACATGATATTTCTGTGCTCTTCTCACCAGCTTAGCATTTGTCTCATTAATTCTTATGAGTAGTGAAACATCTAAGTCTCTAATGACTCATACCCTCTTGGAAGGAAACTTGGTGTACTGGAGGTCTCTTGGTAAATATGGTGTTTAGATAACTGTCTCTGAAGGAGGGTAGTTAACAGAGTTCTTCAAAATAACAGCTGCCTGAGGCCACCAGAAATCCACTTCTAACAGCGTACAGACTACAGGGTAGTCATTAAAACCCTTTGGAGTTATGTTTGAACATGTGTAAAATAAGCCACATGATGTTAGTGATCACTAAGGAGTTAGTAAACTTGCAGCAGTGGAAAGACTAAGAGACTTTGATTTTTAAGTATATGATCCATCCATATTTGAGAACTGCTCTTACTAGCTCTGTGATTAGGGGGTCCAAAAACATTTTCTAATTTTTTTCCATCTTCTTCAAAGCAACAAAATAAATAGGTGGAAGTAAAGAAAATAAGGTTTTTGGTATTTGCAGTGCTTAATTTATATCTCTATTAGTCAACAAATAGAAAATACCTCTTTTTGTGTTTTACCATCTTTGTCTCACTACTGAGTTCTGGCACTTTTAGAATCTCTTTGTCCTCTAGAAACATAGAGGACATGATTATATGAAAATGCATCTCATTTGATTCACAGGAACTCTGCACTTCCTCAGTTTAATTAGCTCTTGATCAGAATGGATGGAGTTATATATTATGGAGCTTTTCAGTTAGTTGGGAAGGTGATTCCCTGAGCTCCTGTCATAAAAAGCTAGCAACCAAGGTTTCTCAACACGATCTCTTCCAGTAATGAGCTGTTTCTAACTTTATCCACATCACAGGAACTTGACACATTAGCTGATTTTGAAAAACAGGTTGGTTAAGATATCAAAGATCATTATGTGTGATTATTGATTTTTGTAAAAGCTGAAACTGGGGAATAACACAACCACCAAGTTGCCAGCAAAAAACACTGGACATCTTTGCTTGAACATCAAAATGATCTACTTTGTGACAGATGTGTTCAGCTAAAAATCATGTTCGTTTATTTTTTAACATCTGAAAGCAACTGCCTCCCAACCTCCTCAAATTAGCTACAACACAAGGAGATAGTCTATCAATTATTTACCAAGTAGCAAGGCTTCCCATTCATCCTTTTCTTCAACTGTGACTTAGCATGTTCTTTCCTAGATGAAATCAGAAGATAAGCAGGTTAAACAATTTTGTATAATAATGTCCTCTAGGGATGCTTTTCACTTCAGAACATTGACTGGGCATCGAAAGTGTGACTAAATATTGCCTTAATGTCTGGCAGATGAAAGATATTTCACAAAGTTAAATATCTAAATATTTAATTAGTTTGAAGACTAGCATAATCTGTTATATTGAGCCTAAAATTAAATAAATAAATTCTCGATGGAAAACTGGGAACATTCCAAAGTACTCACGATCAATGAAAACAAGAGCTAATATTAACTGAGTACAGTCTATGTGTTTGGCCTCATATGAGGTGCTAAGTTGGGTGCATGTTATTCATCCAGTTTTCATGTGAATCTGGCCTCACCACCATTTGTTTTCGGTTGCCATTTTAAAGATATTGAAATAATATCAGTTGCTTAACAAGAACTGATATTTCCTAAATTACTTTAAAGCAAAAGCACTTCTTTTAGATCATCTATAATGCTGGACTAATTTTTAATAGTATTGAGGTGTAGCTGAGGGAAGTATGTCGTCAGAGAAATAGAATATTAGCAATTCTGATGCAAAACAATATTACTGATCACAAATTATTCTCAGTATCTTATTCATTTTTTCTATTGGCCTTAAAGTATAGAGCAAAACAAAATAGCACAATATTTTACAGATAATAAAATAGTGTCCATGAAAGAATAAATATTTTTTAGCTATAGTATATAACGATGTAGGAGAACCAGAATTCCAATTAGCTGAGTTAATCCAGGCTCTTACTCAGAAAGACTCTAGTATCTTGTTGTGTATGTAAACATTTTATGGGATTATTATGTTACTGACCCTACCCTGATCGCTGATTGTGCCTTACCCTAGGGTGTGACCTGGCATTCTGCTCCCACCATTGGGTGGTACCTGATCTGGAGGATAAAAACATGGGTTTGTGGAAGGTGGGGGGCTTTTTGGCTGGAACTGATACTGAGGCATTTGGGTTTCAGTCTTGTCCTCCGAATAAAGCTAATATTTTCACAAGCCTGACTGTCTGCGAGCTGTTTACCCGCCGCTTCACCTCAGAACCGCTGGCTGAACAGGGTGGTAGACGCGTGCTCCGAGCTGGTGGGAAAAGACCTCATCCTCCACCCCTCCATCAATCAACTGCTTCAGGGGCTAACTTGCAACAGTATCTAATCCAGAAATTGCCCTGAACCACATATCTTTTTAAAAAAAATATTTATTATGATCAAAGTAAATTACAAATCGTTCACAGTAATATTTAAGGTACATAGTGACAATGAATTAGGGCCATTTCCACCATCAGTGTTGTCCTCCTCCACCCCTGTTCCCAACATACATCCCATATCTCCTCTCTTTGCCCCGTGAACTGCTAGTGCAACATCTTTGTGTACAGCTTGTTGTAGACTTTAGGTTTGGTGCATCAGGTTATTCATATTTTATTTCCACTCAATGTTCATACTACTGGTTGTGCTCCCAGTACCACCCTATATCTTTACTTATTTAACCCACGACTTAATCCTTTCAAAGTTATTGACCCTTTGTGTTCTGCAGTATGCCATATATTCAAACTCCTAAAAAGTCAAAATGGGGGTACTAACACTTTCTATAAGGGATTAGTGAAAAATTTCAAGAAAATATCATACCTAAAACATTCTGGCAGAATGGTTGAATGAATGCTCACTATTGCTTTTGACATGGTTATTATAGTAGTTGTTTTTACTTCTCTTTATGGCAACACAGACTCTGGTAAAAGGCTCATTTTTAAAAATGCTTCCTTGAGTCTGGAAGGCACTGATTTGGATACATGCATTTCGCCTTCACCATCAAACCCATCAAATTACTGTGAACAATTGTTAGGAATAGGAACCACATCTTCAAATTGTCCTTCCTGGTATTTCCCAGGTGCTCGAAAGACAGGACGTTTCAAGGTGGCCTTGTTATCCACAGTTTCTTCCTGAGTGTCCAGTTGTCACTGTGACACTGACAAGTACTGACAGGCTGATAAGTTTCTCCTGGGAGTTTCTGTGGCCAGTCAGCCCCACCATTAGCAATCACCATGTGAGTGCTAGATGTTGGCTCTCTCCTGCTGGTTGCAAGTCAGACAGGCCCTCATTTCACAGCCAGCCATTCCCTGGAGTGTGCAGACTGACACAACAGAACAGAATCCCTCCTTCTTCCCTTGCCTAATCAAGTCAAAGGCCCTAACTATCAAATTAGGATTCTTCAGGCCTTCAGCAATAAAACTTATTTTCCCCTTCTCACTCCAGGGCATTTACCTGCCTGCCTCATTCATCTGCATATATTTTCACTTAAGTGTCAGAAAGATTCTTTGGGGATGCTAAGTTCAACTGAAGGGAAAGGAAGATTAATTTAGGGTGGGAATAGTGGTGATGGATTTTCTTTTACTCCAGGACGCAGCCCATTTGGTTGTCAAAACTATGAAGGAAGTAATCAAACTGGGTTTCTTTGAGAACTTGATATATTATGATCTTGTCATATCAAGGTTCTAATTATGTTGGCCTAATTAGAAAAATCTAATATATTCATTAGGGAGAGTTGAATAAAGGGTTTTGTGACATTTGTCTCTTTGTCATGCAATATTGTTTTTTCTTTACACATCATGGGGTGGGGTGTGGAGAGATATTTCAAAGCTTTGCCTTTAACCTGAGTTTTAGTCTAATTTTTCACACTCCCGATAAGATAATCTTGACTTTGGGCATTTTAGCCCTATAAGCTTTTGTAAAATATGAATAACTGAGAGCTTTATCTTTGTTTTGAAAGTGGAAGAATTGGTGATTTCTATAAAAGTAAAAAATAACTACTCTCTCAGAGGATTAGTTTAAATAACCCCCTTCCTTTCTTTTTTTACATAAAATAAATATATGGGGCATTGAGGAAGGGCATAAATTATAATCTATATGTGATAAATAAGATAAGCAGAGAAACAAACATAAACCCATAGATATGTTATAGATCCTACATTGAAAATGAAGCTTATTCTCAGATGAAATGTACCCCCAATGGGGGAAAAAACATAATGGAAGAAGAGGAAATATGGGTGACTCCAAGATGGAGTGTGCATAAAGTAAATTGTATCCCAGTATCCTATCTGGGATAGTGGAGATTTCAGAATGAAGTGTTATTGTTGCATTTTGGGGATGATGTGGGGAGAAGCTTCCCTGATATCACTGCATATTACTTCTTTTCTCTTGGATTCTTTCTGATCTATTTCAGAACCTATCACTGGAATAGGCAAAGCTTTTAAATTATGTAGTTTTTTTTGTGCTTGCTTGTACTTTTCACTTGACATCATGTGTTTTTTTTTTTTCTTGGTGCTCAGAGTAACATATAATAATGTTTGGGCACAAGGAAATATCTAGAATGTCTATGTGCTTAAATTAATTTCTTACCAGTGGCTGTAGCAATTAATACCAACAGTAAGACTTATAATAATGCTAATGCATTTCCTATAAGTCTTCAGGTCAAACAGATAAATTCAGCATAATTAAGTCAAAATGAAGATAGAGAAATATTTTGAAGAGAAATGTCTTCTTGTTTCTTCTAGTTTCTTGAGACTTTGAGCCATAGTTTATGGCCATAATGCAGTGCCTTTTGCTTCTCTGTCATTGATGTCTCATCTTTCTGCTTGTGTAGAATCTCTGTCTTAGAAGGACACATTGAAGGTCACATTTAGGAGCCAACTGGCTCCTGCAGGATATCCTACCAATTTCAAAATCATTGATAAATCATATTTAGAGTTCTTTTTGGCAAGCAAAACAATATTTAGCAGATTCTAGAAATTTGAATGTGAATATATTAGAGGAGGAGCATATTCACCTTAACTGAACACTATTGTCTTCCTTTAATTTTTGGCAGTCTATCTCGCTCACCTTTCTTATGATTTTCTGTGGGCTGGTTATTAGGACTTATCAATTCTCTTCTCTGCCCTCCATTTTTCTCCACTGATGGCTACAATTGTTCTTTTGTTTTTTTCTATTGAAACTGAAACTTGAAGAACCTACTTACACTTTCCTGAATCCCTGAAGCTCTCCTCAAAGGCCTAGGGAACGCACCCCCAAAAAACTGCATCTGAAGCTGCCCAGCAAGTGAGTGAGTGAAGTCTGGCTGTGGGGGTCGTCAGGCAGAGAGCTGATCCCTCTGGCCTTCAGAGGCTGTGCCCTGCTGTGCCTTTAAAGACTTTGAGGACTTCAAGAGAAATCTTTGCTCTGCTTGTCTGTTTTTCATGAATACCTGAAGCTCTCCTCAGAAGCCTAGGGAGCACATCCCCAAAACACTGTCACCTAGAGACAGCAGAAGAGCACAGCCACGCCACTTCGATTCACTGCTGCGCACTCTTTCTAACCAATGAACCCCACGACAACGCGCGGAAAAAAAATCACACTACAAGTATGTCAATGGGGAAACCTCGCAGGCAAAAACCATGCACAGAGAATGAAGACAATAGCACAGATGACCTAAAAAATTCCAACCACCTGATTAACCTCTCGGATAAGGAGTTCAGAATAGAAATATGGAAGATGGTTGTAGAACTCAAAGAAAGCATAGATCGATCTGAACAGAACAAAAAGACAGAAATCAGAAAACTCCAAACTGAAATAACAAATCTGAAAAACACAGTAGCTCAACTGAAAACCTCAGTGGATGGCCTTGACAGCAGGATACCAGCAGCTGAGGACAGAATCAGTGTGCTAGAAGATGAGATGCAGAAAAACAACACAGCAGAGGAAATTGAAAAAGAACCTTAAGACAAAGGATCAGGCAATGGAAAAAGTACTCAAGGAATGTGAACAGATGAAAATAGAAGTCTTTGATAAACTCAACAGAAACAGCATAAGAATCATTGGAGTCCCAGAGGGCCAGATAGGAGATCTCCAGGAAGAATCAGCTGTCAAAGACATCATCAAAGAGATACTTCCAGAGTTAAAGACTACATGCAATCAAATCCTGCATGCCCGAAGAGTTTTTTTTTTTTTTTTTTTTTGGTTTTTGGGTCACACCCAGCGGTGCTCAGTGATTACTCCTGGCTGTTTGCTCAGAAATAGCTCCTGGCAGGCACGGGGGACCATATGGGACACCGGGATTCGAACCAACACCTTTGGTCCTGGATCGGCTGCTTGCAAGGCAAACACCACTGTGCTATCTCTCCGGGCCCCTGCATGCCCGAAGAGTACCAGCTAAATGAGACCCAAAGAAAAACACCCCAAGACGCATTCTTGTTAAGATGACAAATCCCTCAGATAGAGATAGATTACTGAAAGCAGCAAGATCAAAAAAGGAAATTACATTCAAAGGAGCATCTCTAAGACTTACAGCAGACATGTCACAAGAAACTCTCAAGGCCAGAAGAGAGTGGTGAGATATTGTGACAAGACAGAATAAAATGAATGCCTCACCGAGAATACTGCAACCACCCTGACTCATGTTCAGGTTTGAAGGAAGGATACAAAGCTTCCTGGATAAACAACAGCTCAGAAACTTCACAGATGAAAAACCAGCCTTAAAGGAAAAACTGACAGGTCTACTTTAAGACAAGAGAGACCAGCAAACACAGCAAACTAATCTACAAAGATGACATTAAATCCTATGACAATCTTCTCCCTCAATGTGAATGGACTAAATTCACCAATTAAAAGACACAGAGTGGCAAAATTGGTCAAAAAGATGAATCCAACCTTCTGCTGCCTACAAGAAACACACCTGAATAGACAGAACAAATATAGACTCAAAATCAAAGGCTGGAGGAAAAACATCCAAGCAAACAGCACCCTTAAAAAACCTGGGGTGGCCATATTAATATCTGATGACACCAACTTTATACTCAGAAAAGTGGCAAGGGACAAAGATGGACACTATGTACTAATCAAGGGATAGGTGCAACAGGAAGAAATCAGACTATTAAACATATATGCACCCAATGAGAGACCAGCAAATTATCTAATACAATTATTGACAAATCTGAAAGAAAACTTCAATAATAACACAATAATTGTGGGAGACCTCAACCTGGCCCTGTCAACACTTGATAGGTCAACCAGACTGAAACCCAACAAAAACATACTAGCCCTTAAAAGAGTAATGGAAGAAAGAGGAATAGTAGATATATATAGGACACTCCACCCCAAAAAAACCTGGATACATATTCTTCTCCAATGTACATGAGTCATTCTCCAGGATAGACTATGTGCTGACATGTAAAACATACCTTCATAAAATAAAGAGGATAGCTACCTTTGCTGATCACAAGGCTCTAAAATTAGATGTGAACTACAAAGGCACACAGAAGAAAAACTTTAACAATTGGAAATTAAACAGCATGCTACTAAACAACCAGTGGGTCCGAGATGAAATCAAAGAGAAAATCAAAATTTTCCAAGAAACAAATGATAATGAAGATACAAACTGCCAGAATCTATGGGACAGAGCAAAAGCGGTCCTGAGAGGAAAATTTATAGCTTTACAAGCACACATTAGGAAGGAAGAAGGGGCCTACCTGAATAACTGAATGACACAACTCATAAAATTAGAAAATGACTAACAAAAGAAACCAAAAATAGGGGGCAGAATGAAATAAAAAAGTTGAAAGCAGAAATTAGTGAAGTGGAAAACCAAAAACAATCCGAAAGATCAACAAAAGCAGAAATTGGTTCTTTGAAAAAATAAACAAGATTGATAGACCATTGGCAAAGCTCACAAAGAAAGAGAGAGAAACTTGATAACCTGTATTAAAAATGAGAAGGAGTAGATCATGACAGATACAGCAAAAACTTAATGGGTAATCAGAGACTACTTTGAGAAACTTTATGCTACTAAACATGAGAACCTAGAAGAAATGTATAAATTCTTGGACACTTATAACCTTCCACAGTGAAGTAAGGAGGATATAGCATATCTAAACACCCCCATCACTATTGAGGAAATTGAAACTGTAATCTAACATCTGCCTTAATAGAAAAGCCCAGGCCCAGACGGATTTACTAATGAATTATTTCAAACCTTTCAAGAGGAGCTACTACCAATCCTAGCCAGGCTCTTTCATGAAATTGAAAAAAAATGGAAACACTCCCAAACAGCTTTTATGAAGCCAACATCACCGTGATACCAAAACCAAAGATGCTGCCAAAAAAGAAAATTACAGAACAATATCCCTGATGAATGCAGATGCAAAGATCTTCAACAAAATCCTGGCAAATAGGATCCATTGCATCCCCAAGAAGATCATGTTTTAAGACCAAGAAGGTTTCATCCCAGGAATGCAAGGATGGTTTAACATCCGTAAATCTATCAACACAATACACAACATCAACAACAAGAAAAATAAAATTCACATGATCATATTAATAGACGCAGAGAAAGCATTTGATAAGGTCCAATACCCATTCTTGATCAAAACTCTCAGCAAGATGGAAATGAAATGAACTTTTCTCAATCTATTTAAAGCCATCTACCACAAGCCAATGGCAAATATTATCCTCAATGGAGAAAAACTAAAGGCCTTTCCTCTAAATTCTGGTACAAGACAAGGCTGTCCTCTCTCACCACTCCTCTTCAACATATTACTGGAAGTACTTGCTATAGCCATCAGGAAAGAAAAAGATATCAAGGAAATCCAGATAGGAAAGGAAGAAGTCAAGCTCTCACTGTTTGCAGATGACATGATACTCTACTTAGAAAACCCTAAAGACTCTACCAAAAAGCTTCTAGAAACAATAGACTCATATAGCAAGGTGGCAGGCTACAAAATTAACACACAGAAATCAATGGCCTTTTTATACACCAATAATGATAGGGAAGAGATGGACATCAAGAAGGCAATCTCATTCACATTAGTGACACACAAACTCAAATATCTTGGAGTTAACTTGACCAAAGACATGAAGGACCTATACAAAGAAAACTATAAAGCCCTGCTCCAAGAAATAAGATAGGACACACGGAAATGGAAACACATACCGTGCTCATTGATTGGCAGGATTATCATCATTAAAATGGTAATACTCTCCAAAGCATTGAACAGATTTAATGTGATCCCTCTATAGATACCCATGACATTCTTCAAAGAAGTGGATCAAACACTTATGAAGTTCATCTGGAACCAAAAACACCCTCGAATAGCTAAAGCACTCCTAGGAAAAAGGAAAATGTGAGGCATTACTTTCCCCAAGTTTAAATGTACTACAAAGCAATAGTTATCAAAACAGCAAGGTATTGGAAAAAAGACAGACCCTCAGATCAGTGGAATAGGCTTGAGTTCTCAGACAATGTTCCCCAGATATACGATCACCTAATCTTTGACAAAAGAGCAAGAAATCCTAAGTGGGATAGCGAAAACCTCTTAACAAGTGGTGCTGGCAGAACTGGTTAGGCACTTGCAAAAATGCGAGCATAGACCCCCAGCTAACATCATGTATGAAAGTGAAATAAAAATATATTAAAGACCTAGATATCAGACTTGATATCATAAGGTATATAGAACAACACATAGATAAAACACTCCATGACATTGAGACTAAAGGCATCTTCAAGAAGAAAATTGCACTTTCCAAACAAGTGGAAGCAGAAATAAACAGATGGGAATACATTAAGCTGAGAAGCTTCTGCACCTCCAAAGAAATAGTGCCCAGGATACAAGAGCCACCCACCATGTGGGAGAAACTATTCACCCAATACCCATCAGATAAGGGGCTAATATCCAAAATATACAGGGCACTGACAGAACTTTACAAGAAAAAAAAAACATCTAATTCCATCAAAAGATGGAGAGAAGAAATGAACAGACACTTTGATAAAAAAAAAAATACAAAAGGCCAAAAATCACATAAAGAAATGCTCCTCATCACTAATCGTCAGGGAGATGCAAATGAAAACAACAATGAGATACCACGTCACCCCACAGAGATTGACACACATCACAAAGCATGAGAACAATCAGTGCTGGCGGGGATGTGGAGAGAAAGGAACTTTTATCCACTGCTGGTGGGAATGCCATCTAGTCCGACCTCTATGGAAAGCGATATGGAGATTCCTCTAAAAATTAAAAATTGAGCTTCCATTCGACCCAGCTATTCCACTCCTATGGATATACCCTAGGAACAAAAGAATACAATACAAAAATCCCTTCCTCACACTTATATTTATTGCAGCACTATTCACAATAGCCAGGCTCTGGAAACTCCAAGATGCCCTTCAACAGACGAATGGCTAAAGAAACTGTGGTACATATATATACACAATGGTATATTATGCGGCTGTCAGGAGAGATGAAGTCATGAAATTTTCCTATACATGGATGTATATGGAATCTATCATGCTGACTGAAATAAGTCATAGGGGGAGAGAGAGAGAGAGAGAGAGAGAGAGAGAGAGAGAGAGAGAGAGAGAGAGAGAGAGAGAGAGAGAGAGAGAGAGAGAGAGAGAGAGAGAGAGAGAGAGATGTAGAATAGTCTCACTCATCTATGGGTTTTAAGAAAAATAAAAGTCATTTTTGCAACAATCTTCAAAGGCAATGAGAGGAGGGCTGGAACTTCCAGCTCACTTCATGAAGCTCTCTACAAAGAGTGGTGAATGCATTTATAGAAATAACTACATTGAGAACTACCATAATTATTTAAATGAATGAGGGAACTGCAAAGCCTGTTTAGAGTAAGGGTGGGTGTGGGGTTGGATAGAGGGAGATTTGGGACATTGCTATTGGGAATGTTGCACTGGTGAAGGGGGGGGTGTTCTTTACATGCTGAAACTTAATCACAATCATATTTGTAATCAAGATTTTTAAATAAAGTTAAAAAAGAACCAACTTACAGCCCTATTTGCTTCTATTATATTTCCACATGCTATTTGAAATTTTAAAAGCATATATAAATATATTTGTATATATACTATATGTTTAAAATGAAGCCATCATTTATTGGGGGAGTTGTATAAATTTCTTTTTTAATTTCATTACTATGATTATATTTGCTTTTAGCCTATAATAAGCCTCCTCTTTATAATCTGTAAGTAATTATCAAGGACAATCTGTATTTTGGTGAAGAGGACCAAAATAATTATAACACTAATCTAAGATGCCAATTGCTCAGTAATTATTCAGCTATCACCTGATAATTAACCTGTGTTACTTGTATGATCAACCAACTAACATTTCAATTAGTACCTCCTATATGTTGCTTAATGTCCTTGAGAGATAAAATATATAAAACCTCCTACCCACAAGAGACTTACTAATATTTAATTGCTTAATCATATTAGATTTTACACATTGGTCCCATAGTCATTTGAATAGTAGATATCACAGTTTATTTTAATTATTTTCAAATGTTTTCAACCTTGGTAAACAAACAACAACAGAAGTGTAATAGAGAACATAGGCAGTAGTATAAGAACTATGGTAATCTTTAAGCTATCTTTTTTCAGAGAGATCAAGTATTTTTCTCTTGGAAAAGGTGGTGAGGAATGTGGACAAAAAAATCTGATGAGTCCTTGTGTGAATGTTGATAACATATTTGTGAATCCTCTCATCAGGTTTTTAAAGAAGGTGAAACACCATTTGTAGGTGAAATATTAAGTCTGCAAAATTTTTGAAAGCTTAATGTCACTCAACTAGACTAAATCTGAATTGGATTTATAGGCATAAACTGTAAAGTGCTAATCAAGCACCTTTTAGTTAAGTACCTTTTCCTCTTGTTTATTTTTGTTTGTGTGGAGACAGAACTGAAAGGAAAAAAAAAGAAACAAAAAACTATTGTTCCTTGATGAAATGTCAGGGACCCTGAAGCTGGTCTTTTGGAAATTCAGTAGACTTATTTCCATTAGAAGGGACTTTCTTGGGAACAGTAGGCAGTAAGAATGGGCAGCAGGAGAAATAAAACTCAGCCTAAGGCAGTTTTATTGAAATGGAGGCTCTGGGTGTTCTGAAACAGATCTGAGAAGGAAGGGGCAGCATCTTTTAGCTAGTTTCTGAACATTGTTTTTGATCAAAGGAGCAAAAGAAAAAAATATCTTTAAAATCACACAAGATTGTAAAGAAAATTGTAGTTTATGATTATAATCTAGGCAATTCAGGCCAATGTTCCTCTGGAGTACTAGAATTAAAATTATTTTATTCTTATTTCTCTTGCTATTTTTTATATTTCTTCCTATATTTTAAAAATAATATCTAAACATAGCAGAAAAAATCCAAACGACATCAAATACAACATTTATAAGACCATCATGAAATATATGTGAATTCTAGAAACAAAATTCTAGATCAATAAAGGTGATTCTGTATAATTCTCTGCCTTTCTGAGCCTAGTAGAATATAGTTGTGCTAGACTACAAGTTAATCCTCTTTTTTTTTTTGACTAACTGTGGTCTTAGATACATTTATCAATCTTTATAAAACATAGGGAACAATAATACCTAACGAGATGGAGTTATTTCACTGATTATTATTAGGAGCAACTCACCTGATGTGAATACAAGTTAACTTCTATAATATATTTAGAATAAAATGTGTAAAATGTGTTTTTCAATGTTATCTATTATTTTTTATCCTTTTTATTGTAAGCATTCTTTCCTCTCTCCCAGATAGTGAAATATTCAAAATAGTGTCCTACATATTTATAACACGCTATTCATGACATATAACAACCACACAGACACAGACAAATATTGTTCTTGGATCACTGCTATTAATACCTGGGAAGCACCATGGACAAATTCAGTGGTGATAAGGAGATACATAATATAGGGATTGATCCCAGGTCTATATGCAGAGCCTCAGGCTCCAAAACTAGGATCTCGTGAAACATGTATCTGGAAGCAAACATTACACAGGGAATAATTCACATAGTGGAAAGGTTCAAGAATAGGGTCATAATTCCAACACCCTGGCCAGGAATCTCACCACACAAGCCTTCTGCTCTGAAGAAGGAAAGCAGCTAAGTGGAGAAAGACCAATGAATGAGCCTCTTCATTTCTGAAACCCAGGCTTTTAATCACAAGAACCAGGAAACTTCCTAGGGTGGAGAAGGAATACCAAGTAGGGAGTGATCCAGTAATCCCATCACCAGATCACACCCTAAGGAGGAGTATGAATACTGACTCAGGTTGGACCAGTAATCCAACAAGGGCTTTGTACTTGTAGGACATAGTCTCTACCACTTAAGATATATCCCCAGTTTCATTGCCTGCACTGTATTTACTAATAGTGAAGACAATAATGAGTGGACATAATTGTTCTACTCAGAAATGCACATCTCTAGGATTTTTGTTCATAACCCTCAGTCAAATAAATCAATCATAAGAGAAAACATCAAACATTCTACAGCCAGAAATACAACTTCATTGTTTTTCTACTTCCCTACTTCTATCTTGAAAGATTGTTTTTATTTCCCCTAAAAGGTCAATTGAAACAGTGACCTGGTTGTCCTTAAAATGCCTGAGGCATAGACAGTATATTATAAAATATATGTCTACAATTAAAGATGATGTTGAAGAAAAATGTAGCATGGCTTCCTGCTTGTCTAAGTAGTTAGAATTCAAAATATAAATTCTTATTTGTCACAGGGTACTGTTGTTCAGACTTAAAAAAAAAGATTGGAGAATAGAATAAGACAGTGGTGAACTTTATTTCTGTGTCTGCTGGAGTTTAAAATACATGAAGACTTTTCCATCTCACTGGTCTAGTTCAAAAGAAGCACCAAATAGCCATGTTCACCTAAAGAGACTTCTACTAAAACGTTTCTGCCTGAAAGAACTCTTTGAATAAATCCAGCTTTAGAAGAAAGGAGCAATATCAATAATTATTAAAACTATTTATTCAAAGTTTGCAAAGTATGATGATAGCTTTCTCTTGCCCTCTTGATCTGGAAAAATTATTTTTATGATAATTATGTTCTATGGAGATGACCTGGTGACTAATGTGACCCCCCAAATCAAAGAAAAAAAATAAAAAAACTCTCAAAAATCTGAACCTGTGCCTTTGTTAGTTGTTAGGTAGCTAATAACCTGAAAGTGGTCCTTATAATGGTGCTCATTGTAAATTTCTCAAATAAGATGATCCTAAAGTCTTTTTCTAAATTAAAATCCTGTACTTCCTTATGTAAGCCATAAGATATTATCATTTGTGTACATTTACATTGCATTTGATTGCAATTGTTTGCATTTTTGCTCCAATGTTTCTTAAACTCTCACCATTCAAACACAACAAAAAATTTTCCTAAATTTTAGGGATGTCTTATTTGTTCACATAAGGAAAAGAAGATATGATAATGGAATTATTTAGCATAAAATTCTGAAGTCAGATGGTATTGTTCAGCATCTGAGTTGAGATATATTATCCGAGAATTTCCCAGCTTTATTTACCCTAAATAGATATGAAACACACATCTGGTTAGTAGTAGGAAGAGAATCCATCTACTCTTGAACCTATTAGCAACTATAAAAATTCTCATTCCAATCCAGACCTAAAAATTACTTTGTTTAAGTCTGTTTATTTGGTTTATGTTTTGTTTATTTGAGGCTCACTTATTGCTGTGCACAAGTCTTACTCCTTACACTGAATTCAGAGATCACTCTGACCATGTTTGAGAGAACAAATATGATGCCTGGGATCTAACCAGGGCTAGTTTCTTGCATGTTAAGTGCCTTAAGTGCCATACAATATCCCTAGTTCCAAGTTATTTAAATTTGGAAGTTGTTCAAAGTCATGGAATGTAAGAAGAGGGCTTTAAAATTGGATCTTTTTGAACCAAAGAATTGTTCTTTCCTTAAAAGACTAGATCTGCCTGCCAGAGTTATGAAATTATGATGGTGTCTGATAATATCAGATAAGAAGGAGCTTATAATTCTTGCTGCTTGTTTCTCAGTCTGAGGTACTTTACTGAACTGAATTGAGGGGATTGCTTGTATTGTTATCCTGAAGCACTAAAAACTGTAGAATTCCTAACCAGTCTTATAATAATATACTGGATTCTTCTATGTATCGAAACAATTTGCTACTGATAATTGCTTGAGTAGTAAAGTTTGTGAATAGCATGAGTTGTTCTAAGGTAGAAAGGTTCAAGGTTACCCGTTTGATAACATCACACTCTCCCTCATTTGCATTCAGATATACTTTCTGGAGTGGTTGCAAAAGGGGTGGTGTGTGAGCTAATTCGAGCAATTGCAAATGAGTGCATATATAGCTGGCTTCATCTGTCAGGTGTATCTGATAGAGAAAAATAAATGTGAGCACAGATGCTTTAAGAGGTGATAGGAGAGGACTCAACTCCCTCTCAGCTCAGCCTACCACATAAGAATGACTTTTCAGTAATTTGGTTTGCTCTTTAAGAATCATGCCCCAACCCCTTTCATCCATCCATCCATGTTGGGTCTGTGGGAGCCCCCCCAAAAACGATAACCTGGGGCTGATTACTCTGATCAAGCAGCCACTGAAACCATCAGAACAATGTCCTTGTCAAAGCTCCACAAGATGGGCATTCCCTGAGGACTCATAAACCCAGCATCCCTTGGCTTTCTACAAGCCTGACCTACAATTGTTGAAACCTCTGAAAACACGGCAGGGGGAAATGGGAGGAAAACAGAATGTTATGCAATATGCACCAATTCAACTCCTTGAAATCCCATTTGCAAGTTTCCAGAAGGAGATTGAAATGACAGGGAGGGGGCTGCTTTGACATATATCCAGGAGGAGCCTTGATGATGACTGACAGCTTGTTATGCAGAGACTTAATTGAATCCGATGGCCTCATAAATGAAAGCCAAGTGCCCCAAGCCAAAGGCAAAGGAAGTAGCTGTTGGGCTTAGTGTTTTCATCTCCCCAGCAGTGGCTGACAAATTGCCATTTTTAGGGGTTCCTTCTGCCAATGGAATTTCCTGGGGTTTGCTGTTCCTATAATTAATTACTGACCCAGGAGCCTCTGGCACTTACTATGTAAGGTCTCTGCAAAAGGCAAATTATGTTAAATAAGGAAGTAAAGCCAAGGACATTCAATGCATTTCCTTTGGGACAGGACAGCTCAGCTTCTGGAACCAGAGTCTTCCTGCAGAGGGCGCTCTTGGAAATTACAGGCCCATGGAAACCTGCGGGAAGAAAAATGAACTGTAACAACAAATGACCAGAATTGATTAAAGAACTGCTAAAATTGTATTCGGTGCTTCCAAAACCATCTTCACTCTCCTTCACAGAATTAGAAATTGATCTTTCTCATTTTTATTCTATAAATAAAGAGAATCAGTCGGGATTTGGATTCATGGTACAAAGCTGTGCAGCTTGTTTTGTTCCAACAATATTTCTGAAGTCGTTTTCATAGGACTCTAGTAGAATGAGAGTAACAGAACTATAACAGCGATAGTGAAGATAATGTTTTGATACAGGAAATCGGTTTGGTTTACTCCTGAACTTCTCTTTCCTTTAAATCAATTCTAGTAGAAAGCATCATTTTTGCTTTTTATTTCAATCAAGGGAGACCGCATCTCTGAGGGGAAAAGATTTGTACTTTTCACTTAAAAAATCAAGTGAGAGAGGAGGAAAGATTTTACGTACACATAAATGACTTAGAAATCTAAAGAAAATATGATTTTGATAGATATAGATAAAGCTATAGATAAACACTACTTGGCACTTGAACCTAAGGAGTCTGTGATGAGATGGATTTAAGTATCTTTAATTACAGTGGAATGCTAATACGAATGGAGGCCTGACTAAACTGTAGGAGACTAAACTTTAGATCAGGGTCTGAAGAGATGGTATACCTGGTAGGATGCTTGCCTTGGACACAGCTGATTAAGATTCAAAACGCCCAGCCTCCCATATGGTCCTCTGCGCATGACCAAGAGTGAATCCTCAGTACAGAGCCAGGAGTAACCTGAGCATTGTCAGATGTGGCTCTAAAACAAAGAACAATAAAAACTCTAGAGCAATCCCACTATGAATTGAATAGTAGTTGAAAAAAAAATTGGAGTTTTTCAAACCAAAAAAATTTTGTTTTTATGAATTTCATAAGTATGTATGGTCAAGGTAAATCAGATTATCTATAGCAAGTTAACTTTCTCTCAGTCTCTTTCTTTCTCTCTCTGTTTCTTTATCCTCCCATATCTGCCATGTTGTTTTCTTGAGCCAATATGTATGAGCAGACATACTTCACACTTCAGAAGTTTATTTACTACCTTGAGCTTCAATAATCCATAATGAGAGGCACCTTTTCCTTGCAGGTAGTCATTACCCTTTGGGCCTAAACTTAATATAAACAGAAGTGGAATGAAAAAAGCTTGACCTTTAGACAAAATCTAGGCAAAACTGTATATTAAATATAATGCAATTCAATATGATCCATAAATAGAAGAGCAAGAAAGAAGTAAATTAAGATATAACTTGGATTTTGTAGTTCATGTTATACAATTAATATGATCTTGTGATAATATCTATATAAAATTTTCTGGTTGATTATCCCTGATCTTTTAGTTCATATCTCAAAGAATCATTATGAGTTCATCAGAGTAATGTCCTTTTATATTTAGGCATAGCTTCTTATTTATAAGATATGATATATCCCATAAACAAAAAAGCCGAAAGATTTGACTTGGGGCATGAAATTGTCTCAAAAGATGTAGCATCATCTACATAATAAAAGACATAATGTCAGAGCAATAATACAACAGGTAGAGCTTTTACAGTATTTGATACTCAAATTCCTATATGATCCCCTGAGTACTGAAGTAACATTTAATCATTTCTGGGTATGGCTCTAAAACCAAATATAATGAATAAATAAATAAATAAATATATAAAATACATAAAAAGGTAAAAATGTCTTATCTTACTTTATTTCTTTGATATAAATTCAAAACAGGAAGATTTTGGATTGAAGTTTTAAGCAAAAATTGGGAAAGAAGTTAAGGTATGCTAGGCTTCAGAGCTTAATTCAAAAACAAAAAATGTAAAAATATGCTTTAAGTGAGATTTAATCATTTAAAACATTTGGTATGCATTAGTACTGATTAATTTAGCAGTTCCTGTGATATGTACTTAAAGTATAATGATAGAAATAGAAAATAAAAATTTACCTAATGGAGTATATTGTCTTTTAAATTTGTTGAGTCAAGAAGCTGCATGACCTGAGGAATCCAGAGTGTATTTTTCATATTGCCTCAATAATATACCCCATGTCAAACTACACGGTGACTTCTAGGAAGAAGCTACATGTGTAAGAACATTAAGTCTGATTTTTTGGTTGATATGGTGAAATAGCACTTTGGAATCCCTTAAGAAGAAGCATCATTATGGAATCAATGTATTCTCTATCATATCTCTGAAATGGTCTTGTCATGGGTGTTGAAAGGAACCTACTGGGCTCAGAGAAAATAATCGAGTCAGTTTTGGGGTTTATACATTTGGGTTTGATAAAGTAATATCTTATCATAGCATGAGGCATTGAGATAGAGGAAAGGGAACTGTGTAACTCATCATACTGCTTTATCTCCTAGGATCCTGAAACATTGGTGACTGTCTCTGATAAAATCCCTTAATATTTCTAAATTTTTATTTTTCAAGAAAATAATGAACATTAAAACCAGATAAATACTTAATTCCTAAACATATGCAGCTTCCTATAATGTGTGAATGTACTTGAGTAACCTCTACTGTAATGATCTGTATAGCAGAAATGTATGCTTTAGAAAATATTTGAAAGTCACAAGTCTAAAAATATATATTTTAATCATGAATTTATGCCATGGAAAACCTTAAATTTTTGTCTGAAAACCTTGCAGTTTTGTCATGGAAACCTTGATTTACATTGTCACCAATTGATCACATAGATGTTGAAATTTCCCAAGTGGAAGAACCTTGAGTTCAACTTGCTATTTTAAATCTAAAATTACATAGACATACATTATATCAAGCATATTTCAGTGGTAGCTGAACTTCTAAGTCTGCAATCAATGATGCAAAGCTGCTTTATTGCATTATTCCAATAAGCTCTATTTGCTTTTAACGGAACCTTTTCTGATGTAGAATCATATAGCTAAGATGAGTACTAGATTATATCAGATTTAAAGCACTATTTCACAAATGAGAACGTCCTTGCCTCCTGAGTCAGCCTGGATTTGCCTCAACTGGAAGTAGTTTCACTGTCACTGTCACTATTACTATAAAATGGAAGGACTAAATATTTATTGATCACCTAATACATTAAATGCTGTGACACAAAATTATATGTCATTATATTTTAAATTTATCATTTTTTTTTGTCTTTTTTGGATCACACCCAGGGTTACTCCTGGTTCTGTGTTCAAAAATAGTTGCTAGCAGGCTCGGGGGACTACATGCAAGGTAAATTCTCTACTGCTGTGCTATTGCTCCAGCTCAAAAATTTACAATTTCTAAGAAAAGTTAATATCATATGATCATTAACAGATGAGGACATTAGAAACGTTGATAGCATATCATTAATAACAGATGAGGGCAATTGCTCAGGTAAGTTGAAGAAGAATACCCAGTTATATAATGGCACACCAAGATATGACACCATTCTTTTTTTTTTCAATGTGACCTCTATGCTATGAAATCAATGCTATGTTATTACTCTTGAACAAGCACATTGTTAGAAAAGTGGTTTGTTATTTTATAAAATTGCTTTGTGGCAATGGAGATATCTAAATGTTTAATTTGTTTCATCTGTAGATCAGAAATTTTAGCTTCAATCCTATCTTCAGAAATCCTATTTCCCCAAATATTCCGTTTTCAGTTCTGGAGAGAATACAGTATGTAGGATAGAGTGTTTACCTTGCTTATGTAGCCAGCCCAAGTTGAATCTCTGGCACACTTCCTGAAAAGGCAAATCCCTGAGAATAAAGCCAGGAGTAATTTCATAGTGCTGTCAAGTAATAATAACAAAGTAAGTAAATAAAAATAAAATTAAAAAATGTGTGTTTGCAAATATTCAAGATCCCTGTGGACTCATTTATATATTGCCACTGTTAATAATTGCAAAAGTAATTGGGGGGAGATTTTAATATGTGTACCAGTTAGGCTAGGTATCCTCATATTCCTTTAGCTCTGAAATACCAAAAGATCACTGAACATTTAGTCTTTGTAAGAAGAAACCAAAAATGGAAGGAAGGAAGGAAGGAAGGAAGGAAGGAAGGAAGGAAGGAAGGAAGGAAGGAAGGAAGGAAGGAAGGAAGGAAGGAAGGAAGGAAGGAAGGAAGGAAGGAAGGAAGGAAGGAAGGAAGGAAGGAAGGAAGGAAGGAAGGAAGGAAGGAAGGAAGGAAGGAAGGAAGGAAGGAAGGAAGGAAGGAAGGAAGGAAGGAAGGAAGGAAGGAAGGAAGGAAGGAAGGGAGAAGGATGTAGTATGACTACATCAGAATAAAATCTAAAGTAAATTATAATTCCACTGGATAAAAAAATTGCTTAAATCAAATCAAAATGATAGATTAAATTAATTTAGAAAAATTATGTGGGAGAATAAAAGATCAATGTGATACCTTTAAAGTACATGAATGAATTGATAGCATTTCCCTTTATTTAACTTTTGAGTAAAAATCTAAAATAGGCAGCTGTTACTCTGCAAAGACTGTGGAAGTAGATACTTCAGAACTAAGAATAATGTAGATTACCATAAAACAAAAATTAAGTTTTTTTGCAGAAGAGGAAAATAACCTAATTGAAGACAAATAAAAGAAATAAATGAGCATTTTCCTCTTGAACATTTGAGCAATTTCCTCATAGCGACTGGTTCAAACATTTATAATAGGGGCTTAGAGAGATAATACAGGAGTCAATCCTTGCAATCCACCAGCAAGGTTTTAATTCTGGGCATCACAGATAGTCTACTGAACATCTCTAGATATTACTCTTGCAAAGAGCTAGGATTAGGACCTCTGCACCTCTTGTTTTGACATAAATGTCCCTGCCCCCCCCCCAAAAAAAATAGGAGAAATTTTAAGAGTAGATTGTCAGGGGGCAGGAGTAATTGCATAGTGGATAATACATTTGTCTTGCATGCAGCCAACAAGGGTAGATCCCCATCATCCCATATGTTCCCCTGAGAATTGCCAGTTCTAAGTTTTGACAAAAAGCCAGGAGTAATCCTTGAGCACCCTCAGGTGGGTCCGTTCCCCCCACAAAAGAGTAGAATGTCAGTTTTTCTCCTAGTTGAGGTCTTTTTCCACTCCACCCACGAAATTTCCGTAATAATGCAGGTGGATGTCATGAAAACTGTAGATTCAGACCCCAATTGCCAGAAATGAGGAAAACTTTTTATACTTTTTGATTTTGATCTAATTTTCCCTAATTATAGTGTAACCTTGAGTAAAGACACACGTTCTTTTCTTCTAGAAAATCATACCTCTCACCTAAAAATAAAATTAGTAGAATATCTACAAGATTGTATACTTCTTAGGGCAAGGCACATAGTAAGTGCTTCCACAAAGAATAGCTTGTGTTTTTCCTATTACTATCTTTCTCATCGTACTTATTCTTTTTTGTTTTGTTTTGTTTTTGGGTCACACCCAGCAGCGCTCAGGGGTTACTCCTGGCTCTATGCTCAGAAACCGCTCCTGGCAGGCTCGAGGGGACCATATGGGATGCTGGGATTCAAACCACCGACCTTCTCCACGCAAGGCAAACGCCTTAACTCCATGCCATCTCTCCAGCCCCCCATACTTATTCTTATAAAATAGTGTATGCTTTAAAAAATATCAATCATTATGCGTTTTTCTTTTTTTTTTTTTTTTTTTTTTTTTTTTTTTTTTTTTTTTTTTTTAATTTTTATTTTTATTTATGAGAACAAGGGTGCAAAGTAAGAGGACAAGGTAAAGTTACAGTGGAAGGACAATCACCCATAACATAATTCTCAGAAGTCCCCTTGCTGATATATTAACTTTGAAATTTCAGCCAAAGAACATTAAGATAAATAAGACAGAATCCATGTACAATTACTTTGTCCCTCAAGTCCCCAGATTGTAACACATTATAATATTTCTTAACAGTACACAAGGCAATCTAAAGCCATAAAACTTACGTAACTCCTTAAACATTACAGGCATAGTATTTTCTTACATTTCCATATACATGCATATTAGCTTAAGTTAACCTCAAATTTTAAGTGAGTTTTTTTAAGGATTAGAGTCAAAGGAGCACAGTAAGAATGGTGTTAGAGTGGCAATTGTTGTTTGCATAGGCCCACCAAAATATGAGGGACATGGAAAGAAATAACCTTGGCCTAAGTACAAAGAGACCAGACCCCTGAAGTTTCCTGGCACAAGACCAAGTCTAGGCTCCAAGCAAGCTAGATCGTCCAATCCAATACATTGTCTGTAGTGCCAGCACACTTTTATTTTTCACACAGTCTCTGTTGTTGGTATCATGTTTCTGTATTAAAGATCCTGGAATCTGCATATCTTACATTGAAGTCAGGACGTGGAGCATCCTCTCCTTTCACCTCACAATCAGAGGGCAACACAGGGAGCCCTGTCCTGTAAGCAGGTCGTTGTTGTTGTTAAGTCTTCTCAGTGTTAAGGGAAGTCTCTTTTGAGCAGGTCGAAGTCTGAGCAGTGTAGGTCTTCCGTGGTAGAGGATTGCTTCCAGGTGATGTTATAGACCAGCCTGGATGTTTCGTGGATGGCTTTCCTGGTTCAGGGGAGAATGGAATATGCCCTTTCTTCTGAGGTCTGTGCCAGGTCGTTATGTCAATGTTCAGGGTGTAAGGTCCCTTTGCACTACAAGGTTTGTGTGTTCCAATCTCTATTAGATAGGATCTTATTTGTATTTATACTATTTTCCCATTTTAATGTGCCTATGCAAATAAGAAGCAATGCCACATGGTGTTATTGGCGCATATGGGGGCCATAAGAACAATTACAATGATTCCATTAACATGATTCAATCATAAGCATTAAACTGGGGGACTCTTCCACCAAAATTCCTTGTTAAACAGCTCAAAAAGAGAAGATAAAAAGTGGTTAGAATCATCACTGTATAAGACAACATTTAGTAAGAATTATAGCTGTCAGAGAAAAAACACAAAATATTCTAAAGAAATACGTGTCCATTTTATGTATCTTGAAACAGTTTGGGGTTGTCACACACAATGCACAGCTTTGGACTGTGATTACGATTCTACACTACTGAAGTTAAAAAGAGTAAACTAGGTTAGTGATGTTTGAGAAGGGGTTAGAGAGTTAAGGAGTAAAAAAGAGCTTTGTAGGGGTGTGGGAAAGCGGAGAATAAAAAATAAACAATCTGTATACGGAAAACATAACATAAGAATAAGGAATATTCTGAATATATGAAATACATAAAGTACGCGCGGGGGCGTAAGCCCCCGCGCGGTTCTGTAGTTTTTGGATGCCTAGGAAGAAATCTCTCACCCCCTCCTCCCAGGGCCGGATTAACCAGGCGTGGCCCTGAAGACCCGCCCGGTGTGGGGGGAATCATGCTCTCCTGGACAAAGTGGTCAGCCCAGGGTCCTATGGCTAGCTGTCCTGCCCAGAGCCCCCATCATACCAGTCAAAAGCCCACGAAGTCCTGGCATGTGGAGTGCTCTGGTCCCAGCCGAGCCTCTGCAGTTGTTGGCTGCCCAGGGAGGAATTTCTCACCCCCTCCCCCCAGGGCCCGATTAACCAGGCGTGGCCCTGAAGACCCGCCTGATGTGGGGGAATCTTGTTCCCCTGGACTAAGTGGCCAGCCCAGGGGTCCTATGGCTAGCTGTCCTGCCCAGAGCCCCCAACATACCAGGCAAACACACCAAGAAATCCTGGCATTCGGAGTGTTCTGGGCCCAGCTGAGCCTCTGTAGTTTTTGGATGCCTAGGAAGAAATCTCTCACCCCCTCCTCCCAGGGCCGGATTAACCAGGCGTGGCCCTGAAGACCCGCCCGGTGTGGGGGGAATCATGCTCTCCTGGACAAAGTGGTCAGCCCAGGGTCCTATGGCTAGCTGTCCTGCCCAGAGCCCCCATCATACCAGTCAAAAGCCCACGAAGTCCTGGCATGTGGAGTGCTCTGGTCCCAGCCGAGCCTCTGCAGTTGTTGGCTGCCCAGGGAGGAATTTCTCACCCCCTCCCCCCAGGGCCGGATTAACCAGGCGTGGCCCTGAAGACCCGCCTGATGTGGGGGAATCTTGTTCCCCTGGACTAAGTGGCCAGCCCAGGGGTCCTATGGCTAGCTGTCCTGCCCAGAGCCCCCAACATACCAGGCAAACACACCAAGAAATCCTGGCATTCGGAGTGTTCTGGGCCCAGCTGAGCCTCTGTAGTTTTTGGATGCCTAGGAAGAAATCTCTCACCCCCTCCTCCCAGGGCCGGATTAACCAGGCGTGGCCCTGAAGACCCGCCCGGTGTGGGGGGAATCATGCTCTCCTGGACAAAGTGGTCAGCCCAGGGTCCTATGGCTAGCTGTCCTGCCCAGAGCCCCCATCATACCAGTCAAAAGCCCACGAAGTCCTGGCATGTGGAGTGCTCTGGTCCCAGCCGAGCCTCTGCAGTTGTTGGCTGCCCAGGGAGGAATTTCTCACCCCCTCCCCCCAGGGCCCGATTAACCAGGCGTGGCCCTGAAGACCCGCCTGATGTGGGGGAATCTTGTTCCCCTGGACTAAGTGGCCAGCCCAGGGGTCCTATGGCTAGCTGTCCTGCCCAGAGCCCCCAACATACCAGGCAAACACACCAAGAAATCCTGGCATTCGGAGTGTTCTGGGCCCAGCTGAGCCTCTGTAGTTTTTGGATGCCTAGGAAGAAATCTCTCACCCCCTCCTCCCAGGGCCGGATTAACCAGGCGTGGCCCTGAAGACCCGCCCGGTGTGGGGGGAATCATGCTCTCCTGGACAAAGTGGTCAGCCCAGGGTCCTATGGCTAGCTGTCCTGCCCAGAGCCCCCATCATACCAGTCAAAAGCCCACGAAGTCCTGGCATGTGGAGTGCTCTGGTCCCAGCCGAGCCTCTGCAGTTGTTGGCTGCCCAGGGAGGAATTTCTCACCCCCTCCCCCCAGGGCCCGATTAACCAGGCGTGGCCCTGAAGACCCGCCTGATGTGGGGGAATCTTGTTCCCCTGGACTAAGTGGCCAGCCCAGGGGTCCTATGGCTAGCTGTCCTGCCCAGAGCCCCCAACATACCAGGCAAACACACCAAGAAATCCTGGCATTCGGAGTGTTCTGGGCCCAGCTGAGCCTCTGTAGTTTTTGGATGCCTAGGAAGAAATCTCTCACCCCCTCCTCCCAGGGCCGGATTAACCAGGCGTGGCCCTGAAGACCCGCCCGGTGTGGGGGGAATCATGCTCTCCTGGACAAAGTGGTCAGCCCAGGGTCCTATGGCTAGCTGTCCTGCCCAGAGCCCCCATCATACCAGTCAAAAGCCCACGAAGTCCTGGCATGTGGAGTGCTCTGGTCCCAGCCGAGCCTCTGCAGTTGTTGGCTGCCCAGGGAGGAATTTCTCACCCCCTCCCCCCAGGGCCCGATTAACCAGGCGTGGCCCTGAAGACCCGCCTGATGTGGGGGAATCTTGTTCCCCTGGACTAAGTGGCCAGCCCAGGGGTCCTATGGCTAGCTGTCCTGCCCAGAGCCCCCAACATACCAGGCAAACACACCAAGAAATCCTGGCATTCGGAGTGTTCTGGGCCCAGCTGAGCCTCTGTAGTTTTTGGATGCCTAGGAAGAAATCTCTCACCCCCTCCTCCCAGGGCCGGATTAACCAGGCGTGGCCCTGAAGACCCGCCCGGTGTGGGGGGAATCATGCTCTCCTGGACAAAGTGGTCAGCCCAGGGTCCTATGGCTAGCTGTCCTGCCCAGAGCCCCCATCATACCAGTCAAAAGCCCACGAAGTCCTGGCATGTGGAGTGCTCTGGTCCCAGCCGAGCCTCTGCAGTTGTTGGCTGCCCAGGGAGGAATTTCTCACCCCCTCCCCCCAGGGCCCGATTAACCAGGCGTGGCCCTGAAGACCCGCCTGATGTGGGGGAATCTTGTTCCCCTGGACTAAGTGGCCAGCCCAGGGGTCCTATGGCTAGCTGTCCTGCCCAGAGCCCCCAACATACCAGGCAAACACACCAAGAAATCCTGGCATTCGGAGTGTTCTGGGCCCAGCTGAGCCTCTGTAGTTTTTGGATGCCTAGGAAGAAATCTCTCACCCCCTCCTCCCAGGGCCGGATTAACCAGGCGTGGCCCTGAAGACCCGCCCGGTGTGGGGGGAATCATGCTCTCCTGGACAAAGTGGTCAGCCCAGGGTCCTATGGCTAGCTGTCCTGCCCAGAGCCCCCATCATACCAGTCAAAAGCCCACGAAGTCCTGGCATGTGGAGTGCTCTGGTCCCAGCCGAGCCTCTGCAGTTGTTGGCTGCCCAGGGAGGAATTTCTCACCCCCTCCCCCCAGGGCCCGATTAACCAGGCGTGGCCCTGAAGACCCGCCTGATGTGGGGGAATCTTGTTCCCCTGGACTAAGTGGCCAGCCCAGGGGTCCTATGGCTAGCTGTCCTGCCCAGAGCCCCCAACATACCAGGCAAACACACCAAGAAATCCTGGCATTCGGAGTGTTCTGGGCCCAGCTGAGCCTCTGTAGTTTTTGGATGCCTAGGAAGAAATCTCTCACCCCCTCCTCCCAGGGCCGGATTAACCAGGCGTGGCCCTGAAGACCCGCCCGGTGTGGGGGGAATCATGCTCTCCTGGACAAAGTGGTCAGCCCAGGGTCCTATGGCTAGCTGTCCTGCCCAGAGCCCCCATCATACCAGTCAAAAGCCCACGAAGTCCTGGCATGTGGAGTGCTCTGGTCCCAGCCGAGCCTCTGCAGTTGTTGGCTGCCCAGGGAGGAATTTCTCACCCCCTCCCCCCAGGGCCCGATTAACCAGGCGTGGCCCTGAAGACCCGCCTGATGTGGGGGAATCTTGTTCCCCTGGACTAAGTGGCCAGCCCAGGGGTCCTATGGCTAGCTGTCCTGCCCAGAGCCCCCAACATACCAGGCAAACACACCAAGAAATCCTGGCATTCGGAGTGTTCTGGGCCCAGCTGAGCCTCTGTAGTTTTTGGATGCCTAGGAAGAAATCTCTCACCCCCTCCTCCCAGGGCCGGATTAACCAGGCGTGGCCCTGAAGACCCGCCCGGTGTGGGGGGAATCATGCTCTCCTGGACAAAGTGGTCAGCCCAGGGTCCTATGGCTAGCTGTCCTGCCCAGAGCCCCCATCATACCAGTCAAAAGCCCACGAAGTCCTGGCATGTGGAGTGCTCTGGTCCCAGCCGAGCCTCTGCAGTTGTTGGCTGCCCAGGGAGGAATTTCTCACCCCCTCCCCCCAGGGCCCGATTAACCAGGCGTGGCCCTGAAGACCCGCCTGATGTGGGGGAATCTTGTTCCCCTGGACTAAGTGGCCAGCCCAGGGGTCCTATGGCTAGCTGTCCTGCCCAGAGCCCCCAACATACCAGGCAAACACACCAAGAAATCCTGGCATTCGGAGTGTTCTGGGCCCAGCTGAGCCTCTGTAGTTTTTGGATGCCTAGGAAGAAATCTCTCACCCCCTCCTCCCAGGGCCGGATTAACCAGGCGTGGCCCTGAAGACCCGCCCGGTGTGGGGGGAATCATGCTCTCCTGGACAAAGTGGTCAGCCCAGGGTCCTATGGCTAGCTGTCCTGCCCAGAGCCCCCATCATACCAGTCAAAAGCCCACGAAGTCCTGGCATGTGGAGTGCTCTGGTCCCAGCCGAGCCTCTGCAGTTGTTGGCTGCCCAGGGAGGAATTTCTCACCCCCTCCCCCCAGGGCCCGATTAACCAGGCGTGGCCCTGAAGACCCGCCTGATGTGGGGGAATCTTGTTCCCCTGGACTAAGTGGCCAGCCCAGGGGTCCTATGGCTAGCTGTCCTGCCCAGAGCCCCCAACATACCAGGCAAACACACCAAGAAATCCTGGCATTCGGAGTGTTCTGGGCCCAGCTGAGCCTCTGTAGTTTTTGGATGCCTAGGAAGAAATCTCTCACCCCCTCCTCCCAGGGCCGGATTAACCAGGCGTGGCCCTGAAGACCCGCCCGGTGTGGGGGGAATCATGCTCTCCTGGACAAAGTGGTCAGCCCAGGGTCCTATGGCTAGCTGTCCTGCCCAGAGCCCCCATCATACCAGTCAAAAGCCCACGAAGTCCTGGCATGTGGAGTGCTCTGGTCCCAGCCGAGCCTCTGCAGTTGTTGGCTGCCCAGGGAGGAATTTCTCACCCCCTCCCCCCCGGGCCCGATTAACCAGGCGTGGCCCTGAAGACCCGCCTGATGTGGGGGAATCTTGTTCCCCTGGACTAAGTGGCCAGCCCAGGGGTCCTATGGCTAGCTGTCCTGCCCAGAGCCCCCAACATACCAGGCAAACACACCAAGAAATCCTGGCATTCGGAGTGTTCTGGGCCCAGCTGAGCCTCTGTAGTTTTTGGATGCCTAGGAAGAAATCTCTCACCCCCTCCTCCCAGGGCCGGATTAACCAGGCGTGGCCCTGAAGACCCGCCCGGTGTGGGGGGAATCATGCTCTCCTGGACAAAGTGGTCAGCCCAGGGTCCTATGGCTAGCTGTCCTGCCCAGAGCCCCCATCATACCAGTCAAAAGCCCACGAAGTCCTGGCATGTGGAGTGCTCTGGTCCCAGCCGAGCCTCTGCAGTTGTTGGCTGCCCAGGGAGGAATTTCTCACCCCCTCCCCCCAGGGCCCGATTAACCAGGCGTGGCCCTGAAGACCCGCCTGATGTGGGGGAATCTTGTTCCCCTGGACTAAGTGGCCAGCCCAGGGGTCCTATGGCTAGCTGTCCTGCCCAGAGCCCCCAACATACCAGGCAAACACACCAAGAAATCCTGGCATTCGGAGTGTTCTGGGCCCAGCTGAGCCTCTGTAGTTTTTGGATGCCTAGGAAGAAATCTCTCACCCCCTCCTCCCAGGGCCGGATTAACCAGGCGTGGCCCTGAAGACCCGCCCGGTGTGGGGGGAATCATGCTCTCCTGGACAAAGTGGTCAGCCCAGGGTCCTATGGCTAGCTGTCCTGCCCAGAGCCCCCATCATACCAGTCAAAAGCCCACGAAGTCCTGGCATGTGGAGTGCTCTGGTCCCAGCCGAGCCTCTGCAGTTGTTGGCTGCCCAGGGAGGAATTTCTCACCCCCTCCCCCCAGGGCCCGATTAACCAGGCGTGGCCCTGAAGACCCGCCTGATGTGGGGGAATCTTGTTCCCCTGGACTAAGTGGCCAGCCCAGGGGTCCTATGGCTAGCTGTCCTGCCCAGAGCCCCCAACATACCAGGCAAACACACCAAGAAATCCTGGCATTCGGAGTGTTCTGGGCCCAGCTGAGCCTCTGTAGTTTTTGGATGCCTAGGAAGAAATCTCTCACCCCCTCCTCCCAGGGCCGGATTAACCAGGCGTGGCCCTGAAGACCCGCCCGGTGTGGGGGGAATCATGCTCTCCTGGACAAAGTGGTCAGCCCAGGGTCCTATGGCTAGCTGTCCTGCCCAGAGCCCCCATCATACCAGTCAAAAGCCCACGAAGTCCTGGCATGTGGAGTGCTCTGGTCCCAGCCGAGCCTCTGCAGTTGTTGGCTGCCCAGGGAGGAATTTCTCACCCCCTCCCCCCAGGGCCCGATTAACCAGGCGTGGCCCTGAAGACCCGCCTGATGTGGGGGAATCTTGTTCCCCTGGACTAAGTGGCCAGCCCAGGGGTCCTATGGCTAGCTGTCCTGCCCAGAGCCCCCAACATACCAGGCAAACACACCAAGAAATCCTGGCATTCGGAGTGTTCTGGGCCCAGCTCTATGCGTTTTTCTAAGAAATATTTTGTAACTCTGTGGACTTCACTTATAAAAAATTTACTTCCATTCATAAAAAAAAACACTCTTCATTGTTTGTATTTTGAATTGACACCTTTAGTTTTAGGGGTGTGAGAATCAAAATTCTCCCTGTAAAAGACACTTTCTCTTGGGGCAAATACAGAAAGGCGATGCATTTTCCAACAGATAAATGAACGTGAACCCAAAAACTAACATGTAAGTTTCTCAACTCTCAGCATTTATTACCAGCTTTCAATTCCCTTTCAGCAAATGCATATTTGTGCCCAGATGTTCAAAAGCACGTGTGCATATATACATACTAAAGCCAGAGGAGTTATTTGGAATCCTTAAATCCAATCAGTGGTACAGTGAGAGAGTCCTGTCTTTTCTTTAGACATCTGCAGAACAGTTAGTTAGTGGACATTCTTAAAGTGTATGGATGCCCAGGATTCTAGAAGGTATTTTCTATTTATTATTTCGTGTGTGTGTGTGTGTGTGTGTGTGTGTGTGTGTGTGTGTGTGTGTTGAGTGAATATCAAATCAAGATTCTCCTGAAAGAGAAACAAATTCTTTTTGTATTTTGCATATGATTCCCAAATAATAATTTAACAGCTTTTCCAGTGCAAAATATAATGGCATATACCATGCAAATTTTAAATTTTTCTTAGCTAAATTCTATTATGAGATGAAGGAAACGGCTGCATGAATCTTTTTTTTCTCTTATCTCTTCCTTTCTTCTTTCTTTCATTATAACCTAAAAGAATACAGGTTTGAGATTGTTCTTAGTGTTTGTCCCATAAAATTCTCTCTACCCATTTCTTAAATTGTTGACAATTTCTTGTGAAGGCATCACTCTTGCTGCACTGAGGTACATTTCATCTTTTGGTCTTTAGTTAATGTCCCTTTCTCCCTTGTACTATAACATTTTCAACTCCAAGGCACAAATGCTTTTTGTTATCAAGACAATGTTAGAAGCAGAACTAGTGCAGAAAACAAACAAAAAAAAACATTTATTTAGATGCTGTGATCCAAAGTCATGAGTTGCTTGTCCCAAATGCATGAATGCTCATCCTTCTTTTAGTGTTAATAAGATATAGGGGAGAAAATAGGCAAAACTGTCAAAGTTAGTGGCTGATAAGGAAGATGAGGTCCAGTCTAACAGACTTTTGTCCAAGTCTGTGGTATGATGATGTTATGCAGTGTATACTGATTTGTTCTTTGTCAAATTTAAAACAACATTAGTGTGTTCAGTAACCTTTGGTAGTTTGTGTGATTTACATTCTCAAAAATATGGCATTTATTGTTTGATCTTTTTTCTCATCCATGATTGATTTGTGCTTTAATATTAAAAAGAATATTTATTATTAGGGAAAGTATAGAAAAAAGGGACAAGAGAAAGAAACAAATGTTCACTGGGTCAAGTAAGGCACTTGTCTTGTATATGATTTCCTCAGCTATTCAATCCCTAACACCTTATGATACACTAAACAAAATTTAAAACATAGCTGTTAATGAGGCAGGTTTGCAGGTTGAAGTCTATCTGGTCACTTGGTGAAAGGAAGTGGACACCGACAGTGGTCCACTTTTATTAGGAACAACTTTGTAAGTCATTGTGCTTTAATCAAGTGATATTTGATTATAATAAAAATAAAAAATAAATCATAAAACAAAATTTGATCATAATAAAATAAAACAAAATATAATAAAAAACACTCCTAACAAAAGTAAAGATTGTAATTTGTGTCAAAACTTTAGAAATTGTCCTTTTCTGTTACTTTCTTTGAGGTGGAAGGTAGGGGCCAATGGGCCAAGGAGAAATAGTGCTTGAGTCACATTCGCCACCTCTATGGATTTCGTAAGTCTGTTCTATCATTTAGGGCTGCCTTAGGCAGCTATTGTGTGTGCTCTGGAATCAGAATGACTGGCAGATGGTTACCAGGCTGCTTTTTACAGGAGTCATGAATGGAGGTTGAATGTGGATTGCATGGACAGCCAAGACTCTGCTACTTCAGATTAAAATCAGTGATTAAAGGAAGAGTGAAGCTCTAGGAACCCATCATTGTAAGTAAATGTTTTACTTCCTGTGTATTGTTAAATATGTTTGTGTTACAGGTGATACCCAAAGCTTATTTAAATGTGTTTGTTCAATTTATAAATATGTTAGCTCAATCTAGACATCTAGTTTCTTCATGATTTGTCACTGGCCTACAATTAACCAAACATCTTAAAACTTTAATGTTTTACCCCAGGACCATTTTTGATCCTCTCAGTCACCTCTGAAGTATGAGTTCACTAGCCTTAAGCCTTCCTGTCTCTATATATCATGCTCAATTCTGAACTGGAGATATTTATGAGCAGACAGTTCCAGACTGTAAAGTTTTTGAAAGGAGGTACAGTAGTTCATATTCACCTTTGTATTTTCCCTATACCTAATAAATTACAGCATAAGCTGACAACTGGTAGAAAGTTAGCACATGCTTATTGAGTAATAGAAAAATTAATGTGTAAAAAGTGATTTGATGACCTCCAAGATTTATTCCTGAGCACAGGGCCTTTTGTTGGCTCTAAATACCTCTGAGTGTGGGGGAAAAAGGAAGAAGAAAAAAAAAGAAAGGACAGAAAGAAGGAAAGATGGAAGGAAAAAAGGAAGGAAGAAAGAAGAAAAGAGAAGAAAAGAAAAATAGAAAAGAAAAAAATGTAAAGAAATGAAAAGTGATGATACAAAAAGAAAAGGAAGAGGAAAGGAAAGGAAAAGAAAGCAAAGAAAAAAAGAGGAAAAAAAGGAAAATAAAATAAAAGGAAAGGAAGAAATAAATGGAAAGAAAAGAAAAAAGAAAAGAAATTACAGGAGACATATTAAATGCATGCATAGTGTGGACATCATAGTCACAAAAGGTAAGGTCTGGAGCATGATTGTCCTTGATTTTCCTAGGATCTTCTAGCCGTTTTTCTAAGGAGATGGCAGACTTCTTATATTTTACCCCAACACACACTTACTGTCGATCCGTTACTAGTGCTTCAGTGTATCAGAACCCTGCTTTGATCTGTGAATAGAACTAATAGGACACATATATTAAAAATGGTGCTGCAAGGAATTGGCTTATTTGACTGTGAGGGCTATTGAGTCAAAGCACCATGGAGCAAGTAGTGAAGAAGGACATCAACTATTCTACAGATGAGTGAATGCAATGTTTTAAAGGGAATATCCCTAGATCACTAGATCACCCAGAGCATAGGGAGGTGGACAGGTGACAGAAACTGAAGGGGGATGTAAAAAGATAAGATAGGGTAGTAACAGGGAAACAGGTGCCTTAGGTATACTGGTAATATAGTAATATATCCAAAGCACAGATTCATCAATACTGAAAACATATGACCCTAACTTTCAGCACACACACATATATATATATTATACATATATATGCCTAAAACTCAACTATCAATAATTTTGTAACTCACAGTTCTTTAAAAATCTTTTTTTAAGAGGCAATCGACTGAAGTTCTTGACCATGTTGTAGCTGCAATCTATAGGCAGAGTTACTTCTTCCTCAGTGAATCTTCAGTTGAGCTCTGTTGCATTTAAACAGAATACTGTCCTCTCACAGTGTTTATCAAAATGTTTCCCAAGTGAACAATGTTACCCCTAGGGGATGCTGGAACATTCATAGGGGCAGTGACAGGCTTCTCATGCAAATGAGTTTACTTTCTGTTCTCTTAAAGAAGATTGATTTCCAGGAGAGCCCTGAGTGAGGATTTTTATTTGTTTTCCTTTTTTTCTGAAATATGGGTGATAGGTTAAAGGAAGTTTGGGAATAACCTGAGTTTATTTGCTGTTCAAATCTTCCAACTGATTTTGCATTGTATTTATGTAATTGGGTTTGGGAACACACCCAGCAGTGCTTTGGATATATTCTAGGCTCTATGCTCAGGCTTCACTTTTGACAAGGTTCAGTTCTGTATTTGTTGCTGGGGATTGAACACAGATTGCTTGTGTGCAAGTCAAAAGCCAAATTCACTTGTACTGTCTCTCCAGCTCTCTTTTGATTCTTTACCTCCAATTATTTGGGGGATAGAGAGGCAAATATTCCCAATTACTCAGCTAATATTCATATCTAAATGATAAACTTTTTGTATACATATAATAACCTTAAACCACCCATTAAAGAAGCCTTAGAACTTTATTCATTTACAAATGTATTGTATACATCTGTATACAAATGTATTTTTGCATCTATACAAATGTATAGATGTGATCCAATAAAATGCAGCATAATCATAAAACTTCTGATTTGTTTCAACTGCAATAATAAAAATAATCAAATACCTGAATAACTCAGGCAATTTACTTTTTTGTGTGTCAGTAGCCTAGTTTCTCTTGGTTTTTATTTCCTTTTCCTTTATAATTGTGTTCAGTTTCAGGGTAAATACCAACTTGCCTTATAATTCTGCAAGTATGTAACTTTGATGAAGATGATAAAATTTTATTCCCTTACCAGTGGCAACTTTTTTTTTTCTTCAATACATTCAATTAAGTTTTTCATCCTAAAGCAAAATCTTCCAGATCACAGTGGAAACAAATAGTTGTCATGAGCTGTCATGAGCTGAATTGAATGCTAATCATGGCTAGCTTCTTTCTGCCCCATGAAATGTGTGTTTTACAAGTGACATTCAGGAAAGTATAAATGGGCTATAAATTACATTTTTATTCTCCGGGCTCCATTCGACAAATTCTTTAAATGAATCCTGCATCTGTTTGGTTTGTTTTTTGATGGCACAGATTTCCATGTGCTTTGGTTTTTATATGCCTAAAATCTCTTGCTGATATGGGTCTTTGTCCTAAGTGAAATAGTAAAAAAAAATGCAGTACAGAGGAGTGAATTTCTAAAAGCATCAAAGTGGACTCATAAAAGTGTTCACAGCTTGTGCTCAGAGTCATTCAGTTAAGGAAGGACTCGTATATAAACCCTTATTTTCTAAAAATATCTTTTATTTGACATTCTAAGAAATAGTACCTCATTAACAAACCTGATTCAAGTTCTGAAAGTTCAATTACTAGTCACTTTCTAGTCACTTTTCTAATCAATTTATAGTCTTGATCATTGGAAACAACTTTGATTCTATACCTCAAAAGTTCTGGTTTAGTTTTCCTGATGTTTTTTTAACTCTATTAGATTATTTTAATCTCTTGCATTAGAAAACAAAAAACAACAACAACAGCAAACAAACAAACTTTAGTCCTAGTTCCCTAGAACTGAGATAGGCAGATAAAGGGGTAGTATGGGGAGGAGTAATAAGGCAAATTGAAAATGATATAAGGACATTGATGGTCTTGGAAACTTTGGTAGAAGTGGTGACTGTGTACTCAAAACATATAAGCATTATTATCTATAAACATAAGCAGATATATCTATCAACTAATAAAAATAAAATTTAGAAAAATGATTTTGACAATAGTCATGGGAAGTGACTATCCAACATGGAAGAAGGTATGTTGACACTGGTGGTAAGTGTGGAATTGGAAAATTGTATGCCTGAAACAGGATTTTTAGCAATATTATAAATCATGGCATGTAAACAAATAATCTTAGATTAAAATAAGAATAAAGACCTTTTCAATATTACTCAAATCTAAAATAATTAGAGGAAAAAGCTTAGATTGATTTTTATAAAAGTCCATATTTTAGCAGATTACATCTGGTGGAAAGTGAACTTCATGGAAGGGGTTTGAAGGATATTTATTGCAAACAAACTTGCTGAAATGAAAAGAATAGATTCAGGAAACACCATGGGCAAAGGCATAATGTGCAGAATTAGAAATGTTTTTGGGTACAGGAAGTCATTCTTTGGATGCAGAGAGGAGACATATACAAAACAATATTAAAAGATGCAGGTTTTGTAATAACTTTGATACCCAATAACATAAATAGTTACTTTCCAGGAAAGCAACAGATAATCTATCTAATTAAAGGTGATAAATGAGTTTCAGGCAGAAACTTGAATCGGGAAGATTTTTGCCTTCTTTCTCATACATGACTTCCCCTGTATATAGTCCTCTGTATATATTCCCCAGATATAGTCTATAGAACACTACTGGTAAGATTTGCTGATGCTCTACATTGAGTGGAATATACAATGAAATATTGAGTAATTAAAAAACAGTTTGTCATTGTCATTAAATTTAATGCCTATATAACTTCAATGCATAATGAATTAGATATTTGCTACATGTAATTTTAGATGTACCCTAGGGCTTCTTCAAAAAATACATATCCTATAAAATTATTCTCTTTAAAACTGGAATCAGAATTTCTCTGTTTTGGAGCTGGAGAGATTTTAGGATAGGTAAGGTGTTGTGTTTCATGCAGCCATCTTGGTTTCTATCTCCAGCATTCTATAAGTTTCCCAGACTAGAGCACCACTAGAAGTGATACCTGAATGTAAAGCCAGAATTAATTCCTGAGCACATCCAATATGGCCTAAAAAAATTACAAAACTAGAAACAGAATATCTGTCTCTTTTCCTCTTACTTCTAATTTTCATCTTCCCAATGGACATTTTCCATAGCTAAAATTTGAACTTAACATGTATTTCTGAAGATTCAATATGACCCACTGAAGTAAAATATCAGAAAAATATTTGGATGGATATCAGATATACATATATAAACAGGATCAGCAAACTATAGCCCATAGTCAGATTCAGCTCTTCTATTTTGTGATGAATTTTATTTGAATATAATGATGATCTTTAACTAGTTTCTATCTTGTCCAAAAATGTTATTTTTTAGTTCCACCATATAAGTGAGTAAAATGATTATGTGGCATTCTAATTGCAAAAAATGTGATTGGATGTTGGGGCCGGAGAGATAGCATGGAGGTAAGGCGTTTGCCTTTCATGCAGAAGGTCATTGGTTTGAATCCCAGCATCCCATATGGTCCCCTGAGCCTGCCAGGAGTGATTTCTGAGCATGGAGCCAGGAGCCCTGAGCGCTGCTGAGTGTGACCCCAAAACCAAAAAAAAATTTTTTTTAAATTAAAAAAAGAAGAAATGTTATTGGATGTGAAGATAAAAATCATTCAACAAGTATCCCACATTTTTAATTTGCTGAAAAGCTAGTCAAAAAAAAAATTGGTCTATGTTCAATTCCACAAATCATAGCATGAAGAACACTTCCAAATCACATCACATAAATAGATGATACATATACATATATTATGGAGATATAGATATAGATATATATTTACTTTGGGCAGGTATGAAGAAAAGCTTAGAAAACTTTAAGGCTGAAGCGATTTACAGCAGAAGGAGTATTTGCTTTGAAGGTTGAAGACCTGGGTTTGATCCTCGGCATCCCATATGTTCCTCAAGACTGCTGGAAATATTCCTGAGCTCTTAGCCAGGAATAATCCCTAAACACCACTGGATGTGGCCATAAAACAAGGCATAAACAACAACAACAATAACAAAATGGGCACTTTTTTTTTAATTAACTTTAACACAGATAAGATATCAGGCATCAGTCTGGTACTGATTTCCAAAGATTATCTCAAGTTTCTATATCAGAGATAACAGCACCCATATTGATATGCAAATAGAAGCTATTTTAGTGAAACTTTTCTTTTAACTTTTTATACTTTATTTTAGCCTTCTAGACTTATCAGACCATTGCAAGAAAACCTTTGCATTAAAGTAGTAGGTTTTCAGATTAACATAGTAGAGATTATATGAAAAAAAGAAAGATGTTAAATTTTGTTTCCTCTTCTCTTTGTATTTTTGGATATAACTTCTGTACTGGTTCTCATTTAAAGCACATTCTACTGCAACATAGTCTTGCTAAACTGTCCCAAATTTCATATTCTGCTATGTAGTTTAGAAGTAAAATGACTAAGGAACAAACAAAAAAGCAGAAATAACATTTGTGTGCATCCTTCTCAAAACAAAAAAGACATATTATTAACAGTAAAGTAATTGTGTGTAGTAATAATAGCTCCACTTTCTGAGGAATAAATAGGGTTAGAGAAGCTTTGTAACGCGCTAAGTTATTTGGTGAAGAAAAGAGTTCTTCCCAGATAAAGTCTAGAAAAAAATAAATGCCATGTCAGAATTCAAATTTAGATGAAAAAAAAAAAAACATGAACTATTTTGGATTCCATAGAGGTTGAAGCATTCTCAGCTCAATATAGACAAGATCAGGTGAGATGAGAATGCAAGTAACTTGATCATATTGCTATTAAATAACGGCAGAAACAAAAGAAGTGATTCGAGGAAGAGACAAGGGTAAAGGCAAACTGATTATATTTTGAATGATAAAATAGCTTCCAAATCTTCAAGTCTCTGCATACATATATATTTATGAATTCATCTTAGCAACAATGAAAAAAAAAAACCATCTGCAGCTAACACCTACAAGAAATCAAAGGGTTGTAAATAGTCTGGTGCCTCACTAGGATTTTCTGATATTCAGAGAAAAAATTAAGTATGAATTTTCTGTTGGCTTATAAATCCAGCCATAGGTGAGTAATGTTTGCAAATCTCTAATAACTTGGAAATACATACTTATTGCAATACAACCTAAGCTATTCAAAGTCACTGCAAGGTTGATTCAACAATATTTTAGAGTTAGAAATCTTTTATGATTGAGGCTATAACTCAAATGCCTAGTACTTTAACTTTGCATGCAGGAAGCCATGTTTCAATCTCTAGCACCACAGGAACTCTGGAATGTTATGGGGGGAACACAAGGGAGCATTTTCAGATGAGATTCCCCAAACAAAAACAATAGTAAGTATATTTTATTTAACTATCTTTTAGTAAAAGTCTGACTTTTCCTTGCATATCCTCTCTTTTCTCACTCTCATGCACACAATTCAGACTCTTGTCTATGACTATAATAAACCTTAATGACTATTTATGTCTGTGAGTTGACAAACAACTTACTGCACATCATTTTTATATGTTTTTTTAACTCAGAAGATAATAGTTTATAAAAATGGTTCGTTTCATGCTTTTTGTATTTTATTATTAATAGCTACTTTCTATGGATAATCTTGAAGCCAATTTCCAGATTAAAAGAAATTGAATAAGAAGTCCAAGGTGAGGCCTCCAGGAATATAGGTAAATGGTCTTGCCTACCTTGTGGCTAACTCTAGAATATTATACCACTACCACTACCATTCCTTTATTTGAAAATCATTACTTTCCATTTTTAATTAAATCAGACTCCTAAATTGAGCTGCAATAGTCAATCATCTAACTTTGCATCAATACTCCTGATCTACCGCTTACCATTTGCTTTCTTCTTATTTTACTACCGCACAACTAAAATTGGTTTACTAGAACAATCTTGCCTAGCATGCACAGGTCCGGGAATCAGCACACTATCACCTCATCTCCTCTCTCTCAATTCAAGTACTATCAGATGTAACGTAGGTGACTACCAACACCATTAAATTTTAGTAGTTCAATATACTACAATATTATATTGCTGTGGTCCAGCACTAAGCCTTTAGGCCTGATGCCACTAGGCAGATTACTAAGATTGTTCATGG
Source organism: Suncus etruscus (assembly GCF_024139225.1). Taxonomy (NCBI): domain Eukaryota; kingdom Metazoa; phylum Chordata; class Mammalia; order Eulipotyphla; family Soricidae; genus Suncus; species Suncus etruscus. The sequence continues at coordinate 91,512,824 of NC_064856.1, read as the reverse complement.
ACACCCCAGAGGAATCTCCACCACCACCAAAAAGAACAAACACCAATACATCTTTCAGGATGCAATTAAGACATTTTTTTCCAACTAATGGCAGCTCCCTGAACACCTTACAAACACACACACACACACACACACACACACTTACTTCACGTCTTTATCTTGCTCTAGTGATGATGTACATTTACTCTTCCAAGCACTTGATGATTAGATTTGTTTCTTTTTGTAATTGTAGAAAATAAGTGCACATAAACACTTGAAAACAATAGGGATTTATTATCCTACAGTTTTGGATGTCAAAATTCTTACATGCATCTATTGGGTTAAAATCAAGATGTAACTGGACTATCTTTTTTATAAAATAAAAAATATATATTTCTGGGTAAATCCATTTCCTTGGCCTTGTCTAATTTTAGAGGCCATTGCAGATCTTGGGGACAGACTAACTCTTTCCAATGCCTATAATACCAACTAGAGTGAGGGAAGCCAATTATTTTTGCTTTCTATCTGTGTTCAATCTTTCTTTATATCTTTCTTCTACTTTCAAAATTTCTTTTGGTTATGTTTAGGTCTGGGTAGACAATCCAATTCCAATGGAAATGAACTATTGGTTAAAAGCCTTAATCATACAACTTAAATTCATTTTTTGTCATATAAAATATTTACTATTTATTCTTGGGAATAGAAAGGTGACAATGTAGGATGAAGGAAAAGTCATCCTACTGTAATACTTGTATGTTAACCAGTCAATGAATACTACCATATCTAGTCCCTGCACAACACACACCACAGACGTTTAGGAAAAGAAAATATAGTATTTGTCATCTTACCAATGCTCCATTGTTCTTAAAAAAAAAAGCCTCTGAAATGGTATGCCAATAAATATATTGAGAGAATTCAGTCACAATTAAATAAGCAAATTTATAGGTCATTTCATATATTTGCTTATTATTTAAAGAAAAGTGTTCCCAATATTGTTGCACTACAGGAGGAAATTGCTATGCATTCTTTGATTTTCTCCAACAAAGTAGTTCTCCTTGTTAAATTATCAATATATTCACTATAGAAAGTTTTCCTAACTCCTTGTCCTCCCAGGTAAGACTAATCTCCTAAATGACATTTTAGGGTCCATTTTGGAAACAACTAATCGCTTTCTCCTTCCCTCCCTATTTCCTTCCTTCCTCCTTTTATTCCTTCCTCTTTTCTTTCTTCCTTCTTTCTTTTCTTCCTCATTCCTTCCCACTCTCCCTCCTTTCCTTTCTTCCCCCTTCTTTTCTTCCTTCCTTCCTTTTTTTTGTTCCTCCGTTTCTGTCTTCTTTTCTACCTTCCTTGTTCCCTTTTATCCCTCTCCCTCCATACTGTTTATCTCCCTCCCTCCTATACTTACTTCCTCTTCTCTCTCCCTCCTTTACTTCTTCTTTTATTCCTCTCTCCCTTCTTTCCTTCCTTCCTTCTTTCTTCCATCTTTGTTCCTTTCTTCTTTTCTTCCTCCATCCTTCTCACTCTCCCACTTTTCCTTTCTTTCCTCTTCCTAGTTCTGTCAGCCTCCATGCCTGACTTTTACCGTATCATCAGGCTAAGGTCCATAGCTCCTGAAAAAGATAAGAAAAACACCCAGCTTACTTCCCATAGCCCCAATGGAGTCAAACTATAAAGATTCACCTACAGCAATGAAAGAGCACGCAAACATTATGGAGAAATTGTATAGTACTCCCAAATTTAAGAAGTGAAGATAATGACACAAAAATCTCAACAACCAGCACCAGATAACTCTGTAAGTTCTTAAATAATTACTAGTGATACTATGGTGAGAATGCTTAATGCGCTCAAAAAACCATGGCACAAAAGTCTGTAAAATGTAAGAAAGTAGAAAAGTAGAAATAAAAAAAACTAGAATACAAAGTGACAGAAATGAAAAGCATATTATGTGTTATAGAAAGCTCAGCAGACAGTAGAAAGCCTGTCTAGACTACAGGCCGATGCAGGGTGAGAAGGAAGGACACTTGGGATATTGGTCATAGGAATGTTGCACTGGTAAAGGATTTTATATATATATAAAATCAAAAAAATCAAAAAAAAAAAAAAGAAGAAAAGAAATGGCCTCCCAATTCTTACCGGAGGTTGTGTTCTTTACACTGATTGTATATAAAGAGGAGGTACAGTAAATGCACCCCATATACACCTTAACCCAGGCCCTTTGCCTGGTCTGTATTGTGAATTGGGGGACAAAAAAAGAAAAATGGAAACTCAGCAGAAGTTATGGGCAGCTATAAAACAGTAGCTGAGGAAAAGAATAAGGATCCACAATATAACATGCAAAAATTATCTCATGAAAACCACAAAATTTGGAAAAAGCAATCTTGATAGAAGTGAACAGAAAGCACACCAAAGTAATCCCTGAGCATCATTTGGTATGGTCTGAAAAAAAAACCAAATAAAACCCCAAATTATAGAAAGCAAGGTAGTAATGAAAGGTCAAAGAAAACACACCTGGACAACTAATCCACAGGATTGATTTTGTGAGGTATGAGTGAGGATTGAAGTACTGAGTTTCTTGGAGAAGGGATATGAGAACACTGGTGATGGATATGTTGCTGGAATTACATACAGTTGAAATCATCATTAACAGTGTAATAATCACAGTTTCTCAATCAATAAAGATTCATAAAGTTAAGAAAAAATTAAAATTATTCACTCTAGTCTTAGCAGGACAAAGGTCTGAGTGTCAATAAAACTGTTTTGCTCACAGCCTCTCCAATTAGATAAAATAGGATACCATTTTTGTTTAACTAATATGTGAAATAAAGTGGAAATAAAATAGAATACATTTGTTTGTAGTTGAGAGAGGACATAACACTGTTCTAGTTATATTTGTTACTGAGATTAATTTTATATTATCATATATTATATTTATTAATGAATGTATTCTTATGTAGTGACACAAAATAAAATAAGTGATCAATATTTTGCATATTGCTATTCTATGGGAAATCTTCTAGCTTTATTCATGAATAAGTCCTGCCCTGTGCTCAGGAATAACTTCTGGTATTCCTTGGGGAACCATATAGGATAATAGAGATCAAACCAGGCCAGTTTTACTTAAATGCTGGCTAAAAAAATGGAAGTATACAAAAAAATCAGTGATGATATTAAAACAAAACAAACTATTGTTTATGTTAGAGGAAATGCTAACAAGTTGAGAAAATTGGAAAAAAGATCAAATAAAACATAAAATGATTTATATCTAGAATATATTAAGAAACAAAATACAAAATATAGAAACAGTTAAAGGGAAAAAAAGAAGGAAGGAATAAAAAGAAGATGAAAAGAAAAAGAAAAGAAGTAAAGAGAAGGAACACAAAGACAGAAGAAATAAAATAGAAGAATGAAAGAAATAAGCAAGAAAAAAAGAAAGAAGAAAAAGAAAAAAGGAAGAAAAAGAGGAACAAGGAAAATTGGGCATTGCTATATCATAAAACAGTCAAAAAGTACTCATAAATCTATCCTGCCATAATATTATCCCAGGAAATCATATTGGGCTCAATAAAAAAAATCTCTTGCTAGTTCACTTGCCTTATGTACAAGCCCATATTCTTTCCCCTCTCTCTTTATCCCTCTCTCTCTCTCTGTCTTCATATCCCTCTAATTCACACTAAATTTCTTTCAATAAAAATAGGTTTTATTGTGTTTCCAAAAACTTTCTTTACCTAAAATCAATTTTCCATATTCTAATTCAGCAGATAAAATTGTAAAATGTATATATTTGAACTCATCAGTTTAGCATAAAATGGGAGCTCAGTTATTTCAAGTGTGGACTGGTAGAAATGTGGTATAAAAAAATCTTTTGAGTCCAGATGTTATTAAGCTTTCTAAAACCATTCTTATTCAAATTATATATTAATATATGCTATCACAAGACAATTCACCAAAGAGCTCATATGGATCCTTAGGACATGTACATAGGATGTTCAATAAAGTATTGTTTGTAAAGGATAGAGTTGTAGATAGTCCAACGTGATTAACACTTGATAAGATACTATAAAAACAGATGCAAACTTATTTATGCAACTATGGAGGTTAAATGTAGATAAATATGCACTGTTATAGATCAATCATACAAGTGTGGTATTGAAGGGGTTAACTATATAGCACAGGTTGTGGTTTATAGGACCACACTGGGTATATGAGTAAAAAATTGAGACAACATAAAATAATATGATGATCACAAATTAATGGAATGTGTCAAAAATTGTAAAGTTGCAAGGAAGAAACATGCACATATTTCAAAATTAGAAGAAGTAAGTAAAAATTAAATAAAAACTGACAATCATGTGCAATAATAACTGAGAGGTTGGGGGATATAGCTCACTCAGCGAGCAGTGTTAGAATCAAAATGCTGAATCATTTTCAGTAACTGGCCGACTGTCTGACATTGGCATTTATGCACAAATAGTGATACAGCCAGTGTACATAGCTTTCCTGACTTAGCATGAATGAATCGTTTCCATCAGTGATGCAGAGTTTTTCTTCAATTAAGCATGTGGAATGATAAAGCCTAGAAATCCAGCATCATGCATGAAGATTAACTTGGAAACCTTTTGGTTATCTCTGAGTTTGCTCTGTCTCATGTCTCTAATAAGCATCAATGTTTCCAGTCTTGTGATGAATGTTGTGTGACATCTAAGAAAGTCAAGTGTGGGCAATTCTGTGCAAATATTCCCCGAATTGTGATGCAATGTAAAGACATGGAGCAACATCCCAGCACTGATCTAAGTTGATTAGAAACAGTCTATTGAAGTTTATAGGCACAACACTCCCACCCCAAGTTAGAGTCACTCTTATTTTATAGAGTGAATGAAAAGCCCACTTAATTGGTGTGGTCTTTAACCTTGTCTAAAAGTTGAAAGAAGGGCCATAGAAGTGGTAGGGCATTTGCCTTGCATGTAGTTGCTTCAGGACAGACTGTGGCTCAAATCTTGGCATCCCATATGGTCCCCTGTGCCTGCCAGGAGCGACTTCTGAAAGCAAAGCCAGGAGTAACCCCTGAGTGCCACCAGCTGTGACCCCAAAACAAACAAAAAAATGTTGAAAGAAACTTGAGAAATAAAATCTTTTAATGGCATCAAATATACTATATCTGGATATACAACTGAAGCACAGATGTAGGAAATAGAAATAGATGTAGGAAATAGAAATATTATTAAATTTGATAAAAGCATGAGCTTTTTTTAAAACAGATATTAATTGAATTTTGGTTATTAATGTGCCACACAGTTTGACCTAATTGTGCTACATTTTTGACTTGTAAAGTATATGCATAAAAAACCTACAGTCCATGAGTTTTACTGGTTTATATATTCTGGTGAATACTGCAGATCCCATTCTAAAATATCTAGCACAGTGCCTGCTATCTATAAAGTGTTCAAAGTGAGTAGCTACTATTATTACATTAGCAGTATTGATATGTTGCATCTTTTATCCATAGAGTCTATACAATTATCTCTGCATGTTTTAAAGCTTCTACCTGTGTTAGTAAGTTTCTCTGATTTATCTACTGCTGAATCATTTAACAGAAGGTAAGCATTAGAGTCATATATTTTGAAGTTGTAAATGTTCTAAAGAGAAAAAATGCTGCTGTTATTTCCACTTTATACATAAGGCAATTGAGATGCAATGGGTCATCAGAATTTCAAACCAGTAAATTATAGGGGAAGTCTCAGCCTCTGGTGCATTTGCTATCCAATATTTGTCTTTTGTGGGGGAGGGTAGAGCAATAGTATGGTGGGTCAGGCATTTTATCTTGGATGTAGAGGACCCAGGTTTTTCATCTCCAGGATCTCAGATAGTTTCCTGAACTTCATCAGAGGTGACCCCTGAATATGGAGCTATCAGTTAGCCCTGAGCACTGCGGGTCTATTTTGTGCACTTTTGAAGCACATAATGGTTTGTTAATTTTTCTCATATATTTTATGTAAGGCACAACATAGATTTGTATTATTTAATGAGGTTCTTTTAGCATACTAGCAATTTACTAGTATTAAAAAATTAAACATATAGGGGTCAGAAAAATAGAATGGGGGGGATGAAGGTAACATGACTTAAGTTTAACTTGCCTCTATTGTAGCCTCACCACCACATGGTCCCTGAGTATTTCCTAGTATATCCCTGGATAAGCTGTGCACCATTGGTATTGTTCAGTTAATCACCGATAGTATGAGTCATATAGTATATTGATTCTGAGGCCCTAACACTGATTTAACAACGAATTACCAAGATTCCCCATGGGGAGTCCTCAAGCCTTATGAATCTAGGAGACATTGCCCCAGGCCCCATAGGGAATCATATGAACAATAAAGGTGTTGTTGAATGCCACCAGAGAGGTACAAGTAATGAGTTTCATGTAGATACAATTCTTTTATTAAAGAATTAGTAGTATAGAAAATATATTTAGTAATTTAGGATAAGAAATATTTGTGATGTTTATGCAAAATAGGAAAAATACATTCTAAATACAGAAAATATGTTAAGTCCAAAAAATTAAAAAAAATAATATATGACTAGAACATGATCAACAATTCAATTGAGTTCAAGAATCATGTTCTAGAGAGACATTAAAAAATATCTCAAAATGGCTCCCTGTGTGTGACACCAGGCGGGGAAAATCCGCGAAAGTACACCGGCCCAGTGGGGCTCAGCTGTGAAAGACTGTGAGTGTGACCTGTCTATGTCTGTCTACTGTCCTCTTGCGTGAAACTCTTGCGAGTGGGGCAAAAAGAGCCTCCAGAAACCTCGCTCGCCCAGACGCCATTTTCAGGGAGGGACTTCAGAGCATAAAAACCGGCTATCCTTTGCAAAAGCTGGCTCCCTGTGTGTGACACCAGGCGGGGAAAATCCGCGAAAGTACACCGGCCCAGTGGGGCTCAGCTGTGAAAGACTGTGAGTGTGACCTGTCTATGTCTGTCTACTGTCCTCTTGCGTGAAACTCTTGCGAGTGGGGCAAAAAGAGCCTCCAGAAACCTCGCTCGCCCAGACGCCATTTTCAGGGAGGGACTTCAGAGCATAAAAACCGGCTATGCTTTGCAAAAGCTGGCTCCCTGTGTGTGACACCAGGCGGGGAAAATCCGCGAAAGTACACCGGCCCAGTGGGGCTCAGCTGTGAAAGACTGTGAGTGTGACCTGTCTATGTCTGTCTACTGTCCTCTTGCGTGAAACTCTTGCGAGTGGGGCAAAAAGAGCCTCCAGAAACCTCGCTCGCCCAGACGCCATTTTCAGGGAGGGACTTCAGAGCATAAAAACCGGCTATACTTTGCAAAAGCTGGCTCCCTGTGTGTGACACCAGGCGGGGAAAATCCGCGAAAGTACACCGGCCCAGTGGGGCTCAGCTGTGAAAGACTGTGAGTGTGACCTGTCTATGTCTGTCTACTGTCCTCTTGCGTGAAACTCTTGCGAGTGGGGCAAAAAGAGCCTCCAGAAACCTCGCTCGCCCAGACGCCATTTTCAGGGAGGGACTTCAGAGCATAAAAAACCGGCTATCCTTTGCAAAAGCTGGCTCCCTGTGTGTGACACCAGGCGGGGAAAATCCGCGAAAGTACACAGGCCCAGTGGGGCTCAGCTGTGAAAGACTGTGAGTGTGACCTGTCTATGTCTGTCTACTGTCCTCTTGCGTGAAACTCTTGCGAGTGGGGCAAAAAGAGCCTCCAGAAACCTCGCTCGCCCAGACGCCATTTTCAGGGAGGGACTTCAGAGCATAAAAACCGGCTATCCTTTGCAAAAGCTGGCTCCCTGTGTGTGACACCAGGCGGGGAAAATCCGCGAAAGTACACCGGCCCAGTGGGGCTCAGCTGTGAAAGACTGTGAGTGTGACCTGTCTATGTCTGTCTACTGTCCTCTTGCGTGAAACTCTTGCGAGTGGGGCAAAAAGAGCCTCCAGAAACCTCGCTCGCCCAGACGCCATTTTCAGGGAGGGACTTCAGAGCATAAAAACCGGCTATCCTTTGCAAAAGCTGGCTCCCTGTGTGTGACACCAGGCGGGGAAAATCCGCGAAAGTACACAGGCCCAGTGGGGCTCAGCTGTGAAAGACTGTGAGTGTGACCTGTCTATGTCTGTCTACTGTCCTCTTGCGTGAAACTCTTGCGAGTGGGGCAAAAAGAGGCTCAGAGGAGCACGGCCGCTCCGCTTCGCTACGCGGCCGTGCACTCTTTCTAAGGAAAGAACTCCATTGCAACAAGAAGGAAAAATCACACTAAGAACGGCGCTATATCACAGAAGCAAACATTTCTCTCTGGACTGTCTTCTCTGTTACATGCTCGGGCCTAAGATTTGACCCAGTGTGAGGCTTCATCCACGGAGGACTCCCCTCCCTTAGAGGCAAGTCAGCCCATCCAGAAAGGGAGGAGTCAGAGGAGTGTGCTGCCTACATCATATAGACAATGAATACCACTACAACACGTAGAAAAACCCACAATACAAATGTGACAATGGGGAAACAGCGCAGGCCAGCATCAGACATAGAGAATGAAGATGACAATTCTGAGGACCAGATAATGACTGAACAACTAATCAACCTCTCAGATAAGGACTTTAGACTAGCAATATGGAAGGTGCTCAACAGACTCCAAGAAACCATGGATCGAGTTGAACAGAACACTAATAAGAACCAAGAAAATATGAAGGCAGAAATGACAAAACTCCAAACTGAAATAACATGTCAACTAACAGGCCTGAAAAACTCAGTAAACGAAGTGAATGACAAAATGGATAAGCTCTGGGACAGGGTATCAGAAGCTGAGAATAGACTTGGTGCTGTGGAAGATGAGATACATAACAATTCCATACAGCAGGAGAGATTGGACAAAAAACTTAAAGCAAATGAGCAGACAATGGAAAAATTAGTCAAAGAATGGGAACAGACGAAAATAGAAGTCTATGATAAGATCAACAGAAACAACTTAAGAATCATTGGAGTCCCAGAGACCCAGGAAGAAAATTCCCAGGAAGAATCAATGGTCAAGAACATCATTAAAGAGAAACTTCCAGAGCTAAAGAATATATGTGATCAAATCCTGCATGCCCGAAGAGTACCAACCAAAAGAGACCCCAGAAAAACCACCCCAAGACACATCCTAGTCACAATGACAAATCCCACAGATAGAGACAGAATTCTGAAAACAGCAAGATCAAAAGGGGAAATAATGTTCAAGCAAGCTTCCCTGAGATTTACAGCAGACCTGTCACCAGAAACGCTCAATGCCAGAAAGCAGTGGTGGGATATTGTGACAAGACTGAATGAAATGAATGCTTCACCCAGAATACTATACCCAGCAAAACTCACTTTCCGGTTTGATGGAAGAATACATGGTTTCACAGACAAAAAACAGCTCAGAAACTTCACAGACACAAAACCAGTCTTAAGAGAAAAACTGAAAGACCTAATCTAAGACAAGACTACCCAAAAGACACACCAAATTTTGAAATAAAGATGGCGTTAAATCCCAGGACAATTCTTTCTCTCAACGTCAATGGACTAAATGCACCAGTTAAGAGACACAGAGTGGCTAAATGGATCAAAAAACTCAATCCAACCTTCTGCTGCCTACAAGAAACGCACCTGAATAGTCAGAACAAACATAGACTCAAAATAAAAGGCTGGAGAAAAGTTATCCAAGCAAACAACACCCATAAAAAAGCTGGAGTGGCCATACTAATATCAGATAATGCAAACTTTATACTCAGGAAGGTTGTAAGGGACAAAGACGGACATTTTATATTAATCAAGGGGTACGTAGAGCAGGAAGAATTCACTCTCCTAAACATATATGCACCGAATGAGGGGCCAGCAAAATATTTAATACAACTGCTGACAAATCTGAAAAATAATATCAACAACAACACAATAATTGTGGGGGACCTAAACAATAACAATGTTGGAGGAATGATGTTAAAGACATGAACATCTAAAATATGAAATAATTTATTCATCTCAATATTAAAACCTCACAGATTATCTTAAAGAATTATGTCAAGATTATTAGAAAGAATAATATTGGAATGCATTTATCTAGATTTTATTGTATTCTACATCTAGGGGAGAAAGAGAAAAAAATCTTTTGATAATAAAGAGAGAACTTTTCTTTGTCCTCCCAAAATGAGGGCAAATTAAACAAGAATAAACTTTTTTAAAGGGTAAAAATTCTTTCCTTCTGAACTTATCAGTCTATTCTCAGGTGGTTCTTTTCCAGGAGATACACAAATTTGAATAATATAAATAAAATTTTTTTCTAACAAATTTCTATAAGTGTATATTCATATACTTCAAGAAACTTTAACCATTTTATTGTTTTTAATATTATTATTATTATTGTTATTATTTTTGGTTTTGGGGCCACACCCGGTGGCGCTCAAGGGTTACTCCTGGTTAAGCGCTCGGAAATCGCACCTGGCTTTGGGACCATATGGGATACCCGGGTATTGAACCGAGGTCCGTCCTGGGTTAGCTACTTACAAGACAAACACCCTACTGAGGAGCTATAGCTCCGGCTCCGTATTGACCATTTTATTTTTTTAATATATTTTTATTTAAGTAACATGATCATATTTGGGTTACAGTCATAATCAGAACACCTCCCTTCACCAGTGTAGCATTACCCCCTCCCCCTTCCCATCCCCTGCCTATATTCGAGACAGGCATTCTACTACAGTTATTTGTTTTTAAGTTCAGTAAGTTGCATTTTTTTCCCTTAAAGGATAAGAGTAAAAAAATATATTAAAGTTGTGATAGTGGGAATCGCCATTGTTTGCATAGGTCCAGAAAAATGGAAAAATGGAGAAAAACCCCTTGACCTGATTACAAAAAGGCCTCACCCCAGAAGTTTATTGGCGTTAGACAGACTCTGGGTTCCAGGCATACAAGTTCGTCCGACTCCAGTCATTCTCAAGGTCTTGGTGAAACTTTTTCACACTTTAGTTATTGTTGGTGTCAGATTCTTATATTTAAAGACTGGACTCTGTGCATTTCTTTCATCGATGTCAGGCTGATGTGGAGCATCCTCTAGTTTCAGCATACCATTAAATGCGGAGCTATCTGCCCTGCATACAGACTGTTGCTGAGTCATCTAGGTGTTGGGAACACTCTTTGGAGTAAGTCACTGCCAAAACAGTGGGAGGTCTTCCCTGGTTGAGGCTTGGATCCTGGTAATGTTGAAGACAATTGTGGTTGTTTCCATAGATGGTATCCATTGTTCAAGTGTGTGTGGGTGATGCCCATTCTTCTGAGGCCTGAGCCAAATCATTATGCCAATGTTCAGGATAAAAGGCCTAATTACATTACCAAATTTAATGTGCCTATGCAAAAGAGAAGCAATGCCACAAGATGTTGGTGCATCTGGGGGCCGACAAATAAAGTCCAAAATTCCCCATAACTTGGTACAAACATGAAATCTATACAGCGATACTCTTCTACCAGTATTGCTTATAAAACAGATCTCAAAGGGGGAAAATCAAACAATTAAATAACAAATGCAGTGGGCAAAATTGTCACTATATGAGGATATTCGACAAGAGTTATAGATGTTAAGGGAATACATCTGAGATATACAAAGGAGATACACATGACCCTTTTATGTTTTAGAAATAGTCAAGAAAGAGGGGGGTGTTTCCGAGATACCACTTTGGTCTGTGATTGGACAAGCGAAGAGAGCATGGAGCCATGTCCTCCCCTTGTTGCCTGCTGAAACTTCCAACTCCCTGAGAGGCTTTTGCTTTCTAATTGCTGGAAGTTGAAAGTTCAGCAGACCCCTCCTAGCCCCATGCAGGAACAAGGAAGCCTGGGATCTCTTTTAAATTGCACCTCACTGGAAACCAATTCCTGGGACCCTGAGCAGGTGTCCAGGAATAACCCTGGGGACAGGGAGGAAGGAGAGAGAAGGCTGTGGGGGGCTTCCGAGGTTGCATCTTCAACTTATCTTGGCCAAAAAGCTGACAGCATGGAACCTTGCCATGATGCGTTGCCTACTGAAGCTTCAGACTCCACACAAAAATTATTGTGAAAGATATGTAATCTACCTTGTCCATAACAAAAATCATTAGTACAGAAAATGGTTAAATGTGGGGTAACAAGAGATGGGAGTGAGGGAGTGAAGGAATAAAACGAGCGCCTGGATGGCGTTCAGATAATGACAAGCAGATGAAACATAATGATATTCATATTTATTTATAATGTTCACAATGATTTCACAATTGTTTCACAATGGACAAGATTAATGAGGAAACTTCCCTGATAAGTCCTAATGCCATAACCTATTGTGACCCATATCCCGCACCCCTTCCTAGGCCTGGTTAAAGCAGCCTTTGGCATGGCGGAGGGCAGCCAAACGCCATGCTGGCAGGACCTCCCGGCTCTGCTCCCAGGAAGAAAAGAGATCCTTCCCGAGCCAGAAGGCCTGAAGGTCACAGCCCCCGCCCCAGACCCTCCCTTTGGAGCCGGGAGGGAAATGGGGAGAGCCTAGGAAAACCAATAAACTCCTCCAAGGGACCCACCTCGGTGGCTTGCCTAGCCATGTGGCCAGGCAAAGCCCTGGAGTACCAGAGGAAGGAGGTAGAGGGGTGCTGGGGTGACCCATGTCCCGCACCCCTTCCTAGGCCTGGTTAAAGCAGCCTTTGGCATGGTGGAGGGGGCCAGTTCACTGTCCTTCAGACTGTTGGAGGGCCAGATTATAGTAAAAACAAAAATTATGAACAAATTTCTATGCACACTGCATATATCTTATTTAGAAGTGAAGAAACAAAATGGGAATAAATACAATATGTGGCCCGTGGGCTGTAGTTTGAGGACTATTGCTCTAAATAAATGCTAATGTTTTTGAAAATTTGATATCTGACTTTTATAATTTGACTGATTAGTTTTCATTGACTGATATGTTCAATTATATTTAAAGGCATTATTATTAGGACATTAATTAGAAGGGCATAGATTTAGAATATATCCACTTACAATAAAATAAAATAAAATAACTATATAATAATGTCTTTGTGCTCTATATTAGATTAAGCATTTGATTTCTTTTCTTTGGTTACCTCAAAATTTCAGTGTATTGGTTACTATAAAAGTCAACCATTAGTCATTACAAAATAGGCATGTTAATCTTGTACTAACAAATCATGAAAATTAACCTTCTTGACAAAAGCGTAGATACCTAGAGGCTGTAGTGCAAAGAGTAGGGGCTTTACTTGTATTCAGTAGACTGTACAGTTGACCCCAAGTATTCTATATGGTTCCCTAAATTCACCAAAATTTATTCCTAGCTGCTGAGCTAGCCCTGAGCTTTGTTTGGTGTGATCTCAAATAAAACTAAACTGCAGGTTGATTCTCTAACAGATTCATATCATATTGCACAGTTCATAAACTTAACACTCATATAGAATAAAATTTATAGAATAATAGAATGCAAATGTACACATATATGCAAATTTTGCAACATTTAGAGCAATGTAAAAAATAGAAGCAACTCATCAACACTCACATTTTATAAATATAATAAATAACTTGCTTTGTCATTCTTAATTATTATCTAATGCCACTAAGAATAATTGAAGTACATTTTTGTTTTTTGTTCTTTTGGGTCACACCTGGCAGCGCTCAGGGGTTTCTCCTGGCTCTGCACTCAGAAATCGCCCCTGGCAGGCACGAGGACCATATGGAATGCCAGAATTCAAACCACCGTCCTGCATGCAAGACAAATGCCCTACCTCCATGCTATCTCTTTGGTCCCCTATTGGAGTACATTTTAATGTTTTTGTCATTTGTCTAAAAATGTTCTCTCACTCCTCTTTTTAATAAAATACAATAGAATTTATAAAAGTATTAAATCTAAAACCCAAAGTGAAGGCAAATTATTATATAATGGTAATGGTAAGATACATAGCAGGCAAAATTTTAGAACAATTTAAATAGAAGGTTTGCATATAAGAAGACATGTATTTGGAAAAGCCTGATCATTCCTATAATATTTAATTTTTGAAATTCTATGTGAAAATTTGAATGCAATTTGCAAATAAACTATAAAAGTGAATAAATATTTACTGGAAAAAGTTATTTTAATTTTGATGAAGAAAGTATGTCTTGGGCCCAGAGAGATAGCACAGCGGCATTTGCCTTGCAAGCAGCCGATCTAGGACCAAAGATGGTTGATTCGAATCCCCGTGTCCCATATGGTCCCCCGTTCCTGCCAAGAGCTATTTGGGCAGGGCGTGGCCCCAAAACAAAACAAAACAAAAAAAGAAATAAGGTATGTCTTGCAATCAGATTATAAGATTATGGGTTATGAGATTAAATCCTAATTTTTTTGTTTACAAGATTTTTATGGATTATAAGGTTATGTTCTAATTTTTTTGTCTAGCTTTTGTGAACATCCCTTATGTCCTTTCTCCAATGCATTTTATTTGTGTAATAACTATTATTTTCTCCCAAAGAACATATAGTTTACCCTAAAGGCTAAATCAACCAAAATATAAAACCTTTTTTTCAGACTATGTATGCATAAGATTATGTATACATATATATGTCTTGTATCTATATGGCTATTGGTGCTTGAGAATAATGGAGATAAATGACAATTCTTTTGGCATTAGTCATTTACCATTTATATTCTTGACTTGGCAGTTCCTGTAGTCACTTTTGAATCTGTAACTATAACTTTAGATATTACTCAAATGGTTTCAGTGTGCATATTTTATATTCTTAATTTGATTGAGTTCAGGAAAGACATTATTTCATTTTCTTTAGAGCATAGTACATTAACTCTTCAACTTGAAAGTAAAGTTGTGTGTGCTTGTATATTTTTAGAGAATATGTCAGATTTCCAAAGCAGTCCATTACCCAAAGAAGTTTTAAAGATCCCATTAAGCATTCGGAGTTTATATTCACATTTTATAACTCCCACTATTTTATAGCTTCTAGAAAATGAAAGTGCATTGGCCATGGTCTGTAACATGCATACTATACTAATTTATACCTGGCTAAGACTAGAATGAGGTCATATGACAATTAGGCAAAATGCCTTTGTCACTACGTAGCTCTATCTTTGTTATTAAGTAAATATTCACTCTTAATCAACTTGTAGCTTTTTTAATCAAGACTATATTAAACACTAGCAATGATAAGTCCCAAATACAAAAATAATCTATTCTAAAGAGATTAATGGGTATTTTATTAAAATAAATTCTAAATTATTATTATTGTTCTGTTCTATGTGCTGATAAAGGGTCATACTATAGTTTTTTAATTATTACAATGACGAGTTCAAACTTTTATTTTGGACATATTGACTAAGTAATACCTTCCTAGCTCCAATTTTTTTTTTTTTTTTTTTGGTTTTTGGGCCACACCC
This sequence comes from Suncus etruscus, assembly GCF_024139225.1. Taxonomy (NCBI): domain Eukaryota; kingdom Metazoa; phylum Chordata; class Mammalia; order Eulipotyphla; family Soricidae; genus Suncus; species Suncus etruscus. The sequence continues at coordinate 91,497,443 of NC_064856.1, read as the reverse complement.
TGTGACGCTCAGGGGTTACTCCTGGCTATGCACTCAGAAGTTGCTCCTGGCTTCTTGGGGGACCATATGGGATGCCGGGGGATCGAACCGCGGTCCGTCCTAGGCTAGCGCAGGCAAGGCAGGCACCTTACCTCCAGCGCCACCGCCCAGCCCCTCTAGCTCCAATTTTTGATGTTAATTTATTCCAACTTTTACATAAATAAAAATACATATGACCAAATTTTGCATGACAAAGGAGCCTAAAACTGACAGATACCTTACTGAATAGGAGCAAATAGTCATATTCAATACATCAGATAAAAACTTATTATCCAAGTTATATAAAGCTCTCACAGCAGACTCCAAAACCCTACTGATAAATCAGGAGAGAAGATAAGATTATGTGCCTAGTTTTCTGAAGATAGAGGCCAATACACACATTTAAAAAATGCTCATCCTCACATATTAGCAGTGAAATCAAAATCCAAGTGACAATGAGACATCATCTCAGGACAGTAAAATGGAACATACTAAAAAAAATATAAAGTTAAAAAAAAAGTTGGAGTCAGTCAGTGTTGGTAGGATGTGTCGAATCTTATCCACTGCTAATAGAAATATTTCCTGTATGAACCCCTAAGGAAAAAAAGTTTGAAGCTATCTTAGAAATTAAAGAGTAGAACTGCCATAGGCCCTAGTAGCTCCACTTTTTTTTTTAACTATCTCCAGATCAAAATCTTTTCTGTACATTTATTCATACTGCACTTAGCACATTACCTAGTATATGGTATCAATTCTTGTATCCAATGACAAGTGGATAATGGAATTGTGGTATATATTTACAGAACTGTAATATAGCTGAAAGGAAGGATAAAATCTTTAAAATTTAAAATCTATAAAATCCTTTAAAAAAGGATAAAATCTATAAAATTCATAACAACTTGTATGGAACTGGAGGATATCATATTAAATTAAATAACTCAGAAGATACCAGATGATCTCATTTATCTGTGAAATATAGAATAGCAGGACAAGAGAATGTAACACATAAAGTGGATACCAAGATAACATAGGACTCTAAACACATCAAAGTGGATAATCTAGGACTCTAGATTATAGAAATGAGAAAAACTGTGAAGGAAAGAAAATGAGGGAAGACTAAGGAAGTGTAAGAATATGTAGAAGACATATAATAGGGGCAGGACTCAGGAATTCTAGCATATCAGTGGTGAGAGATGAGGCATATTTATATGTCTAAAACACAGAGAGTCACTAACGCTGCAAGCACACCCTAACAAGAATTAAACTTAAAAGCTTAAGAATTAAACTTAAAATGTGACTGTCAGGGAGGAGGTATCAGACCAGACTAGAACATGGGAATGAGCCTGGAAACACCTAGGAGATGAGTTCATATAATGGTAGAACTGGTGTTTAAGCATTGCATATGCCTTTTACTCTATTATGAACAACTTTGCAAATCATGCTGTTTTAAATGTAAAAAAAAAAAAAAAAAAGAAAGTATTAAAATACATTTCAGGGAACTAAAGATTGGTAAGAAAACATAAATATATTGTCCATTTTGAGACCACCTGGTAAAAAATTAAATGCTATCAAATACAGAGCATTATTGGCTTAAAATTTTTACTTCAAGTGTTTTTTTTTTCCTAGTAAATTTCTTGCCAAGTTTCACTTCATTCACCTTCGATTGCAGGTACAGAGAATTGTTCCATGTACTATAAGTGTATAAGTTGGAAGTGGTTCTTTTTCAGCACTTTCAAATCCCAAGATAAAATAAATTCCACTTCAATAAACTACAATCTTAAAGGCACTGGATAGTTTCATGAGTGTTGAATCTTCTCTTCTCTTTCTCCCATTTAAGAAAGCAGTTTCAGTTTCACCAGTCCCACCCATCTATTGTGTTCCCCTGAAAAGCACAAAGGATAAAAGGAAGAAGATGATCTCTTGAGAAAACTGCGAGTTTGCAATCTATTTCCTGCTGAAAATTACTTCAAAAGTAAATTCGAGTCAATTTTGAAAGTTAAAGAAAAAATCCCTGTGCTCCTTCTCGGTCAATATTACTTGTGACTTCCCACCTCTTATCTTAGGTTTCTTACTTTTCTTCTGTATTCTGCCCCCTTGAGGATCAAAATCCAATCATTCAAAGCGATTAGGCAGAAACATTGCAAATTCAAAAAAGTATACATATACTTAAGAGTATTTAATATGACTGATGAGGCATAATTTGAAAGATCACTGAGATGGTGGCACTTGGCTTGTTACCAAAGAAAATAAGTTTCAAATAGATTTGATTTTAAAAAGTGGAAAAGCTCTAAAGTACTCAATAATTTTTTTGTTTTATTTTTTTTAATCTCCTATGAAAACTGCTTTTAAAATATATCTATCCTCAGGAAAATTCAAGAGAATATAGCTTTTAAGTCATTTGTCATTTGCAGATGAAAATTAGCAGCATTCATGAAAAGTAATTGAGCAATAAAATTATGAATGAATAGAATAGACAAAAAGAATTAAAGTTGACAGAAACATTTCTTTCTTGAAAATCTGCATTGTTTTTAATATTTGTAATCATATTTTTATTTGTGCAACATTAAAAGTTAATAGGGATTTTAACATGCTTTATCTGATTTTATCCCTATATTAGCATTTGGAAGTAAATAGTTTTTATTTCAAGGACTTCTTAGGTAAATGACAGTTTAATTGCTTTACATTTAAATTTAATTTCTCAATGTTATATGGCTAGAATCCTGGTTAAATTTCTGTCTTGAAAATTATGGCCCTAAAGTAAAACAATAAGCAAAGTAAAAGTGCTAAAATTTAAGGGTGTTTACATTTATTGCTTTACTTATTGATTATGTAGAGACCAAACAAAATATTTTACTTCCATTTTTAGGTCTTTAGCATGGACAATGTGTGTGGGTTTTTTTTTTTTTTTTTTTTTTTTAGATTTTTGCACTAGGACAAGACTTTTTTTTTTTTTTTAACAAGACAGCTCTAAACAAAGACAAGGAAACAAACTCAATTCAACTGGGTAGATGAATAGTGGAAATATTTAAAATTCATTTGCTGAAATTTAAATGTTTTGATTGATTGAATGTCATGACAGTCTTCTGAAATCACCCTATGTCTAATGCAGAAATAAAATTTGGTTTAAGCCATTAAAATTTGTAAACCTAGAGAACAAAAGAATCATATTTTGAAAGGGTCACAATACATGAAATTTAGAAATAGGACACTTCCCTGAGTCTAGTTAAGAATTTAATCTTTAAAAGGTAACCATAGCTTTTTTTTTTTTTTTTTTGGTTTTTGGTTTTTGGTTTTTGGCCACACCAGGCGGTGCTCAGGGGTTACTCCTGGCTGTCTGCTCAGAAATCACTCCTGGCAGGCAGGGGGACTATATGGAACACCGGGATTCGAACCAACCACCTTTGGTCCTGGATAGGCTGCTTGCAAGGCAAACACCGCTGTGCTATCTCTCCAGGCCCGGTAACCATAGCTTTTAAATTCCCGTTTAATAATGTTCTCATAGTGAAACCTTAAATATATCATTTTAATTTCCCAAGAATTCCAAAATTCTCTATTGAAAAAAAAAATTACTGCAAAGCATATTTACAAATTCCCTTTAAGACATTAATGACTTGATTTCCTGAAATACTGGCTTTTGTTTGCTCATGGGTTTTCCCTTTTGGTAATTTTTACATGGAGGAGATAGGATATCTTCCTATCTACTTTCATAATCATTATGTCACTTTGACAAATCAAAGTCTTTCTCTCCTGTCTCTATTTGGGACATTATAAAAGATTTTCCATATTTTCAAATGAAATTTTTAAAAATATTTTACCACATTTCAATTTTTCCTTCTTTCTAATCCTGTATTATTAGTTTTTTCATAAGAGTCATAGATGCCTGTTGTAGATTTCACTTTGCAATAATCTTTTAACATGCAATTTACCATTTCAGTATTTGCTTCCTATGCAATCTGACCTAATAAAGCAGGGATTTTCTCTTTATTTATGTATATATAAATAAAGCTTTCTCATAGAAAAGACATAATTCTAATACAGAATTCTGAAACTCTACTATTATCTGACTTGCAATAAACACTCTTGATTGTTGGCAAAGGATTGATAAACACAGGGTAGCTCCATTGTCATTATAATTTTGGGGGGCCACACCCTGCGGCACTCAGGGGTTACCCCTGGCTCTGCTCACAAATTTCTCCTGGCAGGCTTGGGGAAACATGGAATGCCAGAAATCGAACCTGGGTCATGCAGGTTTGGCCTTGTGCAAAGCAAATGCCCTACCGCTATGCTATAACTTCATTCCCTAATTATACTTTTTTGCTATTTATGATGTAGATAATTTGTGAAGGAAATGTTCAATCTATGTGAATAGAAAAACAAGTTAAATATTGATAGTTATCTCAATTAGCTATATCGGTTTGTATTTATAATTTGAACAACCACAATAAAGTATTTGAGCAATTTGTTAATTATTAAAGGTTCAGTGTAAGAGTCAAAGTATTTCTCAACAAACATAAAGGAAGACATATTTTCTTCTGTAGTTGGAAAATCATGAAAGATGTCAAGCTCTTAAAAGTGAAGATAGGGGCCAGAGAGATAGCATGGAAGTAAGGTGTTTGCCTTTCATGCAGAAGGTCATCGGTTCGAATCCCAGCACCCATATGGTCCCCCGAGCCTGCCAGGAGTGATTTCTGAGTGTAGAGCCAGGAGTAACCCCTGAGCACTGCCGGGTGTGACCCAAAAACAAAACAAAACAAAAAAAAAGTGAAGATTAAAACCAAAGATAAGGTCCAAGGGCTAAAAATTTAGTGGTACCAGCTTCTTATTTAGAAATCAACACAGTCACTTGTGATGGGAATCCTGGATTAATGCAAAATGAAAGAATGTAAAATTCTCAGATTTTCTTCCAGTGTCTGGCATGCAGAAATAGACCATATTTTTATCTCATATTTCTTTCCATTGATGAATATGTAGAAGGCTTTATCTCTCTTTCTTTAAGTTACCCTAAGTTCCATGTCTGCTTTTTATCTTGTATGATAGATAAAACAGATTAATATTAGCAAGATAAATCCACACCTAAAATATGCCTGTGTTAATGCCTATAAATTATGCCTTTTATATGCCTATGTAGATAGGGATATATGATATATATATATATATATATATGTAGGTGTCAATTTATCTTGCTAATATGAAACTAGTGGCAATATCCTACAGATCAAGAGATGAAGAAAATATCCACATAAAATATAAAATAAAAGCTGAAATATACTCTACATAAGTACAAGGAACATATTACCATTAACTAGAAGGGAAACCCTGTACACCTAACTTCACCTTGAGGAGTAACATAATGCATGTATTTTTAACACAAAAATTAAGTATTATCACCTTACTGATCATGAGTCACCCAATTACCAATTTCTGAAAACCAAGGAAGCTTCTATCCACATGTCTCATAGAACAATAGCAAATAGTTGTTAATGGGCTTAAGAGCACTCACCATTAATTTCCTTCTAGGGCACAGCACAGAAAAATCAGGCAAAGCCTTTCATTTTCTAGTCTTTTGGCCTTGAATAGATTTAACTTCATATTCACAAGCTCTTGCCTGTCCCCTAATTAGGTTGCATGTAGGCATTGACTGCATTCTTTCCAAGAACCAAAAGAGCAGGTGCCTTCTCCTTCAAGCTTACTTAATAAAAACAAACAAACAACAAAACACAGTTGCAACTATTTCCTAGAAAGGAATTTATCCATGCATCTTAAAATCTATATTTGGGGAGAAAGTTGTGTAAATGCTCCACATACTGTTTCCCACCCCAGGAAAAAAAATCTGGAGCATGGATTGATGCAGGAAATAATCCAAGCCAGGCTAAGAGAGTGAATCAAGTGTGGTCATGTAGTTTTCTGCCTCATTGACCTAGAAAGCCAATTGCTTGTCATAACAAGTTTTATTGAGTACAGAGACCACCCCCTTGGTGAAGGGGAATAAGAACAAAATGCCTATTCTAAACTAGTCCCACCCATATATGCTTGAGACATGCAAAACTAGATGATAAATAGGAAAATCTCTGTTTTGAGTGAAACCAAGTTGTAAACAAACTGATACAAAGAAATCAGGAATGATCTTTGTGTTGGGCGAAATCAAGTTGTAAATTGTAAACCAACAGGGTTGGAGCAGCAATAGAGAGTGTATGATGCTTGCTTTATGCATGACTAACCTGTATTCAGCCCCTGACACACCATGTTGTCTCCTGAGCTGTTAGGAGTGATTCCTCAAGCCAGAAATAAGTAAATTTTGGGGCTCGAGGAATAGCACAGTGGTAGGGCACTTGCCTTGCCTGCTGTAGACCTGGGACAGACCCAGGTTTGATTCCTGATATATCATGTGGTCCCCCAGCCTGCCAGGAGTGATTTCTGAGCACAGAGCCAGGAATAATCTCTGGGTACCCTGAGCAGCCTGATATGACCCCCCCCCAAAAAAAAAAAACAAAAAATTAAAATGTATATGGTGGGCCAAAGTGATTGCACAGTGGTAGTGCACTTGCCTTGCATGTGGCCAACCCAAGACTGTGGACCCCAGTTCTATTCTTAGCTTCCCATATGGTCCCCCAAGCTTGCCAGCAGCAATTTCTGAGTGCCTAGCCAGGAGTAACCCCTGAGCACTGCCAGGTGTGACCCAAAAACCAATATATATATATATTGGTTATATATATATATAGGATTACAAAAAGCAATCAGAAATAAGAGGAAAAATAGACACAAGTCTACCCAACTTAAAACTATATATTGAAGTAAAATTATATAAATACTTCATTTTCCAACACCATTTGTAGAAGATATTATGATTTTCACCTGGCATATATTTTGGAAACTTTTGAAGTTGTATTTATGTATGATTTTATTTCTGGACTTAGTATTCTGTTATATTAGTCTAAACATCTGTTTTAGGCTAGTGCCATAATGTTTGATTACCATAGTTTGTATTATGTTTTTAAATTAAGAAGTAAAATTTCCTCAGCTCTTCTTTTTTTTTTCTCTCAACATTTTTAGGTTATTTGGGTTCCTCTCTGTTTTAGACTATATAGATTTTAGACTTTCATTCATTTCTATAAATTTTTGTGGGACTTTTGGCTGATATTATTGAATTTGTAGATAGCTTCTGTAATATAGATACCTTAATATTTTAGTTGCTATCCATGAACATATGGTCTTTCAAATTATCATGATTCTTTAAATGTTTTTCATAAATATTTTTAGTTACAGCAACTTAGTGAGCCCAGAATGATTTATAAATGAGAAAATGAAAGTGTTAGAGCCAGAATCTAGCAAGAGTTGGTTAAAAAGTTAGTCTGGAATATTATAATATTCCTACTGTTGCAGGTTCTCTGCTCTTCAGCTATAGTATTCGTCTTATAAAATTGCTGTTTGCAATGTGAGAGAAAGGAGAAAGAGGCAGAATTTGGTTCACATTTGGTAGAAACATTACAACATATGAGCTAAAAAGTGAATGATAACCTTGCTATATTCTGATTTAGCAGTAATTGTTGATGATAATAGAGATAAGAAATGCCCTCATACAAACTGAGAAGAAAATAAAGTGATTCATACCAGGGAAAAATGGTTTCATGATCATTGAGTGGAAATAAAAAATGATCAGACCTAAATGCCCAACCCAAAGTTAACAACAACAAGATACTCAGACTACAACAAGCTATATACAAAAGGGACCTGTTATACTCACAATCTAGGGGCCTAAGGGGGAGGAATAGGATGCATGCTGGGAAAAGTAGCAGAGGGAGGTCAACACTGGTGGTGGGAATTGCCCTAATTCACTGTCACTATGTAACTTAAATATAACTGTGAAAGACTTATAATTCACATCGGTCACAATAAAAATTATTTAAAACAAGAATAATAATAAAGAAATACTCTCAGTAGGAAGACCATTATGTAGTATGCTTTATTTTATATAAAAGTAGAAGTAGCCAAAAGTAAAATTAACATGAAGTCATATACAGTGGTCATTACATATCTTAATGGGCATTTGTCTGAAATAAGTAAATTTGAATATCAAAGACAGAAAACTGTGGAAAATAGCATGTGAATAGTCTATGCAAATTAATATCAAGTATGGTAATATTTGGAGAATATTTAAAAATTTACAAAACATGCAATACAGAAGACACAACAAAAAAACTAAGAACAAAAGAAAGAAACAGCATATTAACTGCAACAATTCTGTCACCATCCATTTTAATGATGTCATAAAATGCATTTTATAGCAGTAAGCAGAAATCAAGGATGGACCCATGTTAGTGTGAACTTTCTCTGACAAAGTAAAATATGTAAATCACCACTCTAGAATACTTGTTGCTTATTCTAGTGATATTTTCCCCTTCTGATATTTAATTTAATGACTATTTTCCATTGTATTCCTAGAGAGTATTTTAAACTTTAAATCCAGTGATGTTTTTGTCTGCAAAAAAAAAATAATAATACTATTCACTGAATGTGACACTACCCACTATACCAATTGTCGTATCTATTTTTTTATCCACGGCTAGAGCATTTTGATACCACATTTTCTAAATATGTGGGGGAAGTTGTGCCATATTTTCACAAGTTTAGAAATGGATGTATACAATCATGCTCAAAATACAAGATATTAATAAATGAGATATTGAAATGAAGACATTTTCAGTTGAAAGTAAAATTGAAATCCAGATAATACAGAAACTTTGTCAGGGCCAGGAGGTCTTCAGTGTATACTTTGCATGTGCGATCCTTACAGTTCAACAACAGAATCACTCAGCATCCCTTGCCCTCTACCAAAAGCAACCTTGAAGCCCTGAGAACAGGTGTTGTCCTAAAACAAAATAACACCAAAATCAATCTATTTTAGATAAATAGTGTTTAATTTTCTTTAGCTCTTGTAAAAACTTACAAGAGTATTTTCTTTATGCAAGGAGTAGTAGCTGAGCACAGCCAGATGTGAATAAAACCTTCCTTACTTTCCAACATCCTAAAAGACAAGGGTAAAATATAGTAAATATTTACTTGTTAGAAGTAAACAGTAAGTTTCAATGTTTTTGTTTCTTCTTTGGTTCAGAAAGATGACTTTAGTCTTCAGAAGTTGGATGGAAAGGAGACTTCTTTTTCTTATTAATCCAGCTTACATCAGCATGTATACATTTCCACACCTGGCAAAAAGCACTGCCAGTCACAATATAAAATCTTACACATCAAAATACTTTTTACTGTCTTATCTAAATGCACCGTCCTTAGTAGATTTTTGTAATTGCTTGCTCGCAATTAATTCTTTCTCAATATCATTTATTCTTAGATGTTTTGCTGTATTAGTCTTTCTCACATTCTACTTCTCTTTATGTTAAAAATCCTTCATTGGATCAAAACCCTGTGTTTGACAAATTTTACAGACCTTATCCAGAGTCCCAAGATGTGTATGTCTCTACCAAATAACAAACAGATAATTTATTTAACTCCCTGAAATTCATCTCACATTACTTGTTTGGCCTTCATGCTTTTACTTTTGACAACTAAATAGATAAGGATGCTTTGCCATTTATTTTCCCTTCTAAATTTCTATAAAAATTATACCAGTATTTCAAGTGCAGGATAAAATAATTACCCTATAAAATATAATATAAGCATAAAAACATATTTTATATGCAAGCATTCACAGATATGTATAAACTCCAGACTAAAAGCTCCAGGTATTCAGTAAGTATTGCTTATAGTTTATTTTGAGCCATCCTCCTACATTTGACATTTTATTTGTACTGAACATCTCACATCTCTGAACTATTGTGCTATCATGCTATATTTGATATTTTAATAATGCATACACTTCATTATTTCTTTTACATTTCTCTATTACAAAAGTCTAACAGCATATTTGGTGGCTCAATTTAAAATAGAATACATGAATAATGTTTATTAGTAGGTTGACGATTCAATTCAACATGTAGCCCTTCTCAAGGTGATACACTGACTCTTCGTTGATAAACCAAGATTTTAGTTGATGTATCTGGACTTAAACTGAGTCCATTGTATGGGTTTCTTCTGAAAAATAGGAAATTATTTTGATAGCAAGGAAACATTTATTTTCAAAGTAATAAGGTTGTTGAGTTACTTTGGCAGACAAAATAGCACTTTCAGAGGAAATTCTTATTGTGATATGTAATAAAACAACAGCAACATAAAAGAGCAATTGTGATTTTAAGGAATTTTCATTATTGGAAATGTACAATATGCTGAATATGTGGAAATTTACAATATGATGTATTTGCCAAAACCTTGGCTTTTTTGCTCATATTTGAGGGTGATATATAATAGCTTTATATTCTTTTTAAATTTTAAAATAGCCTATAATACCTTAGCTAACCTAAGAATCATTCTAACAATGGTGATCTCACCTACATCTTAATCTCCCCAATATGATTGCTCAGGACACATTTTTAAAAAGTAGGCTAGTCAACACTGTGAAATTGGAATTTTTTACTCTCCTCCAAACCAGTGTTTCCTTTATATTTTATATTAGATTTCCATACATGTCCCCATTAATCCCTTTCTAATTTATCTTATTAATAATATTAATGATTTATAATAATACCTATTATATAATATTATAACATAACATCATTATTTAGTTCTGCAGTTTAGTTGCTTATTATTAAAAAGAATGCTTACTTTTGTGAACAACAGAACTAAATACATAGTGTGTCAAGAGCTTTACAAGTGTAAAAGTTCCTGATTAGTGTTACTGTATTTTACAGATAAGAAAACAGACTTTGCCATTGAACATTTAATTAGCAAAAGATGAGTCTAGGATTCAAAAACAATATTTTAGTATAGGCTACACCTGGCTGTGCTAAGTGTTTAATCCTGATTCTGTGTTTAGGGAATGACTTACTCCTAGTGGGTTTAGGGCAACATCTATGTAGCTGGGAATTGAACTTCAGTCAACAGTATGCAGTGAGCAAGGCAAGCATCCTACACAGTGTACTGTGATTCTGAGTTTTAGAATTCAGAATTTTCATTGCTTTAATGTCATTGTGTGGTTTCTCACGTTTCTTATGCAGATGAAAATAAATTTATCCTTTATTTTTAAAAGTCACATTGTCTTGAATTCCCCTACTTGGACATTTGTTTGCAAAAAGGTTAGGCTTTTTTTTTTTCCCAGTGGCAATACAAGTTTCCAGGAAGTTTAGAACATCTGGGGGCATTCAGGAGACCCAAAAACAATGTGGTATCAGCAATTCTGAGTTGTAACCTCCTTTAAAGGGCTATGACTGTAAATTCCAGAAAAAGGAAGCCCAGTTATCTTCCTTGCCTTCCTCCACCTCTCTCAATATACTGTTTGATGGAGTCCAGACCTAGCTAGGATTACTTCCATTCGCACAGAATTGCTCTGTCTTTGCATGCTTCCTTAAACCAAATTGAAACTTTCAAATAGCACGGAACTCCTTTGTACACTAGCATCATCTCCTCAACAACTTTTACTTCTCTGTGCTTCTTTAATAGACTGGAGAAGAAATCTACTGAAGCTTCAGTGGCTTAGAGATGCCACTTTTCATGTGACTCTCCATTACACTGTGCATGGCTTGAGCTTTTGAAAATTGTCAACCTCAGAGAGGAGCATTTTGAACTAGCAAAGCCACAAAAGGACTTTAAGACAAGACATATTTTAATGTATTATCCCCCATCTATCTCTCAGCCTCTGTGATGCTCATTAAATCTGCAGACTCTGAAAAGAAGAAAAATCATCTCGGTATGTGTGCTTCTCCGTTATTTTGCTTATAACACAGATTGGAGTAGAAACACATTCCCTAAGCTACCTTTGAAATATTCACCTTTGCAAGGCTTCTTAGCTTTATAGGCTTCCTTTTAATCTGCTGGAAAAGAAATTGACAGAGCAGTTTAAGAATAATCATACCCAGAGAAATCTATCTCTCAGGCTTAGCTCTCCTGTCTGTATAATTAAATGTCTTCCAACGAGCAGCAGAGCTAATAACAATTTTGAAAATTCACTTATGGTTAACATCTCTAGTTTAAAAAAAAAAAGTGGAGCAGTTGGGAACCTCACAAGCTTTCATTATCAATTGGGTGAGTTGGGCATTTGAGTTCAACTTTTGGTGACCTGATATACCCACTATCTAACTCATAAAGAAGTTGTTAGAATTTAATTATAGAGTTGATCTTTTGATGAAGATTCAGTAAACACTATACGTAAAGCTAACTCTTTTATAATAAAATTTTTTTACTAAAATTGTATTAAACATGTTACTATTTTTAATTAATATAATGAATGTGTTGTAGCCATGAGGCATCAAGTTACTAATTTTGGATTCTGAAATAGAGTAGACTGAAGCCAAATGAGGGCTCAATCCTCCTAGAACTCCATGCTCATACCCAAGTGGATCGCCTAACATTGCTTCCAACCCAGTGTCTAATGGGCCTGGACATACATTGCCTTAGGGTCCAAAAGTGCTGAAACCCAACAAAGCAGGTGCTGAGCAGACAGCAGGGATAAATTGCCCCTGGCACAGCATGCACTAATAAGAGTGCACTGGTAGGCTGCAAGGAGAGGAGGGGGTAGAGTGAAGATGTGTAAATGATGAACCTCCTGCTAGAAGGGGAGAGATCAGGGAGAGATTAGCTGAACTGCTGATTGTGCATAGGGAGGCCAGCTGTGAGAGGTTAATGGAACATTAGGAGAAGAGAGAAACCCAAAGACAGCCAGTTGCTACCTGGGTTGGTGACTGTGAGTCATCAAATTCCAAACCACCAGGCACCAGACAGCCACAGCTGGAGGTAGAGTTATGACCTCAGGCCTGCAGGATTTGCTGAGAGAGCATTTCACCACAGGCCTGCACTAGGCTCCAGAGACAATGTGCTAATTCATCAGGCTCTGTGTGGCTTTGCCTCTTTCAGCCTTCTGTATGACAAATATCACAGGATGGAAATGTTCTAGAAGACAGATATGAATTTTCAGGTACTTTGGTCAATATAGCACATCTCCCATGGTAAGACCTAAAATCTCAGGGATGAGATAGAGGGGAAAAGATGAAAAACTTTCCTGTCCCTGATACTGATTTATTACCAAATTTTTATTAAATTCTTCAATTATTTTCTTGGCTTTTTGCAATTGACTTTTCAGATGTTTGAACTCCAGGTATGAGTCTCTATCAAACAAAATAGTATATGTTTGTTACTTATTGGCTACAAGCATATACTTTTTTCTAGATACTGAGATAGTGTATTATTTTGAAGAAGTACCTAACTCCAAATGATCTGGTTCTTGAAGACTATGGTGTACTTTCTGGTCTTTCCCAAATACCACCAGGAATAATCAAAAAAAGTTATTTAAGATAGTTAACCTTTGCAAATAAAAACTGGAGTAGTGAGAAAAAAACTAGTCAGAATATTTATGATTTCATTATGTCTCAGAAGGAAAAAAAATTCTTACTAATAGAACACTGCTGTTTTCTTTTTGTTGTTGTTGTTGTTGTTGTTTTGGTTTGTTTTGTATTTTGGAGCCACACAGGGCAATGCTTAGGGGTTTCTTCTGGTTCTGCCCTCAGAAATCGCTCCTGGCTTGGGAGATCATATGCGACCTGGGGGGATCGAACCGTGGCCCATCCTATGTCAGCCACGTGCAAGGCGAACATCCTATCTCTGCACCACAGTTCCAGCCTCTAGAACACTGCTCTTTTCTTTTGCCTTTTCTTTTTAGCTCTGTTTCTACAAAATTTAAATTTTGGTTCTCCTGTTTCTCAGAAAATTGAGAGTTGCTAATATCCTTCCAGAGATATTTCTGCCTTCTTTCAAAGAAGCCTATAATAAAAAATAATTCTAAAAACAGTATACACAAATATACTTTCTTTTTTTCATCCTTAATAACTCTAAATTCAAGTAAGTATGAAAAAATTTCAGGAACAACCTTTCTTGTTATTCATTTTTTAACTCAGCTTCATTACTTGATTATCAGGACAAAATTAGAATTTTTAAAATAGCTCACAATTGATTATGATAAATTCATGGCAGCCTGTTTTCCAAAGGGTTTCAATGATTTCTTGTATACTTGAATAAACTCACATTTATAATTTGGCACATTTTCCATCAAGAGAAGTTATCATCTCTCTGAATTTTCAATCTGTAGTTGGTCATGTAGCATTTTCTCTAATAAAATATCAGCCATAATATAAAGTTTAAAAATTTCAAACATGTTTTCACATTGGCTTTTAGTCTATTTTATTTGTAGTGCAAGCAATGTACATGATTTAACCAACATGGAATGAAGAGAACAGAGGTAAGCTTACTAAAATCTGAGATGCAGGGTCATAGACACTGTAGGTCACCAAACAGTTAACAAAGAATTAAATATTCATTGGTAAAACTTTGAAAAATCACAAGGATGAACCCAGTCCTAGACACTATAGTCCTAGACTATCCTAAACAATTGTAAATAAATACAAATTTATTATTTTACCTTTTGCTTTTAGGCTGGTAATTTTTCAAGTAACGACTATTAAAAATTATTTTCTGAAATTAAATAGGCTGTACAGAGATATCCAAATGTTTCACTAACTTTTAAGTAATTGGAAGAAGAATTTGATAACAAAACTATTTGTAAAATCTTTTAGAAATGTTCCTTTTAAATTTAGTTTGTATTTATTTTTATTATAACACCATGATTATGAACAATGTTCATAATTCAGATATTCCAAGCACCAATTCCACCACCAGTATTACTTTCCCTCCACAAGTGTCCCCAGTTTCCCACTCACCTACCCTGTCCCCTCGTAGGCACAAACACATTTACTTCATATTGTTTGTTACAAAACAAAGTCAAATGGAATTATTACCATTTATATCAACAATAGTATATTTAAAATAATTTTTGTATCTCTCAATATTTTTACTAAAGTCATTTTCCTAGAATTTACTAGGTTGTGGTTGGTGCTAGTTAAGTTTTCTGTGCTACTTTTTAGGCTCATTGAAATTATAGACTTACATGTAACTTCTCACCAGGTTTGCTGTGATCCAACTTAGGCTGACCCTACTATTATATGTTGAGGTATAGTACAGCCCAGGATCTATTGATCTGGAACAAATTTGGTTGCTTGGCAGTTTGATGAGGAAGGTTAAATTACGGAGCTGGGCGATTTCAGTTAGAAGGTGTCAGGTGTGGCATTGGGATGTTCTGGCTTCAGGTAGAAGTCATTCACCCAATCTGAGAAAGCTTCAGAATTTTTAAACCCAGAATAGACTACCTGTACATCATTTTCTACTAGAGCTTAGTAAAACGGGGCCATTTTTCTGCTAGGAAAATGGTAGCTATTGCCTGGTGGGAAATTCTGGTGGCATAGAAAATGGAAGGAATAGTAACATGTCCCATTCATTCTGTGCATGCTAGAGAGATCTCAGTCTATTCTCTAGTCCCACCTGAAAAGGTTCAGCTGTTCATATTATTTTCAAAAGCTAGAATCTTTTAAACTGTTATAAGAATCTGTAAACATGTTCATCCCTGCCTATTTTGTACCTTCGAGTTTATTGGCAAATTTAATGTTTATGGCAATTTTGTGCATGGATCTGTCTAATAAGTTATTTATAAAGTTAACATCCATACATTCTACATACCTCTTACATACTTGATTTATTTACATAAGATACCATGTATTTTCCTGGAACAATTCAGTTCAGCATGTGAAGGTATAAAAACAGAAAAAAAATTAAGGTAATAAATATCGTTTAAGTTTGGAAGCATAGTTTAGAGAAACTATGACATTTGGAATTTTAACTCATTCACAAATCAATTCTCTTCAGACAACAAAGTCTAAGACATAA
The DNA here is from genome assembly GCF_024139225.1 of Suncus etruscus. Taxonomy (NCBI): domain Eukaryota; kingdom Metazoa; phylum Chordata; class Mammalia; order Eulipotyphla; family Soricidae; genus Suncus; species Suncus etruscus. Next base: position 91,481,555 of record NC_064856.1, on the reverse strand, counting down.
AAGACAAAATTAGGTCTGATAAAGATTGAATTATGGCCTCAGGGCTGTGGCTATAACTCTATCTCCAGCTGTGGTTATAAAATTTTTCATGATAACCACACTTTATTCAGGTAGAATTTTGTCATTCTCAATATGGTGATGGCAAGATTGATTATTGAAAGAAAATTATATTGGTTCCAAAGTGTCTGTTTTACTGCATTTATTGTGATAGTGATGGTTAGGCATGATAAGAAAAAGTACTTAGTGAGATGATATCTGGATACTACATCCACTAAAGAGAAACATTTTGCTACTATAACATACATATATTATAAAGATTTTATATATATGTAAATATATATTAAATATATATATAAGATATATATTTAATATATATTTAAATTTTATATGGAATATTAGATTTTGATTGGATCGTGCTTTCTGCAATGCTTTCCAATGGACACAGCCTTGAAGAATATATAGGAATTTATAAAATTTTATATAAACTTCTATACATTTATAGAAATAAAACTGATAGCATTTATAAAAAGAACAGAGCAGAATTTGAATATAGTTTCCTTAGATTCCAGAAGGTGCTCACTTTACTAACATGCCATGCTATTAGAATACGTTTTAAAGTCATAGTTTGCTTTAACTGTTCTATGAGATTTATCTGCTACGTTTTATATATAAAATCAGAGACCACGACCTATTTTTTTATATTTATTCTAATTTCAGTATACAATATTAGAACTCTGGACTGTTTAATCATATGGTTGTCATGTCACTTAGTCCTTAAGAATTACTAATAAAAGATTATCTGATCTTTCAGAAGATATTTTAGAATTGATACATTTGGTTTGATATGTGGTTAATTCATTTATTTGTTAAGTTTAAGAACCTATGCTAATAACTGAGGAAATGTAGCAAAAACAATTGATTTCCAGGAAATCACAGTATAGAAGTGAAAGTAGAGCAAGTTAATTTTTATGAAAAATAATACTTGAAATAAATAAAAAGGAGAAAACTATTTTCTAAAATGATAGAGTACACTATTTTCGAATAGAAAATAGCTCTGAGAAAGGATAAAATCATACAATGTGGATGAAACTAGAAGGTATCATGTTGACTGAAGTAAGTCAGAAGGAAAATGACAGATTCAAAGCACTTATTTTTTTCATCCACTTTAAGATAGCAACACATAGCCTAGGGCAAGAGAACTGGAGAGTTGGTCTATAAAACTGAGTCTGACAGAATATGGTGGGACGGCTAATAGAGAGTATTTGCTGGGATCCTGATAGAGTGAAGTGAACATATTTTATTGATGCAGTGTTTGAGGTATACATGAATGAAACTATCACTAAGACTATATGAATCATATCACCTCAATACAATTAAGTCATACAATGAAATAAAAGTTATTGGTAAACAAATACAAATAGCCCATCTGAAGAGATGTCTCTCCCTTTAATTGGAATTGTTATATATGAGACTAAAAAGAAAAAGTGCTACATAAATTATAATTTTTAATATCCTAAACAGAGATGTTTCTTATCTCAATTTCAGGGAAAGTTAAGAAAATTACATATTTATTGATTTATAAAGACACATTATTGTATTCCTATTATATTTCCATGCATGAGAGAAACCATAAGCATTTCTACTACCCGAGTATTCTTGACTCACAACACAATTGTTAATTTTACTTGGTAATATATCTCTAAGCTCTATAAATTTAGAGGTGTAAAAAGTATGGCATATAAGAAGGGCTAAAAAGACTTTCAAAACAAAAGATATTCAACACAAATTAGTTTCCCCTTCTTGTAAACTTCTAATTTTGAAGTTATATTCAGCTTTAAATTTAGGAGTAAGTTGAGTTTTTCAAAATATGTCTCCTTACTATTATTAGCATGGCTTAGCAGAACTCTAGAAAGTTAGACATGAAATTTATGCATTCTATGACTGAGTCTGTGAAAGCATTCAGAAGACATGGAGTTACCCAAAAGTAGGAAGACTTAATTTTAATATCAAGAACTTCTGACATTAGACTAGGTCATGGAACATATGTCTTTAGAGTGCACAAAAGCATTCCCAATGATAAGCATGATCCTTTTTTAATATTATTTTTATTTTAATCATAGTGGCTTACATATCATTCACAGTAATATTCCAGGTACATTTTAACATTGAATCAGGGGAAGCATGATCCTTTTAATAAGAAGCATTTCTAGTGAATCTAGTGGATCATCACTTGCAAGAGAATGTGGCAGCTCTGAAAAACGTGTTGATTGCCTGGGGGAGGAATCAAATGGTCATTTTTGTGGATTATATATTTTTCTAGATAAGTATATGATAAATAAGTAATCATATTTTAGACATTATATATGCCCATCTCATAGGATACAAATAGTATTTATTTTATCAAAACTCAGCTCTTAATGTTGATACTGATTGATAATACTTGTTGGGTTACTGATCCTACCCTAATCAATAATTGTGCTCTACCCTAGAGTGTGATCTGATAATAGTATATTGGATTATTTCTTACTTGTTATTCTACTCCAACCCTAGAGTGTGGTACCTGATGCTTGTGTATAAAAGTAAGGGTCTGTGGAAGGCTAGGGGTCTTTTCTGGGGCTGATTCTGGGGCTTTTTCTTCAGCCTTATCCACAGAATAAAGCTGATATCTCCTGAAGCCTGACTGCCTGTGAGTTTTCTACCCGCCGCTATACTGAACTCTCAGACCCGCTGGCTGAACAGGGTGGCAGTCATGTGGTCTGAGCTGGAGGAGAAAGACCTCATCCTCCATTCCACCATCACCTAGCCTCATCCAGGGCTGACCTGCAACAATACTAATGAAGATTATATGCAAGCTCTAATCTATGAATTCAACCTATACTTACCTTAATTGTCCAATAGTTCTGCAAATTAGGACTCATAGATTAATTTTTTTAAATTTAGATTGCATATTTAAAAAGGGTTGTTAAGTACAGAATGCCTAGCAAAATTGTTTATTGAGGTAGTCTTACTACAAGTCATTTCGAATTCATTTTATTTTTATTATGCTCAAGGGGAAATAAAGACAAACTTCTTATTCTATCACTCATTTTGACAACATCTGTGAAAAAATATTATTTGCTTTGAAATCTTTATTTGAATGGAAGCACTTTTAGTATATGACAATATAGCATAGTTTAGGAAACTCATTATGTGAAAGAAAGCACAAAAGGTGAGTTTGCGCTACAATCTGCTAGTCTGTTAAATAAATATATAAAATGAGGCTTAAAATATGAGCCTAAAGTCAAACACCTTATGCTGCAAACAAACTTGTCGCCTCAGTGAAAACTCCCAGCTGTTCTCACTTTTTCACTCCTGACACTACCCGTCTGTTTATGCTAGCCAGGGGTTTTTCATCTTCCTATCATGGGGAGTGTTACTTCATGACTCTGAGCTACCAACAAACCCAAGTCTGGCCAATTACTAGGGAAAATATATTTAGTCTGCAAAACACTTATTTTGTGTGTGTGTTTTTCCTCTCTACTGCTATACCGCCTGTCCTACTCCACTTTATATTGTCAGGTCAATTTGCTGGACAAATACAGTAAATAATTATTAAATTTGCTCATGAAAAATTTCTATTTTAAACTCATTCTCTGAATTTGCTTCTTTGATTAGCCACAAAATTTGAGAAGTTTATACTGTTATGTTTCATGTTATAGCTGTTAATTAGATATTAATCAAAGTTAAGTTTGTAATAGCAGGCAAAATGTCATATAAAAATGATGAATAGGGATTTGAAAATGTATAATTAGGGCAAATTCCATTCTAGTAATTACTTGTCACTTAACTTCTTCTTCTTTTCTTTTTTTGTTTCTTTTCCCTTCTATTTTTTTATTTGAAATTTTTTTTCTTTATTTAAAATCTTTATTACATATATGATTGTGATTAGGTTTCAGTCAAATAAAGAACACACCCTTCACCAGTGCAACATTCCCATCACCAATGTCCCAAATCTCCCTCCATCCCACCCCACCCACAACTGCACTCTAGACAGGCTTTCCAGTTCCCTCATTCATTCACATGATTATGGTAGTTCTCTGTGTAGTTATTTCTATAACTGCACTCACTACTCTTTGTGGTGAACTTCACGAAGTGAGCTGGTAGTTCCAGCCCTCCTCTCATTGTCTCTGAAGATTGTTGCAAAGATGACTTTTATTTTTCTTAAAACCCATAGATGAGTGAGACTATTCTGTGTGTGTCTCTCTCCCTCTGACTTATTTCAATCAGCATGATAGACTCCATGTACATCTATGTATAGGAAAATTTCATGACTTCATCTCTCCTGACAGCTGCATAATATTCCATTGTTTATATGTACCACAGTTTCTTTAGCCATTCATCTGTTGAAGGGCATCTTGGTTGTTTCCAGAGCCTGGCTATTGTGAGTAGTGCTGCAGTAAATATAGGTGTGAGGAAGGGGTTTCTGTATTTTATTCTTGTGTTCCAAGGGTATATCCCTAGGAGTGGAATAGATGGGTCAATTGGGAGCTCAATTTCCAGTTTTTGGAGGAATCTCCATATCGCTTTCCATAGAGGTTGGACTAGACGGCATTCCCACCAACAGAGGATAAGAGTTCCTTTCTCTCCACATCCCCGCCAGCACTGATTGTTCTCATTCTTTGTGATGTGTGCCAATCTCTGTGGTGTGAGGTGGTATCTCATCATTGTTTTGATTTGTATCTCCCTGATAATTAGTGACGAGGAGCATTTTTTCATGTGCCTTTTGGCCATTTGTATTTCTTTTTTATCAAAGCATCTGTTCGTTTCTTCTCCCCATTTTTGATGGGATTAGATGTTTTTTTCTTGTAAAGTTCTGTCAGTACCATGTATATTTTGGATATTAGCCCCTTATTTGATGGGTGTTGGGTGAATAGCTTGTCCCACACGGTGGGTGGGTGACTATTGTATCCTGGGCACTATTTCTTTTGAGGTGCAGAAGCTTCTCAGTTTAATGTATTCCCATCTGTTGATCTCTGCTTCCACTTGTTTGGAAAGTGCAGTTTCCTCCTTGAAGATGACTTTAGTCACAATGTCATGGAATGTTTTACCAACGTGTTTTTCTATATACCGTATCAGGTCTGATATCAAGGTCTTTAATCCATTAGGATTTTACCTTTGTATATGATGTTAACTGGGGGTCTATGTTCGCTTTTTTGCAAGTGGCTAACCAGTTCTGCCAGCACCACTTGAAGAGGTTTTCCCTGCTTCACTTAAGATTTCTTGCTTCTTTCTAAAAAAATTAGGTATTTGTATGTCTGGGGAACAATGTCTGAGAACTTAAGCCTATTCCACTGATCTGAGGGTCTGTTTTTATTCCAATACCATGCTGTTTTAATAACTATTGCTTTGTATTACAGTTTAAAGTTGGGGAAAGTAATGCCTTCCATTTTCCTTTTCCCTAGGAATGCTTTAGCTATTTGAGGGTGTTTATGGTTCCAGATGAACTTCATAAGTGTTTGATCCACTTCTTTGAAAAATGTCATGGATATTTTTAAGGGGAGCACATTACATCTGTATAATGCTTTGGGGAGTGTTGCCATTTTAATGATGTTAATCCTGCCAATCCATGAGCAGGGTATGTGTTTCCATTTCTGTGTGTCCTCTCTTATTTTTTGGAGCAGGGCTTTATAGATTTCTTTCTATAGGTCCTCCATGTCTTTGGTCAAGATGACTCCAAGATATTTGAGTTTGTGTGGCACTATTGTGAATGGGATTGCCTTCTTGAATTCTGTCTCTTCCCTATCATTTTTGGTGTATAAAAAGGCCATTGATTTATGTGTGTTAATTTTGTAGCCTGCCACCTTGCTATATGAGTCTATTGTTTCTAGAAGCTTTTTGGTAGAGTGTTTAGGGTTTTCTTAGTAGAGTATTATGTCACCTGCAAACAATGAGAGCTTGACTTCTTCCTTTTCTATCTGAATTTTCTTGATATCTTTTTCTTGCCTGATCGCTATAGCAAGAACTTCCAGTACTACGTTGAAGAGGAATGGTGAAAGCGGACAGCCTTGTCTTGCACCAGAATTTAGAAAAAAGGCTTTTAGTTTTTCTCCATTGTGATAATATTTGCCATTGGCTTTTGGTAGATGGCTTCAACTTGATTGAGAAGGGTTCCTTCCATTCCCATCTTGCTGAGAGTTTTTTTTTTTTTTATCAAGAATGGGTATTGGACCTTATCAAATGCTTTCTCTGTGTCTACTGATATGATCATGTGATTTTTATTTTTCTTCTTGTGATGTTGTGTGTGATGTTAATAGATTTACAGATGTTAAAATATCCTTGCATTCCTGGGATGAAACCTACTTGGTCGTAGTGTATGATCTTCTTGATGATGCATTGGATCTTATTTGCCAGGATTTTGTTGAAGATCTTTTCATCAGCATTCATCAAGGATATTCGTCTGTAATTTTCTTTTTTGGCAGCATCTCTGTCTGGTTTTGGTATCAAGGTGATGATGGCTTCATAAAAGCTGTTTGGCAGTGTTCCTTTTTTTTTTCAATTTTATGGAAGAGCCTGGCTAGGATTGGTAGTAGCTCCTCTTGAAAGATTTGAAAAAAAATCATTAAAAATCCATCTGAGCATGGGCTTTTCTTTTTGGGCAAATGTTTGATTACAGTTTCAATTTCCTCAGTAGTAATGAGGGTGTTTAGATATGCTACATCCTTTTTACTTAAATGTGGAAGGTTCTAAGTGTCAAGAATTTATCCATTTCTTCTAGGTTCTCATGTTTAGTAGCATAAAGTTTCTCAAAGTAGTCTCTGATTATTCTTTGGATCTCTGCAATATCTGTCGTGATCTCCCTCTTTTCATTTCTAATACAGGTTATCAGATTTCTCTCACTTTCTTTGTGAGTTTTGCCAATGGTCTATCAATCTTGTTTAGTTTTTTTAAAGAACCAACTTCTGTTTTCGTTGATCTTTCAGATTGTTTTTTGGTTTTCCACTTTTTTGATTTCTGCTTTCAGCTTTGTTATTTCCTTCTGTCTCCCTATTTTTGGTTCGTTTTGTTGGTCATTTTCTAATTTTTTGAGCTGCGTCATTAAGTATTCAGGTATGCCCCTTCTTCCTTCCTGATGTGGCTGTAGAGCTATAAATTTTTCTCTCAGACTGCTTTTGCTGTGTTCCATAGACTCTTGCAGTTTGTGTCTTCATTATCATTTGTTTCCAGGAAAGTTTTGATTTCCTTTTTGATTTCATTTCAGACGCACTGGTTGTTCAGTAGCACAGTTTTAATTTTCAGTGTTTAATTTCCAATTGATAAAGTTTTTCTTCTGTGTGCCTTTGTAGTTCACATATATTTCAGAGCCTTGTGGTCAGCAAAGGTAGCCTGCAAGATTTCTATCCTCTTGATTTTATGGAGGTATATTTTATGTGTCAGCATGTAGTCTTTCCTGGAGAATGACCCATGTACATTGGAGAAGATTGTGTATCTAAGTTTTTTGGGATGGATCTAAGTTTTTTGAGAGGAATAGTATATATATATATATATATATATATATATATATATATATATATATATACTATTCCTCTTTCTTCCATTACTCTTTTCAGGGCTAGTATGTTTTTGTTGGGTTTCAGTCTGGTTGACCTATCAAGTGTTTATAGGGCCGTGTTGAGGTCTCCCACAATTATTGTGTTATTATTGATTTCTTCTTTTAGATTTGTCAGTAACTGTATTAGATATTTGCTGGTCTCTCATTTGGGTGCATATATATTTAATATTCTGATTTTTTCCTATTGCACATATCCCTTGATTAGTACACAGTGTTCATCTTTGTCTCTTACCACTTTTCTGAGTATAAAGTTGGTGTCATCAGATTTTAATATGGCCACCCAGCTTTTTTGAGGGTGTTGTTTGCTTGGATGATTTTCCTCCAGCCTTTGATTTTGAGTCTATGTTTGTTCTGACTACTCAGATGTGTTTCTTGTAGGCAGCAGAAGGTTGGATTCATCTTTTTGACCCATTTTGCCACTCTGTGTCTTTTAATTGGTGAATTTAGTCCACTGACATTGAGAGAGATGATTGTCATAGGATTTAATGTCATCTTTGTAGATAAGTTTGCTGGGTTTGTTGGTTACTCTTGTCTTAGAGTAGACCTGTCAGTTTTTCCTTTAAGGCTGGTTTATCATCTGTGAATTTTCTGAGCTGTTGTTTATCCGTGAAGCTATGTATTCTTCCTTCAAACCTGAACATGAGTCAGGCTGGGTTCAGTATTCTCAGTGAGGTATTCATTTCATTCAGTCTTGTAACAATATCCCACTACTGTCTTTTGGCCTTGAGAGTTTCTTGTGACATGTCTGCTGTAAGTCTTAGGGATGCTCTTTTTTTTTTTTAATTTTTTATTTGTAATTATGAGAACAAGGATGCAAAGAAAGAGGACAAGGTAAAGTTACAGTGGAAGGACAATACATAACATAATTCTCAGAAGTCCCCTTGCTGATATCCCAACTTTGAAATTTCATCCAAAGAACATTAAGATTGTAACACACTATAATATTTCTTAACAGCACACAAGGCAATCTAAAGCCATAAAACTTACATAACTCCTTAAACATTACAGGCATAGCATTTTTTTTTACATTTCCATATTCATGCATATTAGCTTAAGTTGACCTCAAATCTTAACTGGGTTCTTTTTAAGGATTAGAGTCAAAGGAGCACAGCAAAAATGGTGTTAGAGTGGCAATTGTTGTTTGCATAGGCCCACCAAAATATGAGGGACATGGAAAGAAATAACCTTGGCCTAAATACAAAAAGACCCGACCCCTGAAGGTTCCTGGCACAAGACCAACTCTAGGCTCCAGGCAAGCTAGATCGTCCAATCCAAGACATTGTCTGTAGTGCCAACACACTTATATTTTTCACACAGTCTCTGTTGTTGGTATCAAGCTTCTGTATTTAAGATCCTGGAATCTGTATATCCAACATTGAAGTCAGGATGTGGAGCGTCCTCTGGTTTCACCTTACAATCAAAGGGCAATGCAGGGAGCCCTGTCCTGTAAGCAAATCGTTGTTGTTGTTAAGTCTTCTCAGTGTTAATGGAAATCTCTTTTGAGCAGGACAATGTCTGAGCAGTGTAGAGGATGCTCTTTTGAATGTAATTTTTCTTTTTGATCTTGCTGCTCTCAGTATTCTATCTCTATCTGTGGGATTTGTCATTGTAACGATGATGTGTCTTGGGGTGTTTTTCTTTGGGTCTCTTTTAGCTGGTACTCTTCGTGCATGAAGGATTTGATTTCATGTAGTCTTTAACTCTGGGAGTATCTCTTTGATGATGTCTTTGACAGTTGATTCTTCCTGGAGATCTCCTACCTGGCCCTCTGGGACTCCAATGATGCTTATTTTTTTTCTGTTGAGTTTTTCAAAACTTCTCATCTGTTCACATTCCTTGAGTACTTTTTCCATTGACCGTTCTTTTGTCTTAAGATTCTTTTCCAATTTCTTCTGTTGTGTTGAGTTTTTCTGCATCACATCTCCAGTACTCCTATTTGCTCCTCAGCTGCTGATACCCTGCTGGCGAGGCCATCCATTGAGGTTTTCAGTTGAGCTACCATGTTTATCAGATCTGTTATTTAAGTTGGGAGTTTTCTGATTTCTGTCCTTGTGTTCTGTTCAGATCGATCTATGCTTTCTTTGAGTTCTTCAAACATCTTCCATATTGCTATTTTAAGTTCCTTACCCGAGAGATTAATAAGGTGGTTGGAATTTATTAGGTCATCTGAGCCTTTTCCTTCATTCTCTGTGCATGGTGTTTGCCTGCGAGTTTTCCTCATTGTCACGCCTGTAGTGTGGTTTTTCCTGCGTGTTGTGGTGGGGTTCATTGGTTAGAAAGAGTGTGTGGCTGCTTCACTTCGCTTCGCGGCCTGCTCTTCTACTGCCTGTAGTTGACAGTTCTTGTGGATGCACTACGTAGGCCTCTGAGGAGACCTTCAGGGATTCAGAAACACAGACAGACAGGCGCAGGAGAAGTTTCTCTTGATGTCCTCAGAGTGAACAAAGGAATAGCAAGGCGGAGCCTCCGCAGGCCAGAGAGCTCAGCTTATTAGAAAGCGACTCCCAGAGCCAGAATCTACTCACTGGGCAGCTTCAAAATGCAGTTTTATGGGGGGTGCTCTCCCTAGGCCTCTGAGGAGACCTTCAGGGATTCAGAAACACAGGCAGACTGTCCCTTAACTTCTTGCCTTAATACGACCTATTTTGATAGTTATCCACATTCCAACTTGTGATAATACCTTACAGCTACATTTTGCTGAAACGTGTTTCTTTTTCTGTTCATGTTCCAAAATGTACTTCCTCTAATAATCAGAGTTTATCTGCCATATACTGATTTTCTTTGGGCTAGTTAGAAAAATTACTTATTGAGTCAATTTTCAAGTTTATAAAAGTGAAATTTCTAATGTCATCAAAATTGTATGTGATATTATTTAATTACATACAACAATAACACTTTATTTCCCCCAACAATAATACTTTAGGTAGTTATCTTCTACTTCTCAATCCAGAGAGTTTGATTTAAATCTCAATTTTATTATTTTTGCAAGACTTCTTATGAAAAGTGATTCCCCATGAAGCCTGCTTGCAATTATTTTTCAACTTTGAGCTCCTCCCAAACTCAAATTCATCTAAATATCTGCATTTCAATTATGGTTATAAAACAACATGTGGGCTCAATTTAGATATAAAACAGCTTCACACCTCCCTCCCTAGATTTTTGATAGATTATCATCACAGACTTTATTTTTCTTTTGTAAAGCAAAAATCCTTATGAATAAAAAGATTAAATTCATGGTATGTCTTTTAATTTGTAATTATCTGGGAAAATTTAAAATTATGATTACATTATAAAACATATATTCTAACCCTCTAGTCTTGGATGACATGACATACCTGTATCACATGAGAAGATCACGCTATAATTCAGCAATATGCCTTATCTGTTGATTGTATTATGATAAGTTAATATTTAATAATAGAAGAAAATGATCGACAAATAAACCTAGTCTACTGCAATTTTTTTTATCTTCTATAATATTTTATTTATTTTTTGCATTTTTTTATTTAAACATCTTGATTACAAATATGATTGTGATTAGGTTTCAGTCATGTAAAGAATAGCCCCCTTCACCAGTGCAACATTCCCACCACCAATGTCCCAAATCTCCCTCCATCCCACCCCACCCCCACCTGTACTCCAGACAGGCTTTGTAGTTCCCTCATTCATTCACATGATTATGGTAGTTCTCAATGTAGTTATTTCTATAACTGCACTCACCACTCTTTTAAGTGAGCTTCATGAAGTGAGCTGGAAGTTCCAGCCCTCCTCTCATTGTCTCCGAGGATTGTTGCAAAGATGACTTTTATTTTTCTTAAAGCTCATAAATGAGTGAGGCTATTCTGTGTGTCTCTCTCCCTCTGACTTATTTCACTCAGCATGATAGACTCCATGTACATCTATGTATAGGAAAATTTCATGACTTCATCTCTCCTGATGGCTGCATAATATTCCATTTTGTATATGTACCACAGTTTCTTTAGCCATTCATCTGTTGAAGGGCATCTTGGTTATTTCCAGAGCCTGGCTATTGTGAATAGTGCTGCAATAAATATAGGTGTGAGGAAGGGGGTTTTGTATTGTATTTTTGTGTTCCTAGAGTATATCCCTAGGAGTGGAATAGCTGGCTCGAATGGTAGCTCAATTTCCAGTTTTTGGAGGAATTTCCATATCACTTTCCATAGAGGTTAGACTAGACGGCATTCCCACCAGCAGTGGATAAGAGTTCCTTTCTCTCCACATCCCCGCCAGTACTGATTGTTCTCATTCTTTGTGATGTGTGCTAATCTCTGTGGTGTGAGATGGTATCTCATCATTGTTTTGATTTTCATCTCCCTGATGATCAGTGACGAGGAGTATTTTTTCATGTGCCTTTTGGCCATTTGTATTTCTTTTTTATCCAAGTGTTCATTTCTTCTCCCCATTTTTTGATGGGATTAGATGTTTTTTCCTTGTAAAGTTCTGTCAGTGCCCTGTAAATTTTGGATATTAGCCCTTTATCTGATGGGTATTGGGTGAATAGTTTCTCCCACATGGTGGGTGGCTCTTGTATTCTGAGCACTATTTCTTTTGAGGTGCATAAGCTTCTCAGCTTAATGTTTTCTCATCTGTTTATCTCTGCTTTCACTTGTTTGGAAAGTGAAGTTTCCTCCTTGAATATGCCTTTAGTCTCTATATCATGGAGTGTTTTACCAACATGTTGTTCTATGTACCTTATGGTATCAGGTCTGATATCAAGGCCTTTAATCAATTTGAAGTATACTTTCACTTTACCTACTCCCTCAAAGGACTTGAGAAATTGAGTGTTCGGGAGCACTGATTACATATATAATAATATTCACAATGCAGTATTTTCATGGAAATTATTTAGATGTTTCTCCATTAAAAACAAGTACTTAGGGAGACAAACCAAAAAAACTAAAAAGACAAGAAAGATGAAAATAAGTATGAGAATAAAAATATCTTATGAAAATTGATTCCTATCCATATCTTTTTGGATTCTTAAAATCTTCCCTAGTTTCTAATATCCCTTTGACTTTGGAAAATAAAAATATAATAGAATGGAAAGAATAACATTTAAAATATTCTTCTTGGAGGCCAGATCAGGTATGGTGTTTGCCATTCACATCACTGGTACCACATTAAGTCCCATTGAGTCCTGCCAGGAGTGATCCATGTGTACATAACTTGTAATATGGAAATAAGTCCTGAGCACTTCTACATACACCCCAAATAAAAGGACAAAAAGCCCTAATTTTAATTGTTTTATTCTTTTTTGTTTTGGCCACACCCGGTGACGCTCAGGGGTTACTCCTGACTATGTGCTAAGAAATAACTCCTGGTTGAAGGGACCAGATGGGATGCCAGGAGATCGAACTGAGGTCCATCCTAGGTTAGCGCATGAAAGCCAAATGCTGTACCAATTGTGCCACCGATCTGGCCCCTGTCTTATTTTTTTAAGTGCTAAGCCTTTCTTTCTTTCTTTCTTTCTTTCTTTCTTTCTTTCTTTCTTTCTTTCTTTCTTTCTTTCTTTCTTTCTTTCTTTTCTTTCTCTTTCTTTCTTTCTTTCTTTCTTTCTTTCTTTCTTTCTTTCTTTCTTTCTTTCTTTCTTTCTTTCTTTCTCTTTCTTTGTTTCTTTCTTTCTTTCTTTTCTTTCTTTCTTTCTTTTCTTTCTTTCCTTTCCTTTCTTTCTTTCTCTTTCTTCTTCTTCTCTTCCTTTCTTTCTTTCTTTCTTTCTTTCTCTTTCTTCTCTTTCTTTCTTTCTTTCTTTCTTTCTTTCTTTCTTTCTTTCTTTCTTTCTTTCTTTCTTTCTTTCTTTCTTTCTTTCTTTCTTTCTTTCTTTCTTTCTTTCTTTCTTTCTTTCTTTCTTTCTTTCTTTCTTTTCCTCTTCTTTTTCTTATTGCCTCTGCTCTTCTTGTCCTTGTTTTTTTCTCCTCCTCCTCCTTCTTTGTCTTCATCTTCTTCTTCTTCTTCACACACTTCAATTATCATAAATTAGTTCATTAACTAAGTTTTATTTGTATCAAGTTAGAGATAATTTTATCGATCAATTAAACAGGCAAATTTTAAAAGAAATTGGGAAAAATAGACATTGTAAGAAGCATTAGAATACGATTTTGAGGTGCCATTCTTTTGTGATCCCCTCAGGAAAGCAAAGGACTTTTTTAAATTTGAAAGAAAATATAAATCTATACTTCATATGTTACTTTTAAATAATGAATGACTTATACAAGCAATACAGTCTTTAAAATTAAATAATTTACTAAATTAAAGGTTACTTTTTATTCTGGAAACAAGTTTTGTTATTCGGGAGCACAATACAAGCAATACATTTTTCTTGATATTTTAATATATTTTGTTTCAAAAAAAATTTTGTGTTTTTTTTTTGGGGGGCCACACCCAGTGATGCTCAGGGGTTACTCCTGGCTATGTGCTCAGAAATTGCTCCTCGCTTGGGGGACTATATGGGATGCTGGGAGATCGAACCGTGGATGTCCTAAGCTAGCACAGGCAAGTCGGACGTCTATGGCTTACGCCATTGTTCCTGCCCTTTATTTCAATTTTTCTAGGAAACAAAACTTATTCCAAAATGTTTTTTTATATCCTAGATTTTTTTGGTACCCATATATTGATATCACATTAAAATTATAGCAAGAGAGGACTATAAAACTACACAGAAAGGAAAAAGGAAAGGCTGAGGGATAGGGGACAAGTGGTCTCAGACACATTAGTGGAGAGAAAATAAGAACAGAATTAAATATCTAAGCCAGTATCAATGACAATAAAATCAAGAGACCTAAATGTTAACAATGTAAACTTAAATGTGCCTGTTATACTGGCAGGTTATGAAACAAAGGGTGGTGGTATAGGATGCTTTCTGGTTTCATTGGCAGAGGGAGGTCGACACTAGTGATTGGAACAAACCTGACTCATTATATATCTGATATTTATCTATGAAGGACTTTGTAGATCACAATGGTTTCAAAAAAATAAAATTAAAAAAAATCAAGGAGATTTAGTACTTTCACAGTATGAGCGAATAATAAATTGGAATAAAGTTTAAAAAATTGGGTCAGTCATTTAATAGTCAGTGACACATATGATCACTTATGTACATATTGCGCCTAATCATTCAAATAAATTTGCTACAAGCATTTTATTTATCTATCTTAGGGTTAAACAAGTTACTCAACAATAAACATCTAACAAGCAAAAAAAGCAAAACAGTTTTGTTACTAGGTTTCTGATTCCAATGCCAATTTTCTTTCAAACTTACTGCAAACAATATGATTTTCATTGTTGTTTGCCAAGTGGAACTGATGATCTTCAAGCTTCAGAATTAGAAAAGTTCCTAGCCCCAAGGTTCATTTATGATAATAGCAAAGTACCAGAATGCCAACAGGAGAGGAAGAAGCAAACACTTGTAGTTACTTGCCAAAAAGAAGATTTAGACAGTTATTAACATTCAATCTCATAATATCTGACCTTATTTATAACTGATTGTTAATATGACAATATTTCTCAGCAGTATTACAAAAAAAAAAAAGAAAATGTTTAATTTGTTGCTAACTATCGGGATTCAAAGTTATATTTTCTCCACACACTAACATTTTTGGATGCCCAAAATCCACTTCAATTTTTTAAGAGATTCTGAATTGTTCCCTACTGCATTATAACTCTCGGTTTGGTCTTTTCTGATGGTCTTTAATATTTAAAAAAGAAAAGGCATGGCACTATGTGTCTGTGAAACATTCCAAGGGCATATGCATGTGAATTCTGTTGCTATTTATTTTATTTCATAAATATATGTCCATTTTAGTAATACAGTCATTGTTACTACAAAATGACATTTTTACTTAAGTTAAAATATTTTCTCAAAGAATTTTAGAGATCAATATTTTAGAGATTAAAGAAATTACAGCAACTCAAAAATAAGAATATTTAAATTTTTTATTATTCTTTTTATCAATTCACATAATACTTTGAAGATTAATCTAGAATCATTCTGGTGATCGCATACTCAAAGCTTGGAGTTTACCCTCTCTACATGAGGCTAGATCAAAATATCTGTGCACCATTGGGGCACCAGATAGCAATAGCAATACAATGCCATGAATTTACAGTGTAATTGAATTTTATTTTTGTTGTTGTTTTTTTTTTTTTTTGGGCCACACCCGGTTCAGGGGTTACTCCTGGCTATGCATTCAAAAATCGCTCCTGGCTTGGGGGACCATATGGGATGCCAGGGGATCAAACCTCCGTTGTCCTAGGCTAGTGCCAGCAAGGTAGACAATTTACCTCTAGCACTACCCTCCAGCCCCAAATTTTTAAGAGAGGTCAGTGTGTTTTCACTCAACAATTTCTCTTATGTGAGAAGGTAGTGACAGTATTTCTCTGTATCTTGACTTTAGTGTCTAAATATCTCTTGTGAGAGTCTGCCCTGTTGTTGCTATAAAAAAGGTAGCTTTGTCGTTTGTAGTTGAAATTATAAGGACTTTGAACATTCAGTCACTATGGATGTTTACGGTTCTTTTTTTTATTATTTTTTTGTTTTTTTTGGACCACACCCGTTTGATGCTCAGGGGTTACTCCTGGCTAAGCACTCAGAAATCGCCCCTGGCTTGTGGGGACCATGTGGGAAACCTGGGGATCAAACCGCAGTCCTTCCTTGGCTAGCACTTGCAAGGCAGACACCTTACTTCTAGAGCCACCTCTCCGGCCCCGATGTTTACAGTTTTGTGAGACAAGGCATTGCACTTCTAATTGTATTTATTGAATTTATTTTCTCTAAGAATCATCAGAGTTCCTAAGGGTCACTGAAACTGATAAGCATGTCCCTGAGACAGACATGTTCTCTGATATATCTCTTCAGTTGTAACAGAAAACCCATTCCAAGTCAGCAACTAAAATAAGTAGAATTTATTGTTTCCCAAAAATGAGATAACTGTGGCTCAGTGACATCCTTACTAGGTCTTGGCAAAACGGTTGCATTTTCAGCTTTTGGATGATTCTCAAATCCACCTGCACAGCTCCAAGGGATGAAATAATAGAGTCCTTGTACACATCTGCTCCAATATTTAAATTCAGTCTCTTTCATTGGCCCAAATTGGGCCATGCATCCATTTCCAAACCAAGAATTGTGGCTGTAGGGGATAGAATACAGGAATTTGTTTATATCGATTCAGTGCCACTCTGGAAACTGAGTGGGGGCAGATCCCCACTTATGTTTTGTAAGGCTGAAACTCAGGGCTAGAGAAGAAATTTACAAAAGGTAAATTTGGCAGGAGATAAAGGAGAAAATGAAAGTTGGCAAGAAAATCAAAACAATGACTATAGTTGACACAATCCTGAGTACCTTGAATGAAGTTAGGTGATTACTTACAAGTAAAGTCTGTAGTGAATCTTGAAGATATGGTGGCTATAGATAGAACCTTATAATGTCCATAATTCAAAGTCTAGATCCGAATCACAAGTGTATTAAAGTACTTAATAGGATATATTTGTGAAACCAAAGGTCTTTGCAAATGAAACTTTAGTATTTCTTTTTATCATGAAACTTCTGTTTTGGAGAAATGGCTGCATGTGGGGGTTTCCAGGCAGAGTGCTGATTGCTCTACCTGCAGAGTCTCCACCCAGCTGTGCTTCTTCTGAGGAAACTGAGCACCGGAAGGGAGCCCTGTCCTACCCTTCTCTGTCTTTCCTGAACTCTGGAAGCTCTCCTCAGAGCCCCGGGAAGCGAACCCCAAAGAAACTACATTCGGAAGCTACCCAGCGAGCCAGTGACTCTCCTCAGAGTCCTGGGAAGTGAACCCCCAAAAATACAGCATTCTGAAGCTGCCCAGCGAGCAAGTGAAAACTACGCCTGACCAGTGGGGCCCGACTGTGAAAAACTGTGAGTGCTGCCTGTGTGTGTCTCTCTGCTATCCTGTTGCGTGAACCTCCTGAGAGTGGGCTGAAAAGAGGCTCCAGAAGGCACTTAGCTCCACTTCGCTACACAGCCGTGCGCTCTTTCTAAAAAAAGAACACCATCACAAGAAGAAAAAAACCACACTAAGAACTGTGCTGGATCACAGAAGCAAGAATTTCTCTCCAGACTGTCTTCTCTGCTGCGTGCTTGGGCCTAAGATTTGATCCTGTGTGAGGCTTCATCCACGGAGGACTCCCCTACCTTGGAGGCAAGTCGGCCCATCCAGAAAGGGCGGAGCCAGAGAAGTGTGTTGCCTGCATCATATAACCAATGAATACCACCACAACACGTAGAAAAACCCACAATACAAGTGTGACAATGGGGAAACAACACAGGCCAGCATCAGACATAGAGAATGAAGATGACAATTCTGATGACCAGTTAACGACCAACCAACTAATCAATCTCTCAGATAAGGACTTTAGAGTAGCAATATGGAATATACTCAAAGAACTCAAAGAAACCATGAATAGAATAGAACAGAACACTAATAAGAATCAAGAAAATATGAAGACAGAAATCACAAAACTCCAAACTGAAATAACATGTCAAATAACAGGCCTGAAAAAATCAGTAAACGAAGTGAATGACAAAATGGATAAGCTCTGGGACAGGGTATCAGAAGCTGAGAATAGACTTGGTGCTGTGGAAGATGAGATACATAACAATTCCATACAACAGGAGAGATTGGAAAAAAAACTTAAAACAAATGAACAGACAATGGAAAAATTAGTCAAAGAATGGGAACAGATGAAAATAGAGGTCTATGATAAGATCAACAGAAACAACTTAAGAATCATTGGAGTCCCAGAGACCAGGAAGAAAATTTCCAGGAAGAATCAACGGTCAAGAACATCATTAAAGAGAAACTCCCAGAGCTAAAGAATATATGTGATCAAATCCTGCATGCTCGAAGAGTACCAACCAAAAGAGACCCAAGAAACTTCTGTTTTATATAAAGTTCTCTTTTAAGGTCAGGGAATTTTGATTATTTATCTTTGTGCAATTTGCTTACTGTTTGCTTTGACTTTCCAGACACTGGGATTTTTAGGTAATCTAAAGCAATGGAAAGACTAGCTGTCTTCCATTCTAAATATCAATTAAACCTGATATAAGTATGATTACTCTGTTGAGGGAATATTGAATGGCAGTGAAGCAAATAGTAGAGTTATGAGGAAGTATAATGACTCATACTTTGAAGTTTTGCACATTTGAATTTTAACTTTACATTCAAAATTAAGACATACGTTACTCAGGCTCAATTTTCTCATCTATACATGGGAATTCTATCACATAAATCATGGAAATGGAGTATTAACTGTCAGGTCTGCCTATGTGTATATCTTCTTTCTATCTGTCAACTAGCTGGCTAACTTTTTTCACTATACAAAAAATGAGAAGAATTCACTATTATCCTTCACCTTTCTTTTTCTTCTAAGGTTCTAAAGCTTTTTGTGATCATCCTTATCTATGTCTTCTTATTTATTTAATATCAATGTGGAAAAATGACCCAATGTCTACTCACCAATGGGTACAATGGTTAAGAACATGAGCCATGAAGTCTGAAAATCTAATTTGGAATATGTGTTATTTATGGATCTCAAATTTTGATTTTCTTCTCTTGTAGTTAATCAGTTATTTCAATAATTACTACTAAAAACTTTCTCCATGAGATTGAATTTTATTTTATAAACTGTATGCATTTTTGTATCACTTTTTGTTCATGATAAAAAATACATAAGTCTAAATTATTAAGGATCGTGCATGCATAATTAATTATTAGGTTAAAATAGACCAAAATTGCAATTTAAAACTTTGTTCTTCCAAATTAATTTTTGAAACAATTTTATATTTTATTATTATTTAATACCATTTTTAAACAGTTGTGCCAATTATATTTTAAATTAAATGTGGTTTTGATTTGTGTTAGAATAATTTCAAATTCATTCAGGACATTGGACAGCTATAAATTGCTTAACAGGTAATTAAAATATTGAGGCTTCTATACATAGTTTATATTTCTTCCTCTTATTTAAATAAAAAGCTATGCCCTTTAATAAAAATGTTTTAATAATACATTCACTTTTTATTACCTAGTATGTTCATGATGAGAATTTTTGTTCAAATTCTGACTTTAAGGAGATAACACATTTATCTTGATTGTACTATTGATCAGTGAGTAAAAAAATCATGCTTTTCATTTTTTCTCTATAATATATAATAATTAGTTATATCAGTATTTTTGTGATAAATATAAATATTTTAATTTAACTTTTATTAAGCCTATGAGTTTGCTATTAAATTTCTGTATATGTTGCATTGTTGCTTACTTTTACTTGTTAAAAATGTATAGGAGGGTTAGCATATAGCCCATTTGTCTAAATTAAGTTCATGGCATTGAATGGTCAATATATAATTATACTGAGGTAAAAATATATATAATATAAATATTTTAGGTATAATATATAATACCGTATTTTCTGGTTTATAAGACGACTTTTGAAATAAAAAAAAAGTCAACTGAAATAGGGGGTCATCTTATACGCCAAGTATATCCCGAAAAATGTTTCAATATGCCACTAAATGAAAATTGTCTGAATATTGCCACAAAACGAATTTTTCAACTCGATCCTGCACCAATCACTGCAAGGCTGCTCACCACCTCTCTAACTCAGCCAATCCAAGCAGGCTTTTTATGCATGCTAATTAGACAATGTTCTGGACCCAAATCTACACTGTCAAAAGCCTGCTCAGATTGGCCAGAGTCAGAGAGGATGTCTATTACAGTAGAACCTTTGAACCTTTGCTTGTTGTGATTGGCTCACTGTGGTACATGAGCATAGGAACACATGCAGCACAGGAACGTTCTGTCTGATACAGCAAATATAGGCCTAAACCTGTTTTAACTGCAAAATTAGGGGATCATCTTATACGCCCGGTCATCTTATATGCTGTAAAATAAAGTATATACTATATATCATAATACATTATAATATCATGTTAGTTAAAATAAAGTATACACTTTCCTGGCTTTGTGCTCAGAAATTGGTTCTGGCAGGCATGGTGCACCATATGGGATGCCTGGATTCGAACCACCATCTGTCATGGATCTGCTGCATGCAGGGCAAATGCCCTACTGCTGTGCTATCTCTCCAGCTCCCCAAATCTTGTTTTAATGCACTATATTATTGTCATAATAACACAGATGTTTATTTGTCTGTTTACATGTTATCGACAAAAGAGCACTGAATCTTTCAGAGATTGATTAACCCACCAATATTCTATAGCAGTAAAACATAACCTAAGCTAAACATTGTGATTTGAAAATTTATTTTTGATTGCTTAGCAAAGTACAAATCTGAATCAGTATTATAGTTTCAAGCTTTGTTATTGTAACACTCTTTTTGATAAAAAAAGAGCTCCCCAAGATCTTAGAATTACTCAAATTTTTAATAATATTTTATTTAAACACCTTGATTACAAACATGATTGTGGTTGGGTTTCAGTCATGTAAAGAACACCCCCAATCTAGTAATGAAAACTTATGTATAATTTTTATTTATTTATAGTGATAGCATATTATTAGATGTATTAAAACATGACCATATATTCTTAATTTATTTAAATTTTATGCATTTATTTCTCTGAATTTTTATATTGCATATAAATTTATTGTGCTTCTATAGTACCTTTTAGCTTTTATTTTTCAAATCTCTTGAAAATAAAGTTTAGGAATGAAGTGGGGTTTGGACACACTAAGTGTTGCTCAAGGTTTATCTTGGATCTTTGCTCAGAAGTCATTCCAGGTAGTTCTCAGGGGACATTTTCTTGTTCCAGGGATCAAACACCTTAATCCTCATACTACCTCTCCAACCCTTCTTGAAAAATTTTATGTGTATTTTATTCCAAGTTTGACCTTTGGATTTTGTTGTTTTATTTTAGTTTGCTATATTGATTTTTAATATCACTACTAACTATATTTACTTTGTAAAATTAGACCTAATTATCCATTGACCTACATTTTAGATTAGTAGCAATGAAAACAATTATGTTACTCTCTTATTAATTATAGAAATTTTAGTTTTCCATTGTTGCATTTACTTTATCTTAAAATCTATTCAGCTGTTTTAGAATTGAGCCAAGCTTAAGGGAAAGTTTTGTGGTTTTTATTTTGCTTTTACATATGTTCCTAGGAAAAAACTTTAGTTCACTTTCATTTTCATTGACTTCATATAGCAATAATCTTCAGGTATCTTAATGCACAATAATGTTTTTAACTACTTCCTTTCTGATTGACTAACATAATTATACATACTGTTTCTTGAGGTGTAGATGAGTAGGAAGTTTCTCAAAAGAGACTGTTTTAAATATTGAACCTGCTTTCATTGTCATATCTGAACTGAATCTCATGCTTCATGTGATTTTGTGCACATCCCTTTTTGATCCCTTGTTGAGGATAAATATGTGATCAAATTAATTTTCTTTTTTTGATTCAAAGTTTGTCTTTTTAATACTTACAAAAAATTGTTCTGTTCAACTCTAGGTCTGCCTTATTCATTCACTGACAAGCTTCTATTTCCTGACTTAGATGAAATAGTTTGACATGGTAGTGAGGCAGAGAAAATTCTGACAGCCCTACAACTCATTCATTATCCTATCTTCTACTGAAATTTGTACTGGTTTACATTAAAGACATAAGTACCAGGATCAAATAAAAAAAAGAAAAAAGAATTAATTAAAAGAAAATTAAAAAAGAATTAAAAATAAAGGAAAATAAAGGTTTTCCATTTAGAAAGCAGTGCTATTCAGATATAAAAGAAGTGACATCAAAAATTGAGATAAATAAAGCAAGTAAACTTTCTGCAATAAAAAAAGTCATAGAAGAAAGTGAAATACTAAAGGTGTTTGCCTTTACCAAATGAAAACAGAGCACAGCAAATGCTGCTCGGTGTCTGTAACATTGTGAAGTGTAAGAGTGGTGATATCTGAGAACCAAAAGCAAAAACGTTGGTTCTAAAGAGGCCTTTTGATTCACAGGCATCAGCAGTAGCTTGCAAACTCTTGAGGAAGCATTTCTAGGACATTAACACTTAAGGCAAGAGACAGAAATAAGTAGGACAGGTACAATATGACAAGTAACAAAATAATCTAGAAGTCCTAGTAGCAAGTAGAGAGTTCCATAGTTTGCTATAAAAAATACTAGGGAACTGGATATCATGAAAAGAAAACATGAAGCCTATGAGATGATTTTAATATTTTGTGTGAAATTATATTTTAGTGTAGAATAATACTTTTGAAAATTTTATGAGTTGGTAAAGCACATTTGTCGTAAAATGTAAAGTCATTGTCTCTTTATATCTATATGTATATCTATATTTATCTCTTTCTCTCTATATATATATGTATATATATGTATCTATATATATGTATGTATATATATGTATCTATATATATATATATATATATATATATATAAACACACAGTGCCACCTCATCCCATAGCAAAAGCAAGGCAGTAAAAATAAACTAGTGATGAAAGAAGACCTGCAAATGAAAACAAACTAAAAAATGGTGGTTTCTACAAGAGTCAAGTTGCCAGTTAATTTGGTCAAGTTAGTATCAGGTGAGCATTTATTTCTTCCTTCTATCAGTAACATTTAGACACTGTAATATACTGTCAACAATAAAGTGCTTGATTCCAGATATAGAAGATTCATGGATGCATTACCGGATGTTCTGGGGAAATGACTGACCTTTCATTTTTTTTCTGGATATTCAGGTCTTTACCTTGTTGATCTTCTTTTATCTAAAATGACTTTGGATCATGGAAAAAACTTTCAAAGAATTAAACTTTCAAGATCAAGAAGGACCAAATTGTGTTTCCCAGAACTGACTTGTATAAGTTTTACTTCCTTTTACCTCATAACTCATATTTTGGAAATTATGTTGTTAAAAGGTAATAAATTGAAATTATGTCATTAGGGTGAATGCTAATCCAAGATGACTGATGGATTTATAAAAAAAATTAGAAAAAAATTTGAACACAGACTTGCAGATAGAAAATGATTAAAAGTGGCTATCTGGAAGAACCCAACTACTTAGACACACTGATTGTGGTTGGACTGAGGGAGAAGTGGAGCGGGGGGAGGGAGGGACTTTGGTGTTAAACCTTACTCCTGGATCTCTGCTTAAGGAATCCTGGTGGTATTTTGTGTTATCTTGTTCAAACCTAGATAGATTGCATTCAAGGCAAGGACCTCATCCCCTATATACTATCTCTCTGGTTCAAGTATCTTAATTTTTAACTTTCAACCTTGCAAGAAAAGGCATTAATGTCATTTAAATAACTTGCTTCTGTTCTTCCTCTCTTTTATTTTCATAAGAAAACTATAGCTAAGAGAAATCAGAATTTGTTAAAAAATTTATCTAGAATTTTACTTTCATTGGGCAACTTAAGGATGCTGAAATATTTCTGTGTTTTGTTGTAAGTAATAAAAGTTTATTTTGATGTTTAGGTTATAATGGCAAAGAGATTTAACCTGAAATTTATTTAGTCCTAATTTTATTTTGGAGAAGGGAGATTATTTCCTTTTCACAGAAATATTGTGCTGCTGTATTTTATATCATCTTCTTTTAGCAATTAATATTGCTAAAGAATTTCTGAAAATCTTTGACATGAAAATGTTTAAGCTTAATTTGGGTCAGAGATTATAAATTACACATTGTTAACTGTGATCTAAGATGATACTGAGGGTAATTTAGTAGCTATATGTGGTGACATCTATTTCAAAACTTTGTACAATTAAAATGTGCTCTCATTAGTCTAGAGAGGTATCCAATTGAACATTCGTCAGATACACACAGGGACACAAAACACATGCAAATCAATATTGAAAAAATAATAATATGAACCTTCAAGGAATGGACCTAGTAGATAGTATACTTGAATAAACTTTTTTTACCAGGGAATGTTAGAGTCATCTTAAAATTGTATACTGAGAATAAAAGTAAAAATATTTTCTGAAAAGCCTAGTATTAAATATAAATTTTTGATTAGTTAGTAAGTTTTCAAATTTGAGTTTGGGTTGCATTTCTCAGTATAAAGAAAGAAGAGCCTGAGAAAAGAGCTAAAAATAGTGTCCCTCCCTCTCTCCCCAGTCTTATTCCATTAGTCTACCCATTCTCTCTAAATAAATGATAAAATATTAATTGAATGTAAATTTAAAAGAATAATGTACTACTAGTATGCCTGGAATTTTACTATGGAGGAACTTCTCTGATTCATCTGTGATTAAAGCCTGCATTTATAAAGTGCACTGGTGAATTTATTTTTTTGGGCCAATTTCATTTTTAATCTAAAGAGTTTCACTTACCAATTGCTATTATATTTACAGTAAGAGCATTTATAAAACCTTGTTTGCATTGAATTTAGCCAAACTGGACAATTATCCATAGGAACGATTAAATATTTTTATTAAATAAATGAATCAGAAATCTCATCATGTTTTGAAGAAATCATGGACTCTGAGAAGAAAATATCTGAAATATACAAATAAGGATATAAGTTTATTACCTATCTTCTTGGGAAATAATGGCATTGATTATTGATTTATCTAAAATAAAGTCGTATTTAGTTAAATTTTAGACACTTATCCCAGCAGTATACCCATTGAGCTTCTCTCTTGCTTTTCCATAAAAAAACTCAAGGTTTCAATTTGAGACTCTCTATTTTCCTTCAACAAAAGGTATGCTTCAAATACTATAAAGAGTAAAAGAAACTAGACTAATAGCAAGCTAAGGAATATAGATCATTTGGCAAAGGGGTATAAAAGAAGTTACTTTGACAGAGAATGATACATTCTAGATAGATTACATATGATCTATTTTATCTGGTTCATATAATAAAATATTAGCATTACCATATTTTATTGGGGATTTTTTTCAAAGTTTTACTAAGCTATAATACTCTCCATATATAACCATTTATAAGTAAATTTTATGACTTCATTTTTCCTAACAGCTGCATATTATTGCATTGTACCACTTTGTCTTAATTCACTCATCCGTTCCCAAGCACTGGGTTGTTTCCAGATTTTGGCTAGAGTAAATAGTGCTGCCATGAACATAGTAATGGAGAAGGCTTTATCACATGGTGTTTTGGGGTTCCTAGGTATATCTCTAGTAGTGTATTGCTGGATCATACGGAAGCTCACTTCTAGATTATGAGAAATAGCCATATTGTTTCCTAGAAGGCTAACCAATCTACATTCCCACCAGTAGTGAATGAGAGTCTCTTTTTTCCCACAACCCCACCAGCTCTGGTTATTCCTTCTCACTGTGATGTGTGTCATTCTCTGTGGTTTGAGATGGTACTTCATTGTTGTTTTGCTTTGCATGTCCATAATTATTAGCAATGTGGAACATTTTTATGTGCCTTTTGGCCATCTGTTGTATTTTTTTTCTGAGAAAATGTCTGTTATTTTTTTCTTTCCATTTTTGAATGGATTTGATTTTTTTCTTAGTAAATTCTAACAGTGCCATGTATATCTAAGATATCAACCTTTTATCTGATGGGTATTAGGTGAAGAGCTTTTCTCATTCCATTAGTAATCTTTTGTCCTAGTCACAATTTCTTTGAGGTGTACATGCTTCTCAGTTTAATATTACTGTATTTTCTGGTGTATAAGACGACCGGGCGTATAAGACAACCTCCTAATTTTGCAGTTAAAACATAGGTTTAGGCCTATATTCACTGTATCAGACAGAACGTTCCTGTGCTGCATGTGCTGCATGTGTTCCTGTGCTCATGAACCACAGTGAGCCAATCACAACAAGCAAAGGTTCAAAGGTTCTACTGTAATAGACATCCTCTCTGACTCTGGCCAATCTGAGCAGGCTTTTGACAGTGTAGATTTGGGTCCAGAACATTGTCTAATTAGCATGCATAAAAAGCCTGCTTGGATTGGCTGAGTTAGAGAGGTGGTCTGAGCAGCCTTGCAGTGACTGGTGCAGGATCGAGTTGAAAAATTCATTTTGTGGCAATATTCAAACAATTTTTGTTTAGCGGCATATCGAAACATTTTTGGGATATACTTGGCGTATAAGACGACCTCCAATTTCGGTTGACTATTTTTTGTTTCAAAAGTGGTCTTATACGCCAGAATATACGGTAACATAATAGATTTCATTACCTCTGTGGTAAATTCTTAATCTAATGTTGTGTATGAAAAGCCAAGGTTGCACTTTTAGCCTGTAACCCCTTTTTTTCAAGTAATCTAAGTGTTCTTTGATATTACTTAAAATAAATAGCAGATTCTTCAAGAATTGTTTTATCCAAGAAGTCTTATGGGGTATCATCTCAAATTCTTGGGCTGTTACCAACTATAGGACAGAATCATATGATTATGAATAGGAATGCTGGAAATGGCTCTCACTCCCCAAGTCTGCGTTTAATTTCTTAAAGAAATGACTTTGATATATTTGGATGGACTAATTCTTCATTGACATCACTGCTGGTTTCTAAATTTTCATTATACTCAATTTTGTGCTGTGTATATGATGCAATGAGAGCTTAAGATTTTCCACAGGGGCTGGAGAGATAGCATGGAGGAAAGGCGTTTGACTTTCATACAGAAGGTCCTTGGTTCGAATCCTGACACCTCATATGGTCCCCCGAACCTGCCAGGAGCGATTTCTGAGCATAGAGTCAGGAATAACTCCTGAGCGCTGTCGGGTGTGACCCCCCCAAAAAATATTTTCAACAATAAGATAATAAAAGATAGTATCATATAAGGGTAAATGGAAAGATTGGAAAAAAAGAGAATGATAGAACTAAAGCCAGTATCAATGTAAATAAGTAGATTAGGTGAACTAAATTATATGGTTTATTTTTTTCCAAATTAGTTTTCCCAAATTTATGCCTTGCAATTTGTTTTCCCTACTTTGTTAAAATGTTCTGAAACATTTATTCTATGTCTTTAATGATATTTAGCTATTGTAGGCTCAACTCAATTCCCCTTAATTTCTCAGAATTTTTCTTTTGCCTTTTCTCTCAATTTTTTTCTTTGGACACGTCCTTTCTTTTCTACGTCATAATTTAAATCATAGGATTGACACATATGGATCACACACTATTAAAATAATAATTTTATTATAGCTATTACATATGGGAAAAACTTAAATTTTAAATCTTAAACAATATCTATAAAAGATGACAAATGCCCTTTCTGAATTATTGTTACTATTCCAATAATGCAACCATGTATATTTTGCATTTATATATTTTCCCAGGTGTCATTTTTGAATTATTACTTTCTTATATATCTACCAAGAAATTATTTTGGAATTGAGTATAAGATGTAATAAACAGAAAGGCAATGGCAATATAGAGGTAAAAATAATGAATAGAGATGAAGCAGAACGAGAAAGGCTAGAAAGAAATCATGAAAGAAAACACTCAATGTTTATCAATGGTTGTTAATTGTTACTGCTGCCACCTATTTAGAAACAAGTATATTTTCTATATTTAACCACAGTTAGAGTTCCAAAGAATTGCCTCCAGGCTGCGATGTTTTCTTATAAAAGTTAGGGTTCACAAAGTCAGATGATAAATTTTAATATATATATCTATTTTAATTATAGAACTAATTGTAATAGTCAATATCTGGATAACCCAAACTTCCAAAACAGAGAAATGGCTAAATAAAATTTTGCATATAAACAAAATATAAAACTCTACTATTAAGTAAAAATGGAATCTCAACCTGTGTTACACTTGGATGTAACCAGTGGAGGTCATAGTATGCAAATTTAGTCAAGTGGAGGTAAAATACTAAATTATATAATTCATGTGTAGTTTATAAGAAGGGAATGCAAAGGAATAAACACTCCTTTAGCTTTGAATAAATTATTGAAGTTACGGAATTCTGATGAGTGTTAGACTAAAGAAGTAGGGGAGTAGAGGAAGTGGCTTACAAATGACACTAGGACAGCAGTAAAGAGTTCTGGAAACTTTGGATGTGATGGAGATGCAAAATGCTATGCAGACCTGAAGCATAAACTGATATACCACTGTAACCATATTACCTCATGACATTAAAAATAAATTAATAAATAAGAAGTATAGTCTAGACTTGAGGATATAATACCCTAGCATAATATACCCAGGTGAGCTTTATTGCTTGCTGACAACTTTCCAGTTAGAATGTGTTTTTGGTTGTAACTATCTTGAGAGAGCAATATTTCAGCAACTTAAATGGCATGGTTGAGTTTGACCACAGGTTAAAAAAGGCGTCTGGTGATTAACATTCCATGATTCTTTGACTGCTGTGAATGTCAGATGCTTAAAGAGACTCGGATGAGTCAGCTTAAGTACATAAATTTCAGGCTAGAGAACTAGCTCAGAGGATTGAGGAAATATTTTGCAAGTAAGAAAAACAGTTTGCTGGGTCAGGGCGGTGGCACATCAGTAAGGCCTTTGCCTTGCATACTGCTGACTTAGGAGGAAATGCGTTTGGATCCCCTGGCATCCCATATGATCCCCCAAGCCAGGGACAGAAGAGACTTCTGAGTGCAGAGCCAGGAGTAACCCCTGAGCACCACCAGGTGTGGTCCAAGACCAAACAACAACAACAACAACAACAACAACAAAAAATACAAAAAACATTGATTCCAAGCACAGTATGGTATCTAACTATGCCACTAAGAACAAGAATAAACTTGAGCAAAGATTCAAAACAGTCCTAAACTGCCAGGTGTGGGCCCAAAGAAAATGAAATTAAGTAAAGGAATACATATGTTACTATTGTGAAGTGAACAGTTAAAATTGTATATGTTTACTATTCATCACTGAGATAAAATTGTATAGCTATGAGATGAATTTTATTTTAACTTTATTATGTTGAATGTAGGATCTAATGCATGAAAAGAAAGTGTACTACTTCTCACTATATGTCAAAGCTCCATAAATTTTGTTAAAACAAATGCATAATGTTCCTTTTAACTTCTATATCTAACAGTACTGTTAGTTACTAGTCTCTACAAATGACAGTAAGTCTCCAGCACTAACTTCCTAGCTGTGAAATGATCATTGATGCCTCTGTCATGTGCAACAAACTTAAAGATGTTCAGTCATTTTCAGTAACCAACTTAGTGATAATTCAGGATTATTTGCCATTTTTTTCTTGAGATATGTAATTTTAATATACATAATTCCACGAACAGGAAATCCAGGCAAAAACTTGAGATACAGTTCTCTGTGCTCCATATGTAATAATGATGCTAGGACCTAGCAAAATGATGGCATACAAAAGACACAGTACTTTTGAGAATTTAGTAACTATCTGTTGACAAATGATTAGATAATCTTTTCACATTCTCCCTGGGTTCACTTGGCGTGTACATAATAAATTTAAAGAGATATTTATGCTATCTTAGTATAATGGTTCATTTATAATAATATAAATTAGAGGTACATACTAAGTTAATATTTAAAATAATCTTGAGTCTGATCATTTCAATAAAGAATTTGTCTCAGATCCTATTCAGCATGAAGGTTGATTATCTGGAGCTATTATCAGAGAATTCAGATATCTTAACTGTACCATTTGATAAAATTTCATTTGATAACATTTTTCTGAAAAAACTGCAGACCTGTGAAAAAAGTTAAGCACTTCAGTGTGTTTCTTCCTATGATGCAATCCATCAACTGTGGCTGGAATGGAGCTGCTGTGGCAGCATACATCATTAGCAGACTCATCCCATTCTGGTAACTGAAATCTCCACAGTACTCAGCTGTGGTTCCCACCTGGTGCCAGAAATGCAACGCAAAGACAGAAACAGCAGAAAGAAAATAAAACAAGAACAAGAAGCTAGGATTTGAGCCAGATGAAGTTGAATTAGCAGAGGGCCTGGGAAAAATAAAATCTAAATTCTGATGGGTCCATGGCCAAAATTTATCTCTGGAAGTGTTGAATCTCTCTCTCTCTTTCTCTCTCTCTGTCTCTCTCTGTCTTTTGCTCAAAGTGCTTAAAGGGGGTAGGGAAATAGAGAAAAGGAGATAGAATTTGGATTCTGGAAAATTATCCATTAGGCCCACTGCTGAGTTGAGAGGAAACGCAGTTCACATCTGGAAGGAATTTTGAAGGAGTGAAAGCAAGTTAATCCTGGGAATAGATGCTGAAACTTTCCTCTATATTCACATTTTCCTGTGAAAGGAAATCTTTGAGAGTTTAAAGAAGATAGGAAGGGTGGCAGGGAGATAGTTCAAAGAACTGAAATAAGTGTGGAATTGAGGTCTCAGTACAGTGGGACTAAAGTAGCATGATAGCTCTAGGACTACACCCCATTAGGCCTGCAATACTAAAAGGGATTGGATCTCCAGTGGATCTCCAGTGCTTTACACACTACTGGGGAGTCCCACACACATTCAAAGAGAAGATGGTAGAACACAAAAGAATTTTGTTAACCTCAAGATTTATTATTGTTAAATTTGAGGGGTTTGATTTCAGTGGTTTTTGTGATGAATAGTTAGACTGAGATGGATTGGTCACCCATAGCAGAAACTAGAGTTATTTGGCATCAGATAGAATGCCAATACTGAAGAAGAAATTATAAAAATATTCAATACCTTTGAAATAGACTAGCATGGTTAAGAGACAAAAGTATGGGGCAGGAGAGGTGGCACTAGATGTAAAGTGTCTGCCTTGCAAACTCAAGCGTAGGACTGACCGCGGTTCGATCCTGGCATCCCATATGGTCCCCCCAAGCCAGGAACGATTTCTGAGCGCATAGCCAGGAGTAGCCCCTGAGCATCAAACAGGTGTGGACCAAAAACCAAAAACCAAAAAAAAAAAAAAGAGAGACAAAAGTAAAAGGGGATATAGGATAGATTATTATTTTGTTAAAAATGATCATTAGTGACTTAATAGCTTTATGAAAAGTTATATGTATGTACGAAATATAGTATATTAGTATATTATATATAATAGATACATGTATGCCTATATATATCTATATATTTTATATTTTCAAGGGAAACATTTTTAGATAAAAAATAGAAAATTGAAATTCATAATCCACATATATTGTGTCTTTAAATTTATATTTCTCATATTTTTTCTTATTTTTGTCTGTCTTACACATTTGTTGTTGTATCCCTTTATAAAAAAATGAAACTCATTAGTTTACTAAGTAAGATAAATGGCAGTAGTATTATAACAGAAAGCATATGCACCTCTATCTACCCTTTTTAAAATTTATTACATATATTCTAAATATTTTTCTTACTATTATTTCAGTTTAGTTTTTTAATTTTTTTTATGAAACCTTGATTTACCAAGTTGTTTCAAGTATTAAATGTTCCAACACTAATACTACCACTATTGTGGTCTCTCCATTAATGTCCCTAGTTTCCCTTTTTCAAGGTTGTTTCTTAGAAGGTACAAAAAATTTTACTTTATATTGATTGTTACAACACAAAGGCAAATGGGATTAGCAAAAAATAGATCAAATAAAAGTCAATTTGTGATCATTTCTATTATATCTCACAGTGGTATTACTAAAATCATTGAGGATTTACTGAACTGGTTGATGCTAGTTAAGCTTTCAATGTTACTACTTTTGCACATTTAGCTTGGTTGTTTCCCACACAACTTTCCCATAAGATTTTCTGTGGACCTATGGCACTTACAGTACCAAAAACTGAAGGTGTCCTGTGGCTGTGTTTGCTGCCATATGCTCTAGAGGAGCTATGGAGCTGGAATAATTTTATTGCTTGGGTGCTTGATGATCTTCATTTAGGGAGTTGTGCAAATTTTTATGTTGGAGGGTATCATCTGTGCCTGTAGACTGCTGTGCCTTCAAGTATAAAGAAGGTTTAGCTGATCCTTTTATGAGAAGGCCCCAGGTTTTTTTTTTACTAAGATGTTTATACATTGGGAAGATTTGACAGCATCATCTTACTCTTCTGGAGATTAGTATATATTCTACATTTCATTTTGTTTGTTTGTTTGTTTGTTTGTGTTTTGGGCCACACTTGGTAACCACTCAGGAGTTACTCCTGGATATGCACTTAGAAATCGCTCCTGGCTTGGGGGATCATATGGGATGCCAGAGATCGAACCGTGGTCCGTTCTGGGTCAGCTGCATGCAAGGCAAATGCCTTACTGCTGTACTATCTCTCCGGTTCCATATTCTACATATCATGAGGGGTACAAAATGGCTTAGAGAATCTTAATATTTATATACCTTAGTGGTATGGTAATTCTATGCCGTATTTATCGTCCAAGCTCCCATATCTCTCAACCATTTGAGACTCTTTCTGTCTTTTTCTCTTTATCACTTGATAACCTTCATTCAATTATTAGTATATAAGGACTTGTTTTTGTTTGCTATTATTTATTGCTTCCCTTTATTTTTATATGACACATATAATTTAGATCATGAAGTATTTGTGTCTCCCTTTTTCTGATTTATTTCACATAGCATTATAGTTTCTAATTCAATTTATATTGTAACTAAAGGTTAGTTTTTTAAAAATTCTTATAGCTAAATTGCATTCCATTGTGCATGTATACCACAACATCTTTATTCACCTGCCTGTCAATGGACACAGTTTGTTTTATATCTTTTCCATAGTAGATAGCATTGCAATTAATATAAGTGATCATGTGTCTTTTTGTTTTTGGTTTTCCTTAAAACATACATGGCACTTTTCAGAACTTAACTTGTGGCTTTATGCTCAGGTATCAGTCCTAGTGGGGATCAGGGAACCATATGGACTGGTGAGGATTAAACTTAA
Organism: Suncus etruscus; assembly: GCF_024139225.1. Classification (NCBI taxonomy): domain Eukaryota; kingdom Metazoa; phylum Chordata; class Mammalia; order Eulipotyphla; family Soricidae; genus Suncus; species Suncus etruscus. The sequence goes on along the minus strand of NC_064856.1, from coordinate 91,448,201 downwards.
GTCAGATATGCAAGACAAGTTACTCACCCATTGTACTTTCTCTCCAGCCCACTCATGCATCTTTTTTAATTAAGATTTTATGTTCTTTGAATTGATACCTAGGAGAAGAACTGGAGTGTCCTATGATTGTTATATTAAAAAATATATGTCCATATAAGAGCCAGAGCAAAGCACAGAGAATAAGAAACTTGCCTTGTATTCAGCCCATCTGGAGATGTAGATGAAGGAATTCTTCTGAGAAAGGTGATAGGAGTTTCATAATAAAATTGAGGAGACAGTGAAACAATGCTATACTAAAGCATAGAACTACATTGGAACTTTGCATGTATTGAATGTATGTTAGATGTCAATAACTTCAGAAAAAAATTCTAGGGGTCAGAGCCAATAGCACAGTGGTAAGGCATTTGTTTTGCACGTGGCTGCCCAGGACGGACCTGGGTTCGATCCCTGGATTCCCATATGGTCCCCTGAGCCAGGAGCGATTCCAGAGCACAGAGCCCTGAGCACCACTGGGTGTGACCCCCCCTCAAAATTATCTACTTTTTAAAAAATATCATGTTTTGTCTATTGAGGCAGTTCTTGTGATGATTAGAATTACTCCTTGCTCTGTTCTCAGGAGACCAAATATACTTTGTGTGATTAAACTCAAATCATCCTGCATGCAAGAACACCCTATCCTCCATACTATCGATTTCATCACAAATCCTAGCCAGTCAAGCATAGTTGTGATCAGAACACATAATCAATAGCTTAATAACTCAGCATTAAACCAACACATCAATAATTATTTTTATAGAAACACTCACAGTTAATTAAATTATTCATCACTAATTTTGCATTACAATGCATGGTGAATGTTATATAAAAGGTTTATAGTACCTGGCTCTTTTCTGTAAAATTTTGATAACTCATGGATTGTACTAAGGATGTAGACTAAATCCTGACTTGGATTTAATTATCACAGTATTTAACATCAAGAGAAAATTAAATATTATAATCTGTTAAAGAAAAAAATTCATGAGTTCAGTTCAAGGATAATAACAAGGATGATACAGTCAATGGAGTTGAGAGAAGCAGGGAAATGTGGAGAAAGACAGAAATTGAGGCAAGAGAAATTATATTCAGTTTATAGAAGTTTCATTTAAAAATATTTGAAAATAATTACAAAGACAGTGGGAGATTAGCTAGATCAACTAGAATTAAAGCAACTGGATCAACTATTAAAAAAATAGGTACTACACTCCCAAACAAAAGCTTATTTGTAATTACTCAGGTTCTAGATTAAATCTATCACCACATATTCACTATTTCTATAATAGTTTCATATTTTTGACTCTGCTTAATCAGATGTCTCTGCCATCCCTAAGAATAAACTTAAAATAATAGTTTTCCAACTTTTCTAGTGTTTTCTTCAAAATTGCTTTCCACCCATATTTAGGATTTATCCAGAGAACTCTTTGTATTTCTTTACATTTGTATTGTTTTCCTGTCTACTATACTTACCTGAGTTTCTAATTTTCAAATAGCACAGTCTATCCAAACTTCATCTCATTCTTTCTTGTTTTGCCAAAATTTTTTTGAAAGCATGAGTCAATATTTAAAATAACATACAGAAATTATACTGTTAGATCTTAGGATAAAGCATATTCAGAAATTTGCTATTTCCTTTAAGTGTTACATGTACCTAAGACATGAGCATCAAATTTATTTCTGCAATACAAATTGCTTCACATTACAGTTCATTTGAAAGAAGGTTGCCATAAACTTATATAAAAAAGCTCTCAGAACACAATGCTTAGCTTAAATGTCAACTTCTCATGAGTTAAATCAGTATTTTAATTGTATGGATTATGCAGATTTACAAGAAGAAAAAAAACCAAGATAGATTGACCTCATCAGCATAGGTGTTTCAAATGAGGGAAGTTAATATTTAAACCAGAACTGTGAAAGAAATGCACTAAAATCTAATATCAAAATACATTTGAGGAAAAATAGCCTCCTGATTCTAATTCCTATCAAGAGTGGAGAGGACATTAAATTATATCAGAATAATACTATTAGAATAATGATGTGATCTTCCATACCATTTGTTCATTCATGCAATTTGCATTCAGTAATTATTCAAAATAATAAGAAAGGTACAAGCAAGTTAAAATACAGCACTAGGTATTTGAAATTGCAGCCAATGAACACAAATATATATATATATATATAGTTATAGTATCTCTATATACTTATGTATATACACATATATAGCAATCACATATTCTGTATGCAACATCTTCTGAAATTTTTCCATTCTTCTATCATTTTGTACTAATCTAATAAATTTTATCTTTATGTTCAGAGAGGTTAGATAAATTACTGAAGGTCATCACCTTTGTCAGTAGCAGAACATTTAACCCAATTTGTCTAGTTCCAGAGTTGACCATAACTTTTTCTCCTTTGTTAGTTATCTCTGGTAGACAAAAATTGCAATAATACAAAATATTCAAGGAAGTGAGTTAGCATGTCAAAAGAAGTGACAAACAAAAGTGTCTAATTGTGTTTAAAAAATACTACCATCCTTTAAGAGATCACAATTTTATTTTGTAATATATCATTTAATTCTTATGGGAGTACCTTATGACAAAAGAATTGAAAAAATTATTAGTGAATATGTAGATAAAATAAAATTGTATGCTGTTGGAAATTAGTTTACTTTCTATTGAAAATATTGTGGAAATATGTGGACATTGGTGAAGGTATTGATGTTGAAACATTGTATGCTTGAAGCCTAGTCATAAATTTTTTATTTTTAATTTTTTTATTTAAGTACCAATGTTACAAAAATGTTCATTGTTGGGTAACAGTCATACAAAGTTCACCATCCTTCAGCAGTGCACTCACCTTTTCTTTCACCAGTGTCTCATATTTTCCTCCCCTCCCCGCCACACTTGTCTCTAGGGCAAGCCTGTCAAATTATGTAATAAAGGGGCCGGGTAGGTGGCGCTGGAGGTAAGGTGTCTGCCTTGCAAGTGCTAGCCAAGGAAGGACCACGGTTCGATCCCCCGGCATCCCATATGGTCCCCCCAAGCCAGGGGCGATTTCTGAGCACATAGCCAGGAGTAACCCCTGAGTGTCAACCGGGTGTGGCCCAAAAACCAAAAAAAAAAAAATTATGTAATAAAAATCATGTAAGACATTTTCTATGGCTTACTATTATCTGCATATCTATTCTTACTCCAGTAAAAAAGCAAATACTATTTGTAGGACATGTGGCCTCTATCAACACTATTCAAAATTGTGCCTCATTTCTTCTGACCAGTTCTACTTCCAAGGCTTGGTTTTCATGATTCAACCAAGTTTCTTAAACTGATGTTTTATGACTCTAAGTGTGTTTGTCTTTGAGTATGAGGGCCCTCTGGCTCTGTGTTGGCTTTTTTCACTACCCAATATAGTGGTAACCTAACCCAATATTCTGAGATGCTTGTGAGTAAAATCAAAGCTTGTTAGACAGACCAATAGCACTCCTGGCTCCTATTTTCATTCTGATTGACTTGGGAACCTTGGTTCCTGACCCAGAGCTAGTTCCTGACAATATTAAATCATAAAATAATTTTAGCAAAAACGATGCTAGAGTGGCAATTGTTGTCTACATAGGCCCAACGAAACATGGGGGACATGGAAAGAAAAAGCCTTGGCATAAATACAAGGAGACCTTACCTTTGAAGTTTTCTGGCATAAGATCAACTCTAGGCTCCAGGCATACTGGTTGTCCAACACAATTCATTATCTGTAGTGACAATACACTTTTATTTTTCACACAGTCTCTGCTGTTGGTGTCAGGTCTTCATATTTAGAGATCCTGGAATCTGTGCATACCCTACATTGAAGTCAGGATGATGCAGAGCGTCTTCTACTTGTACCTTACCATTAGAGGACAATGAAGAAAGCCCTGTCCTGAAAGCAGTTCGTTGTTGTTGTTGTTGTTAAATCTTCCGGGTGCCAAGGGAAGTCTCTTTTGAGTAGGTCAATGCCAGAGCAGTGGTAGGGTCTTCCCTGGCAGAAGATTGCTTCCAGGTGATGCTACAGACAATCATGGTTTTTTTTTTTTTTTTTTTGTAGATGGCATCCCTGGTTCAGGGGTGAATGGAGAATGCCCATTCTTCTGAGGCCTGAGCCAGCTCATTATGACAATGTTCAGGGTGTAAGATTCCATTGCATTACAAGATTTGTGTGTTCCCATCTCCATTAGATAAGAACTTGTTTGTATGTATAGTATTTTCCCATTTTACTATGCCTATGCAAAAGAGGAACAATACCACATAGTGTCATTTGTTCATATGGGGGCCGCTAGAACAAATCCAACAATTCTCATGACTTGGTTCTAACATAAACTTTAAACTGAGGGATTCTTCTACCAGAATTTCTTATTGAACAAATCACAAAGAGAAGAACAGACAAAACAGTGAGGAAAATTTTCACTGTATAAGAGAATATTTTATAAGATTTATAGATGTTAAGGAAATACATATAAGATATTCAAGGTAAAAAAGGGTAAATATGGGGTAAAGATGGTTGGGGTGAGGGAGTAAAGGACTAGAAATTAACTTGTAGGGCAGTGGGCAAGGACAGAATACAAGATGAACATTTTGCATATGCAAAACATATATTAATTATAGGAAATACTATTAATATAAACTGTTTGCACGAGGGCACTAACCCCCACTAACCTCCTTTTCTGTTCTGGAGGCTAGCTCTTGCCTGCATGGGATTTGGGGAGACCCCAGGCCGAAGGCCTTCTCCCTAGCTTGGGGGGTGCTGATGGCAGGCCCCCAGCCATCCCCCTCTTTCCCCCCGGACTCCAGGCCTTCTCTGGATGCCGGCCCAGGCAGCCAGAAAGGTGGGTAATGGGAGAACTCTAAAGGGGTCCCAAGGCTTTCCCCGCCCCTCCCCCTCCACTAGGGGGAGAGTTATGGGGAGGAGGGTGGGCAGATGTCTGGCTTCCCGTTCTCTACCGAAGAGATCACAATTTTATTAAAGAAAAAGACAACCTGTGCATGAATCAATTAAAAAATGATACATTCCTTTATTGCAGGATATTTTACAACTGATATTTAGAAAGAGGGACTATTAAAGCAAGTGTTAATGCTGTTTATGTTGTTGTTGTTGTTTGTTATTTTAAGTGCTTAGTCTGATTCTTTATGAAATCTAAAAGAAATCCAGGTAGAAAGATCATTGGGCATCATTTCTTGATAACTTGATCAGGACATATAAGATAATTGAATACACCTATATTAAATTGAAAGAACACAGTAGGATTTACATTCAAATCTTTTTCCAATCTAAATTCCTGAAAGGCACTAGATTTCTCTTATTCTCTTCAAGTAGTTTAAATTTTGAATTAGAAAAATCGAAGTTAGGGATTTATGTGTATTGTGGCCTTTTCCTTTATGAGCTGAATTAGAGATGAAGTGTACAATATTTTTTAATAAAACTGTTAATGTTAATTTATTTTCACTATACGAAGTATCATATGTACCTCCACAACTATCTGAAACAATTCATTTCAGTTCAATGTGATTACAAATTATATAAAGATCTAAAGAAACAAAGTTTAGATTTAGTAAATGGGAATATAAGAGTAAGAGTTTGCATTTTTATTCAGTGCTCAGATGACATTGCTACAATTAATCAAAGCACTGTTTAATAGTTGTTGAAGATCAAGGAATTTGTTTTGTTCTACAGTCCAAATATGGCTTTCTCTAAATTTGTTTGCATTTATATCAACTGGGACATATACTAGGCTGATTAAATAGTAGGAAAGTTGGACATATACTGTTATATACTAGGATAATTATATTTAATTAAACATAATATTTAATCATTATAAATATTAACTTAAATAAATCATAATTTTATAATTACATATAACATAATGCTATATATATACTAGGAGATTGTATAATAGGATAAGTGACATTTACTGTGTAATTAAAAGAAATAAAGACAATAGAATAATTTCTATGAATAGATGGGTAGGTACTTTAGATATAAATTCCATATAAATATCTATTATGAGAAATTAATATATGATCATATTGGCTAAGATATCCCAGTCTATCCAAGGAGGAAAGGAGCTGAAAGTACAAGCTTTCATAAAAAAATAGAAGAACAATTTCTGAATTAAACCAAGATTATGTGATAAAAAATTTTTTTGTTTTGTTTTGTTTTGATTAGATCTTCAAAGATTTAGATAATATTCACGTATGGCATGAGTGACTTAGTTCAATGAATCCTGCAATGTAAGTGCTAACCTTATATGGAGATATCTTACAGACACAGCCAGAAATAATTTTTAATCAGATCACTTCTGTTTAGTCAATATAGAAGATATAGTACAAAATACATAACACATAGAATATATCAAGTATGAATGCCATAGTGGAGATGCTCTAAAACATGTTTTTATTAAATTTCAGATTGCAGTCAATAAAAACAAAGCTCATTAAGAAAATCTCACAATTATTGTGTCATCATACATACTATCATTAGTATTAGTTTTCTCACTTAGTCTATAACAGAATATTTTGTAGAATTCTATAGAATGTTGTAGAATACTGTTGTAGACTAGAAGAAAAGCTCCCAAAAAGCTTTTGAATGCTTATTGATCTAATTCTCTCTCTCTTCCTTTAGTTTCTGGGCCACACCTGGCTGCGCTCAGGTGCTTATTCTGGCTCTGTGCTCAGAAATCGCTACTGGCAGATTCGGGGGACCATATGGGATTTCAGAGATTTGAACCTCTGGCTCAAATTTTCTGTCTTATAGATAACAATGATACATTTACATTGTCCCAATTTTCCATCTGTTGTCCTTTGGGAGAGGGGAGAGAGAGAGAGAGAGAGAGAGAGAGAGAGAGAGAGAGAGAGAGAGAGAGAGAGAGAGAGAGAGAGAGAGAGAGAGATATCAAAGAACCAAGTAGTCAGGGAGTGCTGGCTCAACATCACTAGAAATGGATGCTGAGGCCCAGTACATTCCTTGGAAGCTCCACAAAATGTGTCTAAAAAGGATAGAAGTTAATGAATACATGAATGTCTGTAAGAAGAATGCTGTCTTTCTGTGGAGGTAAATAATTTAGGGAAAGGACTATGAATTTTAACAAGATCTGACTTATTCAAAGAAGAGTTGTCTGATAGTAACTGAGTGAGGAAGTTGCATGTACTTTGATTATTTGTTTTGTGTTATTTTTTTTCTTCTTCTTCAGATAAATGTACTTTAGAGACATGGGAATAGGAATGTACTGATTTCAACAAATCTCTGAGGTCATTGATACTGTTGCAATAAGGAAGCTATAAGAAAACATGTACTTTGCTATCATCCCAGGAATAAAAGACAAAAGTATGTAGCTAGTGCAATCTAAGTGAAAGATGAGAGCACATTTTTATCTAGACTGGTTAAGAAAGATTAAAATGCTATCATTGGTGGTATTATTTTATCCATTGTAAGAGATATGCAGAGCAAGTGGAAAGAGGAAATGTGTTTCATAATACAGCACAGATATTGTACCTCAATCCTATTATCAAAATCAGAGGTGGGTAGTGCATAAGAGCATTAGATAGGAGGTAGTTTATAATAGGCGATCTTTATAAAATGTCTGATTTTAGTAACGTGCCTCCTGGCTTAAGCATTTGCCTTCAAAGGGCCTGACTCATTCCAGGTGCCAGTGTGCAAAACAACTTTGTTGGAGGCATTGTCTCTTTAGCTGACAGAAAACCTGACTTGTAAAAATATTTAGTTATAATATTTCTGAATTTATTTGCTGGCTCCCTTGCATTATTAGGGCAAGATAGAAAAAATGGAGCACATTGTTTCATCCTGCAAAAGACACTTTTTGGTTAAAGTGGCTATTGGAACTTTTAAGAGTTATTTTGTTTTTTCCCCTTGTTTTTGGTTTGTTTGTTTAAAAATTCCCTATTTTATTTTCTTTAAATGAGAGAAATGAATGTTTCATATTTTATAATTTGAATAATACTGTATGTTTTTCTGCTAAGAGGATTTCTCAGATAATCTTCAAGACCTAAAGGATTAAGAAGTCATAAAGGCATCAGGGCTTTTGAATGTCTGGCCTTGTTAAAAAAATAAGAACTTTTAATTAAAATATTATTTTATTAAAATATTCCACTGATTATTCTATTATTCCCTTCCAAACCATCATGAATGAATCTCTATAGCTAAACGTTAAATATTTGTTTACTATAAAGTAGAAAAAATTTTGCATTACTCAATTAGTAGAGTTCTTTTCTTTCTCTTTAGTCTTCTCTGCCAGTTAAAAAAAAAAAAAACAGGAGAAAGGAGGCAAGCAGTACGATGTTGTATGTTTTTGCACTGATATTTTTCTTTAATAATATCCATCTGTATTCCTTTACCTTTACTGTTTATGTCGGATAAAAATATGAGAGTGGACTATACTTTTTTAAGCTAACCTCTACTGTGCCTGAGAGATGAAATAAAGATTAAGTCATTTTCCTTGAATATGCCTGTGGTTGGGTTTAAAATCTGGCACTGTTTATGAGTACTATCATATACCATATACTGCACACTGCCAGTTGTGCCCCCCCCCAAATAAGTACCTAAATAGATAAAAAAATAACCTCTGCAGTTAAAGTGTAGAAATTAAGATATATATAGTGTATTTTATTTTTTACTGAGTAAACATTATAGCTGATATCATTGCAGTCAGATTCTAAATTCACTATTTACCATCCAAAATATCTTAAAAATGCTGAGCAACTTTTCCAAACTTTAGCTTTCACCTCCTCAAAATTGATGTAATTAGAGAGATAACCTTCCAGAGTTTTCCTGATTATCAAATATTATATTACCTATTAAACACTTAGCTTGAAGCTTACATGCAAATAGTTTGGAACTTAAAAGAAATGCATGGAACTTTTTTGAAGTAGATAGTATTCATTATCTTTGCTCTGTAAGGAAATATGCTTACAGAGATAAAGACATCTAGACATCTCACAGAGTAGATACAAAAGAAACCCTGTCCAGGTCACCTTCCTATTAGTCAAAAAGCAGTCTTTCCTTTCCAAGTATCTACAGTAAAAATTTTGTTTCTACTAGTATGTGTTTCCCACATATTATGAAGTTCTTTGCCTTGAATTGAACAGCTATAACTCAAGTATGTGCTAACATTTTTAGAATCTATGTGCATTTAATTTTGAAGATTAAGGGCTCAGTCCTATAAGAGTGTACCCATTTTTTTAGTCATATTAGTTCACATGTCATTAGTCATAAATCTGGGACTGCCCCCTCTATGTCTGGCCAATCAGCTATAAATCAAGAATCCCCAAGCCCTTATCTTATATTCAGCACTTTGCTAGAATGGTTCTCAGAAGTGAGGGAAACATTGAATTCAAGTTGCTAAATCTGTTGTTATAAAGTATTTAATCAAGAGAATGGGTAAACTATCATCTGAAGAGACTCTGAGGATAAGACCTAGAACTATTTTGAGGGCAGGATCTTCTGTCTTGTGAAGTTGCAGTATTCCACTTTCCCAAAATATAGATGTGATCAACAGCCAAAAAGTTTTCCTTAAAGTTATGTTACTTAGGGTCCTGAGCGATAGCACAGCCATAGTGCATTTGCCTTGCACACAGTCAGTCATTCCAGGAAGTACCTCTGTTTGATCCCCGGTATCCCATATGTTTCTCAAACCAGGAGCATTTTCTTTTTCTTTTTTCTTTTTTTAAATAATTTTTAAATAATAAATGAGTTACAAATCTGTCACAGTAATATTTTTGGTACATAGTGGCATTAAGTCAGGGGTATCCCACCACCAGTGTTGTCCTCCCTCCACCCCAGTTCCCAGCACCTCCCCCACCCCCCCAAGACTGCTAGGGTAACTGGTCCCCTCTGTGTATAGCATATTGAAGATTGGCTAACGATTCTGTTGTCATTGTCTTTGGGTTTGGTATTTAAGTCTGATCCTTTTTTATTTCTACTCATTGTTCAAATGACTGTTTGGTTCTGGTACCTTCCATTTTTCTTTCCTCTCAAATTTATGAGGCAGAACAAGATGATTCAAGTTATGTGGTTCTGTTTGAAAGAAAAAAAAAAGAAAAAAGAAAAAAGAATAAAAGAAAAAAACCCATCAACAAACAATCAAAAAAACCCCAGGGAGTCGAGGTTATAAATACCAATTTAAAAAGAAGAAAGAAAATAAAAGAAGAAAAATGTAACAAAAAAACAAAACAAACAAAATATTTAAAAAAAAAACCTACAACAAAAAGAAAACAGACAAAACAACAAAAAAGAAACAAAAATCACAAAAGAACAAGACTAGCAACTATGAAAAAGCACCACAGTAACAAATACAATAGCCAAACAATAACCATGAGAATGAAAGAAACAAAAAAAAAACAACAAAGACATGCAAAGAAAAAAGGAAGGAAGGTTGGAATGGCAAGGTTTTATTTTTTTGTTTGTTTGTTTGGTTTGGTTTGCTTTTGCATAGGCACAGTGAATTGGGGAAATTAGAAAGGGAATTCCCTTGGCCTAAAAGATACAGGTTTTCTCGCCTTTGAAACATACTTTCATGAGAATAACTACAGGCTCCATACATGCTCCTTTTCACATGCCAAGGACTTTTTATGGTGCCAGGAAACTTTCTGCTCAGTTGTGGATGATAGATTCAGGCCTCTATCTTGAGATCTTGGTATTTGCACAAGTTTTAGGATAAAACCTAGGTTAACGTCTTTCTTTACAGTTCTAGTAGTTCTGTTCCATCACTGTTGTTGTAATCGGTCTTCTGTAATTGGTGGTCTTGGTTTTTGCACAGATCCTAGGATGAAGCCTAGGGTAGTCTTTCATTATTTTTCCGGATGATCTGCTCTGTCGCAGTTGTCAAAATCAGACCCCTGGGATTAGAGATCATGGATATTGTACAAATCCTAGGCTGAAACCTAGGCTAAGGTCTTTCTTTTTGGTCCCTGGATAAGTTTTGCTCAGTCATGATTGTCAAAGTCAGTCTTCTGTAGTTGGCAATTTTGGTTTTGCACAGATCAAAGGACACTGTGTCTTTTGATTTTATCTTAACGTTAGGCAGTGCTTCTCAATTATTTTCTGTCATGTCCCCCTAGGAAGAAGAAAACATTTTTGCCCCCCCCGCATGACTGTAAATAGATTATTTATTAAAAAAACAACTTTAACCTGCAAAACAAAAATATATAAAATAATTTGAGCTGATTTTTTTTTTTTTTTTTTGGTTTTTGGGTTATACCTGGCGGTGCTCAGGGGTTACTCCTGGCTGTCTGCTCAGAAATAGCTCCTGGCAGGCACGGGGGACCATATGGGACACCGGGATTCGAACCAACCACCTTTGGTCCTGGATAGGCTGCTTGCAAGGCAAACGCCGCTGTGCTATCTCTCCGGGCCCTTGAGCTGATTTTTTAATCAGAGGCGATGTCTGGATTAATGGCTACAATGAGCAAGTTTTGCAATGCATAGCTTTTCGAAATGGGGTTTGAAGCAGACACAGCAGCTCTCAGCTCCAGAGACATACAGACACATAAACACGGGGCTTAGCTTGTTATGACAGTGTTTGCCAAGGTCGAACGTGCCCCCCTGGGGGAGGGGGGGCGCACCCCACTATTTGAAAAGCACTGCCATTAGGTGATTAGATAGGGCAACCTGCTCTTAGATCGAGTTGTTGCAATTTCCTTTTTGTCAGGATGGCCTATCAAAACTGGAGCAAGTTGGTGCTAGAGAGGTATTAGGAATTTCTCAGGGGTAATTTGGTTCCCCTGACCGTCACAGGGTGTGGCCCCAAAAAGAAAAAAAAAAAGTTATGTTACTTAGAAATAAGAAACAAATTAAAGATGAGGGGTTGGAAAGTTGTACAGGTACTTTCCTTGCACACAACCAACTCATTTCAATCACCAGAGCCTGGAGCATAGCCCAGCCCCACCCCACACTCACAAAAGAGCTTTAGATAATCAAATTAAGAAATAATGTTCAACAACTGTCTCTGAAAGTTAGTTATTGGCAATAACTAGAAATAATCGGTCATATAGAAGTTAAAATATCAAGCAGTGATAGAGGAAAATGTAGGGTTCCAGAGTAGAAGGACAAAACCACACAACTGGAATAAAGTTTTTAACACTTTAATCGTCTGCCAACAAGACTCCCCAGCCTGGCCAGTCAGGGCCCATCCCCTGAAGAAGATGAGCCTTGCCCAAGGTCATGATGAGGATTATATAGGGAAGGGATATAGGGAGGTTCCAGCTTCCTGATAATCCTTAAAATAATTGGCTCTTGTCCTCTTGTCTAGGGATATCTTCCTACTACTCCCTAGATCTTCCCTGATAGGCTACCTCATACAGCCAGGTAGACTGAGGAAAAAGGCTCACAACATGTGGTCCTTACAAAATGGTGTTTCCCTGCTCAGAACCTAAAGAAGTATGCCACGTGACTTTTACAAAATGGCGTCCCTTCTTATTCAGAATTCAGGTCCCAACAGAAAATCTTTTCATTGTTAAAACATCCAGAAAGAGAAGCTTAAAGATTAGACCAAGGCTCAAAGGATTTTCAGTTTACAGTATCCATAAATAAACTAAATGAAAGGGTCTTTGTTAATCAATACTAAAGTAATATATTCAAACAAACAAGACAAAAAACCTGGAAATCATCAATGCCTACTAAATGTTCTTCTAGGGGTAGGCACTTAAATTTCTTTCATGATTTTTCTTAAATGTGTACAGCCTAAGTTAATTCTTGATGATATAAATGACATAATTTTGTTTGATCAATACAGAGTAATAAAACATCTATATGGTAATATCGCAAATGAGGATCAGTGCTTATATAGTTAGTTAACAGATAGATCTTAGCGTCTGAACAATTATCTGTTTTAACATTTAACTCAGTATCAATACCTCTATTACCATTATGAACTCAGAGGTTCCTATTATTTTTACATAACAAGTAGTATATACCTTCAACAAATATCATAGGTGCCACTTTTCGTCATAAACAGGAAATTGATGCTTTGAGTGTAAAGATTTTATTTTGTTACTCTACCACTTGCCAACTCTACTCTCAACAAATTATTTTATGATGTCAATTTTTACACTTTAAAATTGAAAGATTTTATATCTCAATTTACCATTGTAAGAGGATAAAATATGGAAAAGAACATAGAGACTTTTAAAATGCTTATAATTATTGATGATAAATGATAAAATGTTATGTGAGAAAAAGAAATCACTCAAAGCAAATGTCAAAATTAGGAATTGATCTGAATATTGAAACCTAGTCAGATATTTGTGTGTTTCTAAAAATAAAAGTATCAGATAATATTACATAAAATGGAAAAATAGCATAGTTCTTCCCTGATTAAAATTTAAAGTTGCAAGGAATCAGACACTAACATTTTTTGTCGTTGTCGTTGTTTTTGTGTTTGGGCCACATCCGGTAATGCTTAGGAGTTATTCCTGGCTATGCACTCAGAAATCATCCCTGGCTTGGGGCGACCATATGGGACTCCAGGGGATCAGACCGAGGTTCCTCCTGGATCAGCACTCTGCAAGGCAAACACCCTACTGCTGCACTATCGCTCAAGCCCACTAACTTTTCTTTTTTTTTTTTTAAATTTGATACTTTAATCCGTCTGCCAACAAGAACCCCACACTGGCCTGCCAGGGCTATACCCTGAAGGAGATGAGCCCTGCTGAAGGTCATTTGGATTATATAGAGAAAGGATATAGGAAGATCAGCTTTCTGATGATCCTTAAAATGATTGGCTATTATCTAGAGGTATCTTCCTAATGCTCCCTTGGCTTTCTCTGATATGTTACCTAGTAAGGCCAGGTAAGTTGGGGCGGTAGAGACACTTGATTTTAAATATGTTTCCAAAGTAAGAAAGAGTCCAAATTCTAAAGCAGAAATGAAGTCAGAGAATTAATGATCACTTTCCAGTAATAAGTAAAGACCCAATTTAAGAATTGCATGAAAAATGCTGGTGAAATCATCCCTTTATCTTTGAATAATTTTCCTTAGAACATCCACAGAAACTTAACTAGCTGGAAATTAGAAATAACAATATTTCATTGAGAGGGAATTTCATTATTAGTGTGACAAGGTATTCTGTCTAAAAAGTCTATGAAAAAATACTCCAATATCTTTTAATCTCACCTACATAAATAAGAACATCACTATATCAGGATTTAAAGATTAAGAAATCTATTTTAATGTAGTTATATACATGCATAAGTTATAATTTCAATATTTTATAATATTTCTAAACACCAGGAAACTTAAAAGCTATAGACTAATTCAATACATTTATGAATAAATGAAAGAAGTGAAAGAGAGAGGAGGGAAGAAATTTCATAAGTTTCAAGAATTTAACAAATTGGGAAAACATAAAAGTTCAACCCAAAATTTGTGAAAAATATTCTAGGCTATTTATCTGTTTGAACTCAATATATTATTTAAGTTTGAAGTGTTAACTTAATTTGTATTTATTTTTGACCAAATCATTATTATTACAATAAGCAGCATACTTTCACAGTTAGAAGTGGAACTTCTTAATTGTTCATTAATAATAATTCATTCTCTCAATTTTTATAGTCACTATTTCTAGAACTTAATTTCAGATATTATAGTCTTATTGAATAGGTTATGATAAAATAGTATATACATATATTAGTATATTATAAATATGGTGAAAAATAGTAATTATTCACATATATAATCTGAAGTGATTCTATCTGAAAAATTAGTCAATACACAAAATAGAATTAAAGAATAAACCTTGGTGATATTTTTGCATTGAGCAAATTTGAGTTAGGTTTCTGGGATTTTTTTTTAACTACTATAATTAATGGAAAGTAAAGGAAAAGAGACAGATGATGATATAGTTAAATGTAGATTAAGAGGTAAAAAGCTGAAACAGAACCAGTCAAGAGATAACAGGTTTCAATATTAAACAAAGATAAGATTATTTCTGGGAAAAAGAGGTAGATAGAACTATCAGCTAAGTATAGAAAACTTGCAAGGAGTATGAGAGTGTATTGAACTGTATGTAGAAATACAGAATAACATGCTGGCTGACTAAATTAGCTGTTAAGCTCCTATTTAAAAGTACATTTCTTAGTCTTTAAAAGGCCTCACATAATAATTTGAAGGAAATGTTTAAAAAATCCCAAATCCTTTAACTCCAGGAGATATTGTTTTTTTTGTGGAGATGTTGTTGTTTAAACTTTTCTTATATGCAAATTTACTCTGTGTCCTAGAGATTGTCTAATTTGGTCTTCTTCACATACTAGAACTCAATGCTGCAAATTTGCTTATTGTCCATATAAGTTTAAAAACTGAAACACTATGATTAGTTTGTCTTTGCTACAAAAAGATGAATAGTTTCTTGACTAGATAATTATTTGGATGCTCTATTATGTAATTTATTTTCTAGTATAGTGGGATAATATCTATCTATCTATCTATCTATCTATCTATCTATCTATCTATCTATCTATCTATCTAAATTCTTGGGATTTCACTTGCTTTCTTTTCTTACACGCCAAGTAGTACAAAAATATTTTAAAATATGTAGGTACTTTCTACCGTATTCACTTGTTTTAAATATAGCACTGTTAACTTGGGTTCTATTTTTCAATTATGAGCCATTACCATTTTTGTCATTAATTTACTCTAAAAAATAATTTGACAAGAAAAAATTCAAGAAAACTTTAAAAACAGGTTCTAATTTTTTTTACATATGAAACTACAGTTACTTTTAAGCTTTCTACCATATTTCTTTTTCCTATATTTTTATTTTAAAGCTTAAAAAAAAACAGTATTTAACACAAGTACAGAAGCAACTCATTTTATTCTTGAATTTGTTTATTTAATGGGAGTAGGGGCTGGGCTACATCCAGTGATTCTCAGGGTTTTTCCCTGGTGCTGTGTTCAGCAGTTTCTGTGGTGGTGCTTGGAAGACCACATACAGTGCTGGGGATCAAACCAGCATCAGCTGAATGAAAAGCAAGTCCCTTGTCCCTGTACCATCTCTCAAGCCACTAAGTATGGCTTCTTAAATGCAACTTCAAGTTATTTTATCTTTTATTATGTCCCTGAATAATTTTTATCTAGTCTTTCAACAGACTCAACATTCATGTCATTACCACTTGATGTTGTCACATTAATGATCTACCAAAAAACCTTTCATGTCCAGATTAATTATTTAATTATATCTGCAAAAGCATACACTCACAGGCATTTGGGGGAGAGACTGATTTATATTTAAATAGATTCTAAATCTAACGATTTACAAATGTAATGATTTACAATGGTTTAAACATAGAAGAGGAGAGGACACAAAGGCACACACACACACAAAAAAAAGAAATGTGAAGAAGGTAGATATTAGAATGAAGCATCTACAAACCAGGAAACATAAAAGATAGCTTCACCAGAAGGTAAGAGAAGTATAGAACAAATTATTCCCTCCTAAAGGAGTCTCCTAAAGAAATATACCTGTTGCAACTTAATTTCTAATTTCTAGCCACTGGTTGAGAGAATACGGTCTCTTTAAGTAATTTGTTACAACATTGCTAGGAAAATAATATATGTCTAAATCCACACACAAAATATAATCTAGGCTATTTTATTTAGCAGTCAGATGTAAAACAGAAAGGGCTTCCCAAATGCACAAGATACTACTTCCTCCATCCTTACTCATTCTAGTACACCTGTGAAAGGATGGATGTTATCATCATCCATGTTAAAAAAATACAAACACTGCTCTAGAATATGAAAATGTCTTTTTCTTTTTCTACTATCCTCTTCCAGAAAACCTTAAAGGTGATAAGTTTTCTTAATGGTGTTAAGAGATCTCACCTAGCTGATTTTTTATTTGGGGATATTTTTTAACTTTCTATTCAAATATTTTGTATACTATTGATCTATTCAACACTCTAGTTTCTTTTGAGTTATTCTTATAGAATATTTATCTATAAGAAAATTTCTTATATTTAATTTTTCCATTTACCCAACACCATGATATAAATTTTCTTCATAGTAACTTCTTTAATCCTTTGTATTTTTAGGTTATTTTTTCTCTCCTTTAATATCTAAATCAATTTATTAAGGTTTTCCTTTCATTTTCTACTCATGAGTCTAGTTAAGGTTCTTTCAAACTTGTTTATCTTTTGAAAAATCATTTCCAGGTTATATGACTCTACATTATTTTCTTGATTTCTATGTCATTGGTTTCTGTTCTTGTTCCCAAAATTGCCTTTCCACTTGTTTGGGGTTTTATTTTTTATTCTTTTCCTAGATTCTCATGATGTAAGTTTATTTACTTGAAATCTTTTATATTCACTGATATAAACCTTTCTTGCTGTGAAGTTCTTTTCACTGATTTACATATTTATTTTCATTTGTTTATGTAACATTCATTTTTTCTTTGACCCAATGGTTGCTTTGCTATATGCTACTTACTTTTTTGTTTTTGTTTTTGTTTTGTTATGGGGAAATATTCGCGGTGCTAAGGGGTTACTCCTGATTTCTTGCTCAGAAATTATTCCTGGCTAAGGAAACAAGATAGGATGCTGGGAATAAAACCAGGTACATCCAGGTCAGCCGCATGCAAAGCAAACGCCCTACACAAAATGTAGTGCTACCACTCTGGCTCCGAAAATACTTTTGTTTAAACTTCCCATGGCGTTCTTTTTTTATTTTCTGAGGGTTTTTTTTGTATATTCATTGCATTCAAGGGAGAACATTTTAAAGTGGGCATTCCTTTAGCACAAGCATACAAATTTAAACATATATTTGAAAAGATGCTTATATATACATATATATATATTAGTGATCATTCCTTTACCTTATCGATATTAAGTCAATCTTTAAACAAAATCATTTTCACTAAATGTTGGCACAAATGTGAGATAAGAAATTACTTTGACTTATATTTGGTGACCTGGTTAATTCTGAAACACTTTTAGCATAATCTTGGAGAGCGATCCCTTACAAGTTACACTAACTCCCTCTCTATCTTCATGCGTGATTAATAATGGTTCTTCACTTTAGTTGCTGATTTCTAAAATGAGAATAAACATAATTTTTCTACAGTTCTTTTCTAAGGACTAATTAAGTTAATGTTTGTAGCAAGCCACTGAGATGATAAGTGCTATAGAAAAGCTAAGTATTATTCTGCATAACGCAGTAGCTTTGGGTTCCTCTGGGATGGATGAAAATTACACGAGAGATGTGTGGAAGGACAATGGAGCATTTTATATCAAGCAGCAGTTTCTATCAAGAAAGCAAAGCGTTATGAAACGAGCCTGAATTAGCTTTCTTTGAAGGCAGGAACACTTTAGAGTGGCTATAACTGAAAAAAATAATAACTTACTTTGTGTCATGAACATAGTTCTCTCCTCTTGCCTTCTTCCCTGGGGAATGGTGAGAAAATAAACACAGACACAATGGGAGCTTTGAACTTTTTTAAGACTGCAAAGATTGTATTTTCTTTTTGGTGTGAAGATTTTTCTTACCTTTTTGTATAAAAGTTCTTTGTCCTGGGCTTGCCTAGTCTTCGTTTCATAAAATTATGAAAATTATACCTAAAGCAAGGTAATGAAATGACCAAGGAGACATGACTGAGTAATTTGTAGCTTTAACTTCTTTCTTCCAGATTGTCTGCTTTGTGTCTTTCTTTTAAAAGTGCTACCAAGTTTCTCTTATTTGTTAGGCAAATTCCTAGTCAGAAATGGTAGCTAAAACATGATTTGATATAGATAAAACATTTATTTTCTTCCTCTGTGCATCCACCTTAATGCTAAGTTCCAACAAGTATATGTGCTTATTCATTGTACTCACTCACGAAGTAATGAAGTCATAGTACAGTTTGACCTAGAAGAGACAAGAAAACTCTGTTTAATGTATGAAGAAGTAGCAGTCTGTATGTGGAAGCAATATTCTCAATAGCAGCCCTATTTCTATCAGTGATATGGATGATAGTGATGGTGATGACATTAAAATAATTTTATTGCAATGTCTTTATTAATGGTAAGTACTCTTGTTTTTGTAGTTCTAAATAAATAAAAAAATCTTCCCTTTCTAAAAGAAAATACAGTTTTTATTGAAGTAATATCATCAGATTAACCCACATGTCCTCTTAGGTAAGAATATCTGTTACCTATAGATCATTTGCACATGCTTTAACTGAAAGTGATGGCTGTTCTTAGTGTCTTAGAAATCTATAAAGATACAGTGAGGTTAGTGTCTCCAGTTTGTGATTGCTTCATTTCAAACACAATTTTTCTTAACACTGGTTTAACAATGAGTTTTCTCAATAAAACCAAACTAACTGATTATAATCTATATAGGTACCACTTCAAAAACATCAGTTCTAAACTACAACATCTCTGGTAAAGCATCCAGTTTATTTATTTTGCTACCCACACCCCAGTAGTCAAACCTAGTTTCTCTCTAATTCATTGTCTTTGCTAACTAATTTACTGTTGACAAATGACAACAGCTGATAAACTTTATTATTCTGCAATTGATATGATGAAAATAACTCCTACTCAAGCTTAATGCTGCTAGTTCAACTCTTATCTTCCTTCTCTTTTTCTGGACACTGGCATAAGTGCTGCTTCATTGACCTATTTTCAGTTCCCCAATTTCTCTAGAATGATTCCTTCATGACATTTAGTACAACCTATAATTGCATTATAGCCATTTTTTAAAAAAAATTAACTTCCTACAAAAATTAGATTCAAGATGAAGGGACTTATTTCCTTCCAAGTTTTTGTTCACTAAGAACTTTTCTTATGATTATTGCAGTGTGTTCTCAGCTAACACATGAATTGGAACAATTAACCATATTTTACACCAGTCGGAAAATAACACAAACCCTTGAATAGATCAAGCCTTTAAAACAGTAGTTTCACTAACTTATTCCTTTAAGTTGTGGGTTGTAAGTATTAATACATTATTCATAACACAATATTATGTTTCAGATATATTCCAGTTAATACTGTTAATAATGTTCAATTGTATTTGGAAACAGTCTATCCCTTCTCCAATATTAGAGTGAATCCAACCACAGGGGAGATTCACTTTTTATGAATGCAGTATGGTTGTCAAAAGCAGAAGTTCTGATATTAAATGATATTTTAAAAATTGTTGCTTTTTTATTAAAAGTTGAGAGAGGAAAGGCTTCAAATTTTCTCTGGACTGGTCTTAAGATTCCTACATGTTACCTTTAGTGCTTGCCTCACATCACCTTTGATCTTTATTTTTTCCTCAGAAGGAAATGAAAAATTCTCAATCACCTTTTTCATCACTGTACCTGTATTTGAAAAATTGAAAGCTAAAATGCTACTCTTGTCTGTTTCTGTGTGTGTGTGTGTGTGTGTGTGTGTGTGTGTGCGTGCTTGTGTGTATTTGTGTGTTGGGCACCAGACAATAGTCATAGCTTACTTCTGGCTCTGTACTCAGGAGTTTGTCCTGATGGGCTCAGGGAACCATATGGTTATTTGTGGTGCCAGGTTTATTGTGTACAAGGCAAGCACCATATCAATGTACTATTGCTTAGATTCATGTGTATACATTTTATGTTTTCCTTTTGTGATCACAAAAATGAGGCACCACAACTAAATGCAGACCAAAACATTGTTGTAGTTCTATGATGGAGCACGGTCTTATTTACCAGATAAAAATTTACTTTGTATTGACATTCTTTATTTCTCAAAAATATGCAGATATAGACACTTCATATCCCTTAATTTTAAACCTTATTGTGTATTTGATAGTATTAAATTTGAATCAAAGAAACAAGAAAAGATGGTAAGAAAGACAATCTAAAAGTTGCTACTCCTAACCCTGTCATGAATGTTCCTTACAAAAATTATTGCACTTCCAATAATGTAATCCAATTTTACTATTGTTTGATAATGGAAATATACTACTGTTTTTAAACAATCATGCTCTAGAACTCCATATACACGATGTGACTTTATCCTATTTAATTTACCTACAGATATTTGTTTTGAAATATTTTCATTAATGTCATTGCCAATGTTTAAAAATCAGAATAATTTACATAAATTCTCAATACTTGGGGGTTATCCTCCCAAGTGATGTTCAGAAAGCTTTGGAGATCAGTCCAGAGAAAATCATTTTACTAGGCTGAACAATTCAATATGAATGTCCATAGAGGCAACACTGATTTGGCTCTGCAGTGTGGGAAGTTTTGGGACACCATCTAGTGCTCTGGGGTTCATGCAGTACTGGGGCTAAACAGATGTTTTGCACATGCAAAGCAAAATTATGGACTTTCAAATAAGTAAGTAGAGGCTATTTGTGCTTACATATATAGTCATGAAACATATTAGAATTATTACCTTAAGATGAGTCACAACTGGTTTTCAAGAAAGTACATTCAAGTAATGCCACTGATTTACTTTGAGCCAGTACATTTCTTTTTTTTGATAGGTAAATTTGGGTAGCTATAAAACTATTTTAATTTTTTAAAGATACAACAGTCTATTTTGAAAAACAATTGCTATTTTTTTGTATTCAGTGAGCCAGTGCTTGAAGTTGTTTGTAGCACTAAATAGTAGCATATATGGATATATAGTTACATATAATTTTATTTTCTTCTCACAGTACCATTACCTAGACATCTGGTCATTTTATAGAGGAGAAAATGTGGCTAATATATAGCCAATTTTTTGGTCAGACTACCACTTATATCCAGGAGACTTAGGGATAAAAACAAATTTGTACTAAGGACTATATATTAGAGGAGTTAATTAAAGGGTCTGACTTGTTCAACTCTGGTTGAATCTGTGACACTATAATGTTCTCCTGAGCATTGCCATGGTCACTCCAGATACCAAAGTCAGCTTCTGAGTATTTCCATTTATGTACCCCAGATCTGTTAAAAACAAAACAAAACAAAACAAAAAAACAGACAAAATACAGAGCTGGAGAAAGTACAGAACATAAGTTGCTTGACTCGCATGTGACCAACTTTAATCTAACATCTGATATCTTTCATCAATGCTAGAAATAACTCTTTAGCACAAATTTAGGAATAGCTACTGAGAACTTAGTACTATCAGGTTTGGCCCACATTCCCCCTACACACAAATTATGTTTAAATCCAAAAATAGTCTTTTAAGCCATGATATTCTACAACATTCATATAAAATTGAACAAGGAGCTAAGCAAGTACTTTTGAAACAAATAACTCTAGAAAAGGGTCTCTACTATACATTTTCTTAATATTTCCTTTTTTCTAAAATAAGACATATATAGAATTTCTCAAATAAGGTTTTTACTAGAATGAGGTCATTTAAATGTTTTAATTTTCAGATTACTTTATTTCATAAAAATTATTACTACTGTTATATTTTATTGATAATATCCACAAGTGTTAATCTAGTACTTTGAGTTTATTAAAACAAACAAAAATCAAGGAAATACAAAGGATAGAAGAAAAAATAAAGGTTGGAAGAAGAAAAAGAAGAGAAAGAAGAAAAGAAGAAAGGAAGTTTAGAAAGTAGGGAGGAAGTGAGGGAAAGAAGGAAAAGTAAAGTTAAAAGCTTATAAATGTGCTTTTAAAGAGCTTTTTATATTTTATCTTGGTATTTTTCATAAAAATTAAATAAAAAATTCTTATAGTAACTTATACTGGTGACCAGTATCGAAAAAGGTGTGCAGTAAAAGGAATGCTTTTGAACTGATGATGGGACTGTAAATTGATGTAACAATGTAATATATATATAGTTTCACTGAGAACCTAAAATACAGCTGACATCTGATTCATTATTTCCATTATTTATGTGAAAATATAAAACATTAATACAGAAGTTGGATTCTTGGGACTGGAGAGATAGCATGGAGTTAAGGTGTTTGCCTTCCATGCAAAAAGCCGGTGGTTCGAATCCCGGCATCCCATATGGTCCCCTGGGCCTGCCAGAAGCGAATTCTGAGCATAGAGCCAGGAGTAACCCCTGAGTGCTGCCGGGGTGTGACCCAAACCCCCCCAAAAAAGGAAGTTGGATTCTTTATAATAATTAGAATATAGATGAAATCAAGATACACGAATAGGTGATAATAAAAGAATATGTGGATTATTTATTCACTGAACTACTACTTAACTATGGAAATAAAATTGAATTTTCCATCCACAGTGAAACATAAAACTCTGGATCAATTGTATAAAAATATAAATATATTAGTATTACTACTACTACTACAACTACAACTACTAATATACTGATTTAGTATTACCTTTGAATTTGTAACAGTTATATTAAACAGAAAGAATAACAACTTGATGATTTGTTCTTATTCTAAAATGGCATTCCTTGGGCTGGAGAGATAGCATGGAGGTAAGGCATTTGCCTTTCATGCAGAAGGTCATTGGTTCGAATCCCAGCATCCCATATGGTCCCCCGTGCCTGTCAGGAGTGATTTCTGAGCTCAGATTAGGAGTAACCCCTGAGCACTGCCGGGTGTGACTCAAAAACCAAATAAATATAAATAAATAAAATAAAATAAAATAGAATAGCATTCCTATTTTAGGTATCAATACACATTTTATTATAGTTGGCTAGCATGAATATATATTATAATTATAAATTTAAATAACATATATTACTAAAAATAAAATAAACAAATGTCGGGGCCGAAGAGGTAGCATGGAGGTAAGGCATTTGCCTTTCATACAGCAGGTCGGTGGTTTGAATCCTGGCACCCCATATGGTCCCCCGAGCCTGCTAGGAGTGATTTCTGAGCATAGAACCAGGAGTAACCCTTGAGTGCTGCCGGGTGTGACCCCAAAACCAAAAATATATGTATACAAATGTCTGTTTTAAGAAAGGTAATTTTTGTGGTTGTAATCTCACAGTGTTAGTTGTTCAAAAAAAGTCTTTAGGTATGTATTTTCCGTTATTAGTAATTTAACTATATATTTTAATTATACATGAATATATTTACGTATGCCATGTACTATAAATTAGATTCAAAGATCACTCTTTTCTTTGTGTAACTTTTTTCTTTTAAAATTATCCTTTCTAGATGGGAGAAATGCCCTTCCAATTCTTATTGAATTCTTATATGCTTTAATCAATTCAATGAGCTGTTTTATCTATTCAAATTTTATTTCAATATAATGTTTCCCAAGCTGCTGGTTTTTTAATTATTAAGTAATTCTTCCAAAGGACACTCTCAAAACCTGATTTGTACCACAGCTATATATCCATATCAGAATAATATTACTTATTCTGAATAATAAAAAGAAAGAGAATGGATAACTTTTTTGCACTGATACTTAGTGAGGTAATATTAAAAAAAAATGGAGTCCTTCATGCAAGAAAATACTTTGTATTAAAAGTAGAAGTTAGAGATACTGTTCAATGGGCTAGAGTGCAAGTCTTACATTCAAGAGACATTGGTTCAAACCCAGACATGCTATTTTTCCTGAGCATAGCAGAAATAGCTTCTGAGTACTCTAGAATGTATCTGTGTTGAAATCAAACAAAACATAATTATTATATAATTACAAATTTTATCTTCGAATAATTGTATTGTGTAAGAGAACAACAATCTGTGACTCTGAAGCAAAATTTTTAACAAAAGGTTGATTTCAAAAAAGACATTTTACATCCCATAGGAGGCTGCTCTTAAAAGACCTTGGCATGCATTAAGAAGGAGCTCTATCTGTAAGGCTATCTCTCTCTTTCTATGGGGAGCACCCTCTTTCTATGAGGAAGATCCAACTCAGTTCTTTTTTATAATGGAGAAAGTGAAAATTAAAGTTATATCTATGCTCTCCCTCCCTTCCCTCCCTCCCTCCCTCCCTCCCTCCCTCCCTTCCTTCCTTCCATCCTTCCGTCCTTCCTTCCTTCCTTCCTTCCTTCCTTCCTTCCTTCCTCCTCCTCCCTCCCTCCCTCCCTCCCTCCTCCCTCCCTCCCTCCCTTCCTTCCTTCCTTTCTTCCTCCCTTCCTTCCTCCCTCCCTTCCTCCCTCCCTTCCTCCCTCCCTCCTTCCTTTCTCCCTCCCTCCCTCCCTCCCTCCCTCCCTCCCTCCTCCCTTCCTTCCTTCCTTCCTTCCTTCCTTCCTTCCTTCCTTCCTTCCTTCCTTCCTTCCTTCCTTCCTTCCTTCCTTCCTTCCTTCCTTCCTCCCTCCCTCTCTTCTTTATTCCTTCCCTCCCTCCCTGCCTCCCTTCCTTTCTTCCTTCCTCCCTCCCTCCCTATCTTCCTCCTTCCCTCCCTCTCTCCCTTCCTTTCTTCTACATTTGTTACCCCCCCTTGACCTTATTTCCATCCTTCTTTCCTTTATAACCATGTTTAAAATTTTGACCATTTGGAATTTTCATCAGAAAAAGAGCACTTGAGAATAAATTTGAGCATTTTCAGTAAAAAAAAAAAAATCTGACTTGCTTATAAGACTACTTCAATTTCTCTACACTGCATTGTCCTTATAAACAAACAAAACTAATCTAATGGAAAATGATTGAAGCCTGATTGAGAATTTAAATATGCATATTTAAGATAGACAATTAATGGACCTGAAGATTAAAATATATCTGTAAAACATTGATTAATTTTGGGATAGGCATTTTATATAAAGAAATAAAATAGCATAAGAGTTAAGGTGCATATCTTCAGGTGATTTGTGAGTACAAATCCTGGGGCCACTTGGTCCTAGAAGCGTTATTGAATGCAGCTGAGAGTACCCTGAACTCTTCAGGCGTAATCAGGGAAATCCTCAGTCCTATGGTAGATATTTGGGGTCACCATGTCCTTGGGCCCTTATATTGAACTACTGACCCTGTTTGCTGAGATGCACCTCCCTCTCGCCCTCCTCTCTCCTTCCCCCTTCCTCTGCAGGATGATTCCTCTGCACCTCCTTAGTAGAGTTTGTGAACTCACACCTTCCATCATACATTCAACTTCTTACCAAAAAAAAGTAAAAGGAAGCATTTGAATCATCTTTCTTTTTGCCCTAGGCAGCAAACCTATTATTCTTTCATAGTTTTTATATATTCTGTATGTAGCTGGGACAGGAAAGGGCCTTTATTTTGAAATCTGTTCCTGAATCCTATTTTTGTATTCCATCAAGACAATAGAGATGTTTTCCAACAGGGACTCTTTTTGCATATGTTGTTTTTCAGTAAACAAAAAATTCAAACCTAGTTTATAAACAATTCACATACATAGATCATACGGATCACAGATGTACAATTAGCAGTTGGTTTCTCTACCTTTGCCCAAGAATGCAAAGAATTTTAAATCCTTAAGAAATTCATTTTCTTTTTGCTTGCTTGCTTATTGTTTTGGTAAAGTTTTGCTGACACAAATCACAAATTTAATTGAGGTCTACCTATAAATGTCAATATTTTGGTTTGCTAGTCATCACATTTTAAATGTGTGACTAATGTGTAATACCATAATCTTAGCTACTTGGTAAGAAAATATAATGTGAAGATACATTGAGTAGTTTTGGAGCCTAAACTGATTTTTCTTCAAGACAATTGTGAACCAAAGAACATATCCCCATGAACAAACACTTATTTGTAGCTTCATTTAATTTTTAACAATTATAAAATATTTTCTATTTTGATTATAAAGCAGGAAACAAAAATAAGAATCATTTAATAAGTTATCTGAGAAATATTTCAAGTTGTCACAACTTGAACTGAGAGACACATAATTGTCTTGTTCTTCTAGAGAGACATAAATTAACCATATAGGATTTTTTTGTTAAGTAAATGCATGTTTTTCCAATTTTCTCCATATAATTTAATATTTTACATAACCAAATAAAAATACTCAATATTTTTACCTTTGTTTTTCACTTTTAAATGAACTACTTTAAAAATATCAATTCCAAACTCTTCTTGACTCTATCACTCAGCCCTAACAATTTGGTTTGATTTCAGGATTTGCATTTATCTCTCAAATCATTAAAAAATTAGACAGTACTCAAAGACAACAGAAACAATACCCAATCTACATCAAGCTGTACATGGGGGGAACAGTTGCACTAGCATTACGGGGATGGGGGAAGTAGAACAGGGGAAATGGGATGCATGCTGGGAACAGGGGTGGAGGGAGGACAACACTGGTGGTGAGAAATCCCTGATTCATTATTACTATGTGAATATTACTATGTAAATATTACTGTGAAAGATTTGTAATTCACTTTGCCCATAATAAAAAGAAATTAAATAGTATTAAATTTATCAAACTTTATTAGTCATCTAATTTGTCAGATCTCTAAATTTCTAAAAATCTTGTGAATTTTCTTCTAAAGCTTTAAAAGTCAAAGCTGGAGAGTATAATGAGTGCTTGTCTTACATG